>NC_091790.1:133087500-133396250 GCF_041296235.1 Equus asinus | reverse complement strand
ACAGATTTAGCAGCTTGAAACAACATCCATTTGCTATCTCATAGTTCTGTAAATCAGACGTCTGGGATGGCGTGGCTGGGTTCTTTAGTCAGGGTCACACAAGGCCAAAATTGAGTTATTGGCTAACTATGTTTTGATCAGGAGCTCTGGATCCTCTTCAAGGTCATTGCTGTTAGTGGCAGAATTCAGTTCCTTGCAGTTGTGGGACTAAGATTCCCATTTCTTTGTAGGTTGCTGAACTGTGGTTCTCAGCTTCTTGAACCACTGTCCACTCCTTGCATGGGGCCCTCCCCATCTTTAAAGTCAACAATGGTGTGGCAAATCCTTCTCATGCTTTGAACTCTCAGACTTCCCCTTCTGTTGCTTCTTGGAGAAAACTCTTTTTTTAAAAATGGCTCACATGATTAGATAAAACTTACTAGATAATCTCCCTATTTAAGGTCAACTGTGCCATATAACATGACATAACTATGGGAGTGAAATCTCATCATATTCACAGGTTTCATAGATGTGGACGGAACATCTTTGGGAAACCATCTTTCTACCACAGTAATCCTAGTCCACAGCCCAGCATCTGAGTCTCAAAGGCTATTCTTGAATTAAGTATGCAGTTATTTTATTGAATTTATAAAATCTCTATATCTTTATGGAAAAAAATGCTTCCCAAAGGAAAGAGTTAATATAGTCATGTTTGTAAATCTGGGTCTTTGGCTATGAACCTCAAGAATGTCAAGGTTATACTATTATTGTTTTCAAGGATACACATGATTTACTATATATGCATTTTACTGTAAAATTTACTGTATATATAGTTGTACTGCATAACTAGAGGAAACTGTATACAAACTCCATTTGATATAGAATTGTTCTATATAGATAGTCATAAGTTTTATACTCATTTCCAGTTCTACTTCCTAGTCATTCATTATAAACTCCATGTAAGATGAAATATGTTACTCTCAACAACCTCAAATAAAATAAAATGCACATTTAAAAAATAGTAAAAACTAGTCTACCTAACATATGTCTCAGTCCAATATTAAAATGTATGGGGGCCGGCCCAGTGGCGCAGCGGTTAAGTTAGCACGTTCCACTTCACCAGCCCAGGGTTCGCCAGTTCAGATCCTGGGTGCAGACATGGCATTGCTTGGCACACCATGCTTTGGTAGGCATCCCAAATATTAAGTAGAGGAAGATGGGCACGGATGTTAGCTCAGGGCCAGTCTTCCTCAGCAAAAAGAGGAGGATTGGCAGCAGTTAGTCCAGGGCTAATCTTCCAGAAAAAAAAAAAAAAATGTAGGTGTGTATCATCATTATATATGAATTTTTGGGTGTGACAAAAGCAATATATGCTCTTTATAAAATTACAGAAATAATAATTCAGAAAGAGAAAAAATTCCATAATGCTAAATCCAGTGATAACCCTTATTAAAATTTTGCATGAATTTCTCTGGATTTTTTCCCTATGCATATATTAACATATAGATTTACATATAGATATGGTAACAAATTTTTAAACGAGTGACATTTTATTTATTCAGGTGAAATTTACATAACATAAAAGTAACCATTTTAAGGTGAGCAATTTCAATGGCATTTAGTACATTCACAATGTTCTACAAAAACCACTTCCACATAGTTCCAAAATTCTGGAGTTCCCATCACTCCAAAACAAAACCCAACAGACAGTAGGCACATTCTCCCCAATCTCCTCTCCCTGCAGCCCCTGGCAACCACTAATATGCATTCTAGCTCTATGGGTTTACTTATTTTAGATATTTCATATCAGTGGAATCATACAATACTTAACCTTGTGTGTCCAGCTTATTTTATTTAGCATAATGTTCTCAAGATTCATCCATAGTATAACACGTATCAATATTTCATTCTTTTTCAAGGTGGAATAATATTCTATTGCATGTATATACCACAATTTGTTTATCTATTCATTGATTGATGGACATTTGGGCTGGTTCTGCTTTTCTTGGCTATTATGAATAGTGTTGTTATGAATGTGTGTACATGTCTTTGTTTAGCACCTGTTTTCAATTCTTTCAGGTATATAAGGAAGAGTGGAATTGCTGGGTCATATGTAATTCTATGTTTAACTTTTTGACAAACAAGTGTGGCTTATACATATAGTTGTGCAATATGCTTATCAACTTAATATGTATTAAATGTCTTTTGGTACCATTCTGTGCTTATTTAAAAAAAAGTTCTCAGCAAAAGGGGTAAAGGGACACATATGTATAGTGATGGATAAAAACTAGGGAAGAAAAAGTTCTTCAATTTTGGCCATGAGTATAGTTTTTATCATGAATATAGTAGGGGAAAATTTTGTTCTTCTATAGATTTTTGTAAGCCCGTGTTGCAGAGTAAATCATATGGGACTTAATTGAAATCTGACATAGAAAAAAATCTTTAAAACAAGCATTCAAAGAAATATGGCTGTTATCTATTTCGTAAGACATGAGAAAGAGCCATTGAATGCCATTTCGTGAATCCGTCAATTTTCAAGTATTGAAAGAATGAATATCAAGGTTTTTGATAGGTAAGCCATTTTCTTCTGCTTAAAAAAAGAGAATGGGTCCAAGGTTATAACACTGTATAAAAACACATTTTTCAGGCAGGTAAAAGTCAGTTGAAAAAAACTACAGCTTGTCTCCTCAATTACCATATTCAAGCAGTACTATAAACCAATTCAGAGTTAGAGCACTATGTCTTCTTGTATATGAAAAAGTACTTAGAAAATTCATTCATTTAAACCATCCAAACATTCTTTACTGAGTGGCAACTCTGCAGTACTCTTCTAGGCAACTAAGGTACATCAGTGATCAAAAGAGACAAATGTGGCCTCCCTCATAGAGACTACATTTAACATTTTTAGATTTTCCATTGTTTACATTATATATTATTATACTTGTGAATATTGATAACTGCTAAGAATATGGAGTTGGAATTTTCTTAGAAAATATTCCTTTGACTAATACAAAAATTTGACCTAACAACAAATGTGCAATTTGAGAGTCATCAACTTTTTGCCTCATTTGAGAAATCAGTAACAAATCTAAATAATTCGTATAAGGTGGAGTTGTATAAGATGATTCGTATCTATATTGTCCACTGTTTCTTGCAGCCTTTAGTCTTCGTCTTCCTGCGTCAGGGGCAGGCTGGCTGTTCAGGTCGGCTTCACTCTCCGTCGTCGGCATACTCCTGAACTGCGATTCTCCGCCTCCCTTGCAGTTGCCGTGTGAATGAGCAGGTGGAATGTTGGTGAATGTGATGTGTACCACTTCAAGCTATGGACGTATAAATCTTCAATGGTAGAGCCTCCATACTCTCTCCCATCCTGTTGGCTTGAAACAACTGTGTACACTAATCTTGGAAGCCATATGTTGGATACGGTGGAACCAAAATATGGAAAGAGCGTGGATGCTGATTTTCTACTTTGAGGAGCGCCACCTGCTTAACAGGAACACCGTTTTAAACTTTGGTTTGAGGCATGTTGTGCATTACAGCAACTGAAGTCACCTTAACTATTACATTCCCTTCCATAGACAGAAAAGGGGAGCAGAAGTGTCAATGGATTGGGCAGAAAAGAGATATTTAACAGTTTAAAATTGAATATAAAGAAACGGTTGGTTCCTCTAAAAGTCTTTTTCTTTTCTTTCATATATATATATATGTATATAAATGAAGCAACCTTGTTAAACTCATTCTCTTAGACTGAAAGCGTAAAGAGAGCCAGAGAAATTTATGAATTTACTTTTTAAATTTTATTTTTTTGCAGATCTTTTAGAATTTTATTGAACTCCATCTAAAGGATGAGAATGAGGACACAATGAGCAGAAAATGAAACAAGTCAATTTTCTATACTATTTTCCCCGATTGTACAAAACTGAGTCAGAAATACCTAGAGGAATACAACACTTGTAGTCAATGTAACCAAGAATTAGACTATGATTTGGACCCAGTGCAAGCAGATGTTGGAAAGTCTTAAAATGAATAACATATTATTTGATAAAAAGAACCATTTTTTTTTAAATTTTAGTGTCAAAGAGTGTGTAATTCAGTAGAAAGTTAGGAATTAAGTGGTAAAATGAATGAGTAATGTTTTCAAGACCATGTCATATTTAGAAAAAAAGCCCTGAGAATTTAATTTTGGAGCTGGGACATTATAAAGTAGTAGTTAATAAAAACAGGTAACAGTGGAATTTATAAACAACAAAAAATAACAGGACATTCTTCATTATTGTTTTGATTCTTGGTTAAATGGACATTGTAATTGCTATTTAAAATTTCTGAAATGGTATCATAGGATAGAGTTGGACAAATATAAAGATTTTCCAAATGAGAGTAAAATAGATTCCAGAAGCTGAGCACTAAAGACCTGGTGTTGATTTATGTTAACACTTTAGAATGAATTATTAAGCAAATGGTTTGAGTGTACTTAAAAAGAAAATAATAAACATTAGCCAACATCTTTAGTAAGTTCCAGTCTTCTCAAATTAACCTGCTATTCTTTTTTAAAGGGTAATTAGGCTGACATATGAGTAAATTGATAGTCTTTATACATTTTAATGTACGCCAGGCATCTCACAAAGATTGCTTACACACAGGAAAGAATCACATGCTCTATAATATTACCCTTAAGTGGAATTCTGGTCAGTTTATGAGTGGATGTGGAGGCAACTAGTGCAAAGCTAATTAAACTTTTTTTTTACATGAGCTTACTTAGCCAGGAAAACATTTCCTAATTATCTCACATTCAGTGGAAGAACAATCTTTATTTAGTTTGTGAGAGAAGAACATGACTCTATACCCAAGATTTAATATTATAAAAGTCTTATAAAATTAACAATTACTCAGTAATTTGTTTTAATAGTATGTTGCAATTTATTTAGACGGCAAAAGTCGCAAGCAGCACACCACAAATAAAGTGCCATTGTGGAAATTAATTGGTAGAATTTATATATATATATATATCAGCTTCAGCAATATGAAAACATATATTTCACAAATAAGTGATGATATATACGTCATAATCTAAGTGGAAAATCATGAGTTAAAATATGCAAAAGTTTCTATGACACATTGTAGAGATACCAAACAGTCCCACCCAGTAATCTAATAATAATGAAGCAAATTAACCCTAATTTAGAATGAGAAGAGAAGAACAACAGCAAATGAAAATCCTGATGATAACTCAGGACAACAATGATAATGCATAGTTAAAAGTGTTCTTTTTGAGCGTTTCAGGATTTCCAAATATCTACACATGAATTGATCTGGTTATCTATTACTGTGTAACAAACCACCTCAAACTTATTGGCATAAAACAGCAATCCTTTTATTCTACTCATGGAGTCTACGTCAGGAATTTGGACAGGGCCCGTATTCGTTTCCTAAGGCTGCTGTCCGTTACCAGTGATTGCAAACGTGGACACTTAAAACAAGAGAAATTTACTCTCTCACAGTTCTGGAGGCCAGAGGTCCAAAATCAAGGTGTTTGTAGGGCGGTGGTTGCTCAGAAGACTCTAGAAAAGAATTTGTTCCTTGCCTTACTTTCCAAATGCAAAATCTGGAGTTGAAAAGCACAATAGTTGAACGAAAAGTTCACCAGATGGACTCAACGGTAAATGTGAGTTGGCAGGAGAAAGAATCAGTAACCTTGAAGGTCGATCAATAGAAATTATCTAAACTGAAGAACAGAGAGAAAAAAGACAAAAGAAAAGTGCACAGAACTTTAGACGTTCAAATGGCTTCTGGGGCAATGTGTAGTATTCATCGTACGTTAATGAGAGTTCCAGCAGAGAAGGAAGTAAAAGGAATAGAAAAATACATTTGAAGAAATAATGGCCCCGGAAGTACTAAGTTTAATGAAAATCATTAAATTATAGATATAAGAAACTAAATTAACCCCAGGTAGAGTAAATATTAATATTACATTGTAGTGTCTTCTAGATGCTATCTTATTCCTTACATCATAAATGCTTTACTGACTGCTGTGGAACGAGATCTTCTGATTTTGACTTGCATGTGCTGTTGAACCTCAGTGTGACCCAATTTTTCTATTAGTTTATTAAAACCTCAGACTATGATGATATTTTTGGTCTTCACTTGCAATAAAATTATTACTTGCCCATTAAGTTCATTTCTTTTATTGTTCTCATTTGCCAAGAGCAGGAATTGAAAACTTTTTCTGTAAAGTGACAGAGAGTAAATATTTTCAACTTTGCAGTCTTTAAACTCTCTGTCATTAACTAGTCAACTCTGTCATTTTAGTGTAAAAGCTGCCATAGATAACAAGTAAACTAATGTAAATATAGCATTATTTACAAAAATAAGAAGTGAGCTAGATTTGGAGTACAAGCCGTAGTTTTCTGAGCCCTGTCTGAGATAATAAAAGATACACTACTTGGGCCAAAAAAAGTAGGAAATTTTAGTCCTGAAATTACCTGCCATTATCAGAAAAAAATTGTGACCAACATAATTTTGAAAATGCTTATGTTATATCTTTATATTATCAGAAAAAACACACTTTTCTCTTTAAAATGATTAAATTTGAGAAACGATGATACAGGAAGATCTCTACTGGTGAACTACAAGCTGAACTACTTCTTTTTCAACAATTTTTATCAATAATTTGGATGAAGTTACAAAAGCCATCTTTCAGAATCGCAGAAGGCACAAAAGCAGCAAAGATACCTAATATTTTGGAGAGGAGAACAAGAATTCACAACAATCAAGCCATTAGAATGATCTCTTAAAAACAATTTAAGGTGATGGCATATTTGCATAACGTAAAGTTAAGTGAAAACAATAAGATAAAAAATTAAATACAGTAAAATCTCAATTTTGTATAAGACATAGAAGAAGAAACACTAGATTGTGAACAGCATAATTTTATATCTGTTTAATAACATTAAACTTTTTTGAGAGTTTACTATATTGCCTGCCTTTTGTTAAACAATTTACAATATCTCATTTAATGCTCATAACTATAACTATACAGAGGCTTTTATCATCTCTTCTTAAAATGAGGCAGCTTAGGCAAACAAATTTTTTGTTCAAGGTCCGTATATAGTAATTTATGGAGCTAGATTTAAATTCAGGTTTTTTTCTGACTGTAAAGGCAATGGTCTAATTTGCTAAAGTGGTGAGATTATGGCTAGCTTTACTTTTATTCTCTATACACTATATATTTTTGCATCTTTTATATTATCCATGTTGAAGATGTGTTATTTTAGTAATGATAAAAATAAAATTAGGGGCTGGCCCAGTGGCGCGGCAGTTAAGTGTGCACTTTCCACTTTGGTCACCTGGGATTCGCCAGTTCGGATCCCCAGTGTGGACATGGCAGTGCTTGGCAAGCCATGCTGTGGTAGGTGTCCCATGTATAGTAGAGGAAGATGGGCATGGATGTTAGTCAAGGCTAGTCCTTCTCATCAAAAAGAGGAGGATTGGCAGTAGTTAGCTGAATGCTAATCTTCCTCAAAAAGAAATTAAATTAAATTAAATATACTAGAAATTAAAGGTAGGAATTGTTGACAATAGCCAATTGACATTTTGCAGTCATATTAATATATTAAAATTACTGAACTTACGTTTTCAAAAGAAATTCAATAATACAGGCCTGGATGAAATAATTTAGCTGAAAAGATATTAAGGTGGATTTGGTTGACAGAGTTTCAACTAAAGCACTTACTTTCAATACTCATACATGCATGGGCTACATAAATTTAAGTACAGCATTTATTACTCGGGACAGTGCTACTCAAAGTGTGGTCCTCAATTGCTTACAGTTCACAACTGTTTGTTGATGGTTGATGATGAAATAAGGAAAGAAACTGAAAGGAAGCAACTGAGTAAATTTATGTTAGATGAATCTAATTATAATAAACAGGGCTTATATTTTGCGACTTTTTCACAATTTTTTTTAAACAAAACTTTGCACCTCAATAAAGAAAAGGAGAAATGCCCAGCGGTATTTTACTACAGAGAGTATGAGAATCATTGACCTGGGAGATAATCTATGGTACTGGTTATACATGTCCGTGGTGCTTATTCACACCAGGGTATCAAATTTAAGTGGAACTTTCAGAGAAGGGAAATTAGTATAATGAAGAACCTGGAAATGTCATCACGTGATAAATGATAGAATGGAGCATTATCAACAGACAGTCTGATTATTTTGCAGTTTGAAGAGTCATCATAGGAAAAAGATCCAGTGTTTATCATGTATAGATAGAACTAGAACCAAAAGATAGAAATCAGTAGAAGAAAGATTTGGGCTCAATAATCGGGAAGAAGCCTAAATTATTAGAATAGTTATGCTGTAAGGTGAAAAATTCCACAACATTAGGGCTATTCAAATAATTTTGGGTGATAACTTGAAAGACATTTGGTGTAAGACTGATTCTTAAAAGTCCTTGCTCACTTCCAAGATACTATGACTCTCAAAATGGGATTAATCATCTTGTTTGGTAATATTGTCCCAGCTTATGCCAAATGTAATTTTCAGAGAGATCTGAAACCAATAGCGCTGCTGTCCATATAAATTTGAGAACATACTAATTATATGGGTCAATCTTATTTTTGTGACACGTTTTGGTTCCCTTAGGTGAAGAGTTTTGACTACCATATTTTAAAAAATCATTTATGCTGAAATGGTATTGAGTAATCTACATATGTTTTCTTCCTAAGTCTTTGTCGGTGTTGCAATCCAATGTGCACATCGGGATAGATGCAGAGAGGGCTGATGGCCACTCTGAGTTTATTATAAGCAGTGTTTCAATATATACATAGCTTACGTCTGGTAAACGTACACAGGTGTTCTGGATGAAGTAATTAGCAAATGCCAAGAATTCTTAGTGATTTCTCAAGGAGCCCTCTCTTGGCTTCTGTTTTGATATTATCATGTTATTGCTGTGCTCGTATATTTTTATCTCGGAGCAGGCAAGGTCTCTTAGGCAATGGTCCCTCCTGCTCCCGATATTGATATCGTTTCTCCATCTGTGCCCCCAGGCGGCCGATGTCTGTCTTAGGTTGCCTCCCCCTGAAGGTCTTACCCGTCATTGGCTAACTGGCCTTCTCACCTCTGGGTCACAGTTTGTTGACAAGCTTTTTCCAGTGATTATTAATCCTTCCTGCGTCAGGGGCGGCTACAGTCTTTACTTTTATTCAACAATATGCTTTTGACCCTGAGCTATTCAGATATTTTTCTCAACATTATATTGAGAAATTAAATTGAGAAATATTGAGTGTTTATTAAGCCATTGCTATGTTGAGGCTTTGTGCTAGACATACTAACTGCATCTCACCATTTATCCTTAGTTGTGGCTTAGCTCGGCCTTAACATGGGTCAATCTGGTGATTAATTGGTCTTGCTGTTACTAAGGTGAAAAACATTTTTTAGTTCATATGCGCCAGGCTAGGAAATTTGGAAAATTTTAATTTGTCCTTGGGGAACCACGTATGCTTAAGCTATTTGTATATCTTATACATTTAACCTCCTACAAGGCAGTGACTAGGGGAATAAAAATTCCTTTCACAGGGATAGCTCAATAAATATTTATTTTAAGACTTATGCCTGACATGGAGATGGGTTGTATAAGATCATCCAAGCCTACTGGAGACTAGGTTGGAGAAACCCTGACTCTGCAGGTAACTTACAAACCAGAGCCAGGGATATGGGAGCAGGAGTGGTCATTTTTACGAGTGGACCATTAGTAAAGACAATGTTTGTAAGACTGGAAATGCTAGTGTAATAATCCTGAGGCCAAGCCAGAAATTTAACTCAGCAATCTGTCTCCTCTTGTCTTGTCACCAATTACAGATTTAGAGCACAGGCTTTGGACTATGACATGATAGGGTTTCTATTCTATTCAACCCACTTAAATTGCATGACCGTAGGGAAGTCATGTAATTTTTCTGTGCCTCAGTTTCCTCACTGATAAAATGGAAAAGATAATACCTACTTCACAAGGTTGTGGTGAGAATTAAAGGAGGTGATCTGAATTAAGTCTCAACATTGTATCCAGAATCTAGTAGGCACTCAGCAAATGATAATTCTTTGTCTTCTTCATAACTGATTCGGGAATATTTATTTGGCTCTGGCTCATTGTTCACCCATGATACTACTAATATATAATTCTAACATGTATGTTTTTCTAGCTTCTAGAATTCATCTTCACTTCTTATCTTGGCTCTATTTTTTTTTTACCTTGGGCACTCAGTTTCACAGCTATCCATTTCTCACAACTTCATCTCACATGGTCCTCACAAGATCAGGGAAAACATAAAGAAACATTAACACAAATGTAATAAAACAAACAAGATCTAATTTTTCTGTTGAAGGATATTGTTTAATCCCTTGAATATCTCATGAAATCTACCTTCGGTATGTATAAATAATATTTTAACAAGCCTTAGGCCAGCTTCATAAAAGTTTCTGTATTTTTTTTTGAAGAATGTTTTGTTGATCCAGAAATGATATTAACTGAATACGTTGCAATGTCTTTGCATTTATGTTGTTATATCACAGTATTTTTCTGTTGCAGAAGAGTGATAGTGACTCAGCCAGGTAAAACTTGCCAGCATGTGAACCTTGGATTTCATATAAATAAATGTCCTAGTTTATAAGGCTATGTAATAATCGTAATCTAGAGTTACAGTTTTGTAGACTTGAACTCTGCTTTAGCTAAATGTTATATTTTATACGTGAGTAAATGTGTAACATATTCAGTAAAGTATCAAATTAAGAAACCTGAATATTAAGCAGGTTTTCTTTAAGGAAGAGGGGATTTACAAAGTGCTATAAAAATTGCTTAGTGAAGCCCATAAATCATTCTAGGTTTTCATTGATTTCATGTATATACAAAAATTATCTGGATTAAGAAATTGCAATTTCTTTTAGTTATTAGTTTGTTTATTCTTACCACAAATATCACATATAGCCTCAAATATTCAAGAATATTAAGCCTGTAAAATGTAGTATGCATTTAAAATCTGAGAATGAAAAAGTATGGTGAATTAAATAATCAGTGCTGCAATTCTATATGTTAACTAGTCATGTAAGAGACTAAAATAAATGAAATATATGATATCTGTATTTTTAAGTAAGAAACATTTACAAAAGAGAATCATAATATAGATATTTCGTTTTTAAGAATTTCCCTTATTTAGAAGTTCAGTGTTATTGAAGAACTTCCACGATAAAATAAATATGTTGTAAATACTTGCACCTTACTGAATTTAGCCTTTCATTGCTTTGCTTAATTATTCACTCTTCATATATTACTGCTAAACTAAATACTGATATTCTTTCTTTACCACAAGTACATTAGTATAATTAATTTGTCTCTGACAGAGTCCTGTGATTACTCAAAAGTGACAATTATCATGGGAATAAAAATAACCAAACTAAATTACTCAATTATCCATTAATAATTTGAGCTGGACCTAGCTGAACGGTTCTGGTATTATCTAGGCTTCCTTAGGCATCTGCAACCATCTGGGGGCTGTTGCTCTAAGATGGCCTCAACTCAATGGCTCACTCCTGTTGGCTAGCCCAGGCTTCTTCACATGGAAACTCATTGCAACAGCAGCAAGAACACAAGCACCAAGGTATCAGCAGTTTTTAAATCTCTGCTTGCATCATGTATCCCATTATATCATATTATATTCCATTGGCCAAAGCAAGTCATATGACCAAGCCCATTAGTCAGGGGAGTAAGGCATGACCCAAAAGTGAGGACACAGGATGGCATCAATCAGTCTGGGACCATAACTGCAATACTCTACCATAACAAGGTTTTATAAGGTCATTTACTTTAAGTAAACTTTTACTTGACAATAAAATAGTTAAAACACAAAATATAAACACAGCCTATTTCAACTTGAATTTTATTTGCTTTATGCCACAATAATTTATTTGCCCAGTAACTTCCCCCTGTAGCAATAAGCATTTCCTAGTGGCACATATGTCTCCATATTGTTTGTATGTAGGAAACTTGAATCTTCTTCTTTGTCTCCACCCCTACCATCCTTCTTTACTAACCCCTCAAAAATTAAATCATGTCTAATGTGTTTCTTTTGACATAAAATGAGCTCCACACAACAATAAACCAAACAAACAAAATCAAAACCCTCAAACTTTTACAAAAAGTAGATGAAATATTTTCAGAGAAAGTTTACATAATAGCACACATTTTACATATCCACACTTCAAAATTGAGATTTCTAACATGAAATTAAAATACATACCAAGCAAATTTTAGAATTTGGAAATTTTAGTTAAATGCTCATATATGGTGACTGACTGTTGAGTTGCAACAACTTTTAATTAATTTATTTATTTTTATTTATTTAATTTTTTGAGGAAGATTAGCCCTGAGCTAACTGCTGCCAACTTTTCTGAGGAAGACTGGCCCTGAGCTAACATCCATGTCCATCTTCCTCTACTTTTTATGTGGGATGCCTACCACAGCATGGCTTGCCAAGCAGTGGCATGTCTGCACCCGGGATCCAAACTGGGGACCCCTGGGCCGCTGAAGCAGAACATGTACACTTAACCGCTGTGCCACTGGGCTGGCCCCACAACTTTTTATTAATGTGTGGGGTTTGGTGAGGAATTAGAGCTTATTAAGTACTATACTGTTCATTATATAAATAGTACATTTTATTGTCCTCCACCAGTACACTCCTTCTCTTGTAGTTGCAAATCAGCTTCTCAGTATCTTCCTCTCTTTCTGTTGCTATTTACGAAGAATTTTGGTTGTTTATTGACCTGCAGATTTATTTTGGAAAATCTATGAGTGAAAAGGAAAAGAGAATTATAATTCAATGAGATAATAAGGCCTCTCAAGAAGATTTTTAGACTAAGTAATTTGAGTATATTTGTAGGTAAAATAAATCAGGAGAAGAGTGAGACTTTGCAAGAAAAGGGGTATGATTGTGGAATGAGTTCACAGGGAGCATAGGTTTCATCCTTGGAAGATAGGATAGGCTTGTTCCTCTATGAGAGAGAGAGAATGTAGGATAAATGTAGAGTGAAGAACAAGACTTTGCAAGAGAGTGGAGTGTGATATATAAGAAACATAACATTGGAAGGAAAGGCATTTTTCTTTTTCATGCATCTTAGTAAGATCAGGGATAGGATCACTTACTTAGATTGAAAGTCAAGTTCATCTCACATTATTTGAGCATCTCTTATGTGACAAGAATCTTGATAGGTACCTATGATCCAAAGAGGAATAGTGCACAGTCTCTGTATTGAAGGACTTTATAGTCTAAGTGGGAAACAGTCACATAAACCCAGTCTAATGTTAATAGGAGGGCTCTTACAGAAAATGACACCTAAGCTTGGTTTTAAAGGATGTATAGATATTGACCGTGACAAGATAGAGAAGGAAACTCCAAGCAGAGAGAATTGTAATCACCAAATCAGTCAAGAAGGACAGACAAATGTTCAATATTGATAGAGATGTTTCTCAATTGTTTTTAACCTATTATCCCTTTGATGACGAAGAAAAATGTTCACATCCCTCTTCCAGAGATGCTGAATTGCCTCCCAACAATGAAGACCCAGTTTTCCAGTATAAAACCTGGTGTTTCTTAATGATGAGAAGACTGACTGAGCAGATCGAACTGGCAATGGGAATTATGTGCAAGTCTTTTCATTAGCAATTCTCCAGGAGGTAAATGCTGAGGAGACAGAGGTATAGAATATAAATAGAAAGGGAATAAAAGCTAAGATTACCAAGGCTCCTGCTTTTACCCAGAGGAGCCATAGATGACTAGAAATGGTTCTAAGACGGTAAAACAAGGTGCTTAAAATTTACTACCAATTGTATTCCAATATAACCTCTAATGAAATACCAATTGATTGGAATAAACCAACACATAGGAACTGCATTCCTCAGTTCTACATGTTTCAGCAAAGCATTCATACTGATACTGATATTCTTTCTATCTGCATTAGTAAAGCCCAACAATTGTGTTGAACTGATGCTTTGGCTGTCAAACAAACAAAGAAACGTGCCCCCCCCCCACCCGCCCCGATTTCAAGTTCGTGTTAATTAAATGATCTTAGAAGCTATTTAGGTAATCCACTTAGGCTTCTCTAAAAGCAACCCTTCTAATGACAATCTCAACAGGCATTGAATAATGTCATTAAGCCAGTTTTGCTTAAAGACATTTATTCATATCGTAGAATAATGTCATCCTTATGTTATGATTTGAATACTCCATAGTTTTATATTTTTTCATTTAATGATCCATTCTTAATGCCGTTGGGTTTATTTTGTGGAAGGAGTGGACAAATGGACTAAATAGCTCATGAAGTGTGCATGTCACACCTATCTGAGACCACAGAGCTTTCAACATTAAAATTGGCAGCCATTTGAGAAATTTTCTCCTGATGGTTTCAATATTAATTTCTTTCCCTTTACTATGTAGAACAACCTTTTTTTTTTTCAGTATCTGTATTGAATGGAATCATCAAATCAAATTTGAATTTTGATAATTTATCTTAATTTTACCTATCCAGTATTGCTCTCCCATCTCCCAATATTCATGGAGAGAATGTAAAATGTAGTTAGGAAAGTGAACTATGAAATCAGACAGACCTAGATTTTGGTTGTGTTAATTTAGGCAAATTTTAAACACCTTAATCTTGGTATTCTTTCTTTCTTTTTGTCTTTCTATCTATTTTTCTACCTCTCTATTCATCCATTAATCTGTCTATGCTTATATATAAAAATGATATCATAGTACCTACTTCAGAGGGTTACCATCATGATTTATAAGATCAGGCACAAAAAGTGCTGCTTATTTTTGGCAAGAATAGACTCTCAAGGAATGCTAGCTAATAGTAATAAAATAACAATGAACTTTCCTTTTGAGGCAAGCAACTCCTGACTTTGTCCTGAACACATCTTGCTCTCTTGATTCCCAATGCCTTGTGCATAGTTGCTAGGTCTTTCTATTTATATTATAATCTCTTACTTGAGACCCAGCCAAAATCCCACCTGTTCCATGAGGCCTTAGTTCCATCAATGTAGAATACAAAAGTTTCTGAACATAGATCTAAATTTTGTGTATACCCTTTGATGCTTAATTAGAGTCATGGTCCACAGTTGTTTATTGATTTACCCATGTAGATATTCTCTTCCTGAAGAGATTTTAAATTCATAGAGAAAGCATAAACTACATTAACAAAAATCAACAGACCACAAAATAAAACAAAGCAAAAGTACTGTCAACCAAACCAAACCAACCCCTCAAGACACTTCCAGAATGTATTTTAAGCCTTCAGATATTTACTGACTGAACACTTGAATGTCTATCTTAGAATATTAGAAATGACTCTCAAATTCAAAAGGGCACTGACTACACCCAAAGTGGAATATGAATATTTTTTTCTTAGAAAAGTTCTTGTCAGCCACACCATTTATTGGTGAGAAATGTGGGCAGTAGATCACAGGGTAAAAGCATTTTACCTCCCCCGAGTTTGGTGCTCCTTTTTAATTTGGGGCCTCCTACAAAATTAATGGTGGCAGTGTTACTGAAACCAAAGTGGGGGTTCCCTCCTGGTGAGTTAAATCAGACTCTCCACCAGAAGCAGTTGTCTCACAAAGTGTATTTGCAGCAAATAGGAGACCATGCAGAATCATTTCCAAAGCAATGGCTCTCCTCAAACAAACGGAAGCAGGGACTTTTATTTCGGGTGCAGAATGAATATTCAAAAGAGAAAGGTGGGTATTCTCTTGCACAGGCTCAGCTGGAAAACATGCTTCCACATACTCTGAAGGTTATGGGACTAAGGCCTAAACTCCTCCTGGAGAGATCTTAGCACTAAAAATAAGGCAAAGGTTATAGGTGGAGCTCTTGTGGTGAAGCTTGCTGTGGTTCAGGGTGGTTGGTGATTGCATCTCCTTACCATAACAAAAGGAAAAAGAACAATTTGGAAAAACAATCAAAATATCCAAACCCAGGCTTGAGTTCCTCTGGGTCAGAGCAGCAGAGCTGATATTAAAGATTGGCTGGGCCTGGCTTTCTTTGCTGGCTTGCTTCAGACCTCCTTTTATTATCTTTGATTATCTAGCAACAGATAATGTTGAGTTAAGGCCAGATGATGCCATCTAGGCTCTTCCCTGCGCTATGATTTTGAGTTTTTATTCATTAACCATATTTCTTTCATAACCATAAAGGTCCATATTAGTGTGAAAAATGGAAAAGAATGATTTGTCTAATGAAATAGCCATGTATTATTTGAGTCTCTAATATAGAGTGAGTTTGTTTAAAAATGTGCTGAGTAAACTTCTTTGATAATTTGAAGAAAATAATTTGGTGGTGACTTACTATAATTTAAAAAGAAGTGGAAGTGATTTCTCTGCAGGTGGCTTCTTCAAATTGCAGGTTTAAAGGTGGCTGATCACAGTAAGGAACTAATTGCCTGGTTTTAACTAGGCACACTGCTTTAGGAGATCTTGGAAACATTTCTTCTCCTGGTGTTTGTATCACCTTGAGCTTCATTTTAACGATCTCTTGCTCTTTTTGTATTGAGCCTCATTTCAACAAAAAATGTGAGCTATTTTCATTTTTTAAAGAAGAGTTATGTACAAAAATTTTGAAGTTACCAAAAAGAGTTTTAAAAATTCTGCTCAAAGAGGTAGATTTGTCTTGTTGTTTTTTTAATAGTTAATAATACTTTGTGACATTGGCCACTCTCTCTAATACCTCTGTGATATTTGTCATTTTTTCTTCAGAAATATAATTACCAGTGCCATTGGAGTATTATCATATGACTGTATTAATGGAGAAGCACGAGAATCTCAAATTTCTATAATTCAAATTCTAAAACCAGCTACAAGGTGTTCTATATAGTTTTATAACTAATTCTTCCCTTTAACCAAAATTTAAATTTATAACGAATAAAATCAGCTTGAAATGTTTAATATTTTAAAAAATAACTGGCTTCCAATTCAATCCAACAACCCCTACTGTATGTTTACTATGTTTATATGAGGGTAAGACATTATAGGTCTTGCAAATATGAAAAAGACAGTCTTTGATTTCAAGTTAATTATGATTTATGAAGGAGATAATAGGCATGTAAATAAATATAAAGCAATGCAGAATGTAGTTATAAACAGAAACCTATGCAAATATAAACACATGTACTAGATCTGTTCAAGAGACAATAAGGGTTTAAACTTGTCTAGGACAGTGATTCTCAAACTTGCACTATGAACCAACCAAAAGCATCAGCATCATTTGAGAACTTTTTAGAAATGTAAATTCTCGGGCTTCATCCCAGACTACAAACCCAAAAACTTTGGAATGGAGTCCAAGAATGTGTTTTCACAAGCCCTCCAGGCGACCCTGATGCACAAAATTTGAGAACCACTACTGCAGAGCTGAGCTGTGCAATATGGTAGCTACTAGCCACATGTTGCTACATAATTCAAATTTAAATTAAATAAAATCAAGATTTCAATTCCTCACTTACATTAGCCACATTTGAAGTGCTCAGTAGGCGTATGGGGTGAGTAGCCACCATATTGAACAGAACAAATGTAGAACATTTCCATCATTGCAGTTTTATTGGACAGCACTGCTTCAGAGCATGCAGACCTCAATGGGACATTACTGAGAAATGAAAGAAAGTAGATTTAGCTCAGGTCATAGAGATTCATAAATGCAATAGTAAGGAATTTGAGCCATATTCTGTTATCAGGGGAGGACAATGAATTTTTCTTTGAGAAAAGGATATGATAAGCCTGGACTTTGTTTATGGAACATCCCTCTTCCAGTTAGGTGCCTAATGCTTCCTATTGAGTGAGACTAGGGGAAAGCAAACACCAGATAGACTTGTACTGAGACTATAACAGTGGGAAGAGAGAGGAAAACGTGTTTATAAAGCATTGAGAATGTAGACCCAGTAAGAACTGATTACTCTTTGAATGGGAGGTGGTCAGAGAGACAGAAAACTTAAACATGATTGGATTTTGAGTGTGATTGGGACAAGGTTAATGCCATTAACAGTGACAAGGAAATAGGAACAGCAGTAGTTTATCAGATTATGTGAAAAAAGATCATGGGTCTGCCATGGAATTTCGTTAATCCAATAGTTTTGGGGTAAAATTTCATCCAGAAATGTTCTTCATTACTTTTATCACATGGTTTCATCCTGTTATGTTACTTTCCTTTGCTATCAACTAATTTTGTAGATAACCACTTTTAACGAAGAAAATGAAAGAATGTTCTTAAAAAGAAAATGATGACATTTTACCACTGATTATTATAAATGTTTTTCAAAGATGAAAGAAATTTTACTTACCAATTCATCCGGTGGAATATGTCAAAACGATTTCTTCCTCTTTTGCTAGAGAATACTTTTTCTAGGTGAAAGGGTTGCAAAGAAAGAAACCAGGTTGTAATGTGTTCTATCAAATTCTAGTTTCTTCAAGTACTATCTGAACATTATAGTTGGATTTTGAGACAAAATTGAAATGATTTTCACGTCTGTGTGAAATAGAATATTCATTTTTGGAAATAAACAGAATACTTAGAGCATTAAGCATTGTTCTAGTCTTTTATTATCTTACAAATTTCACTGTGGTGTATACTTTTACATATTGTATTCTTGTGGATTAATTTTATTTTTATTTTAAAGATTTAAAAAAATCATATTGGCTTACATCATGTCAGAACGGTTTTTGTATTTTAGACCAGTTCTTTACAGAGATAACTTAATTGTATGATTTGAGGCATCATAGTAAGGTAGGAAAAAACCATTTTGTTAGGTGTTCAGAATCCTGAGTTGTAGTTCTTACTTCTACTATTTTTAGGATGTTAAAAAGTAAAATTCTATGAGCTAAAGTTCTCTCATTTACGTAATGAAGAGCTTGAACTAGATTATCTTGTTTTTCCTGGCTCTAAATGGGGCAAAGCATGAAAACATAATTGCTTGTAAATTGTTTATTATCTGCTATTTATCAAAGAGCGTGGCTCTTGTGTAGGAACGAGGCACAGGGCAGGCAAGTTGCTGAGAAATCAAGGAAAATAAGATTTGAGACAGAGGATGGTGTTGCTTGTATCAGATTAGACAGTAGCAGCTACACTTACCTTGAGGACGCTCAAACCTAGGGTAATGTTCCAAATGGGGGAATTGCTATTCTCATGTAAATTTGGTTCCAATTGGGAATGGGTGGTATGATGGAAAATAAAGGGAAATATTACTTAGATAAGGAAATGGAGTGAGAGAGAGGCTTCTGCAAAGACAAACTCTGTTCATATAGCGATTGTACCTGGTCTGCCTCTAGCTTCTGTTTATACTGCTAAATACATATATTCTGAATATTTACACTGTAGAAGTGAATTTGGTAGATACATTCATGGGTGAATATCTGATGGGGTCGAAAGAGTACTGAATAGGGAATCAGGAGGCCCTGCTTGGGTGCTAGCTCTTCCACTATCTACTGCCGTAGTGTTGCACAAGTTGCTTGTGTTGACATCTAGTTGTATCCAAGCAGCAGGGAAAGCAATCTAAGTAGCAAGTGGCTAAATTGCTCTAATTTCCAGCCAGTGCACCAAGTTTATCAGTTCACTGAAGTTGGCAACACCTCAGATTAAAACTTTTTTTGTTAACTATGTCAATAAGTAGACCTAAGCAGGCCACATAGATTTGTGAATGCTCAAAATGTTAACATTGACTGTATCCAAACTGGAGAAAGAAATAGTAGATATGTCCTGCAGTAAGGAGTGATTGATCATTCAGATGAGTTTATTGCCTTTTAAACGGCACTTGATGGTTTTCCTCTCATAATCTAGTCCTTTTTCTGCAGTACCAACACTTATTAAATTTCTTTCCAGAACTTTCAAAATGGGGCTCGCTAATTGAAGTTTCTCATCTCCTAGTTATCATTAACTTCATTTCTATAGAGTCGTTTCTTGTTGACCCAAAGAGGGATGTCTGTTTTCGGGGAACCAGACAGAGGGATAAGAACAGTTAAATCTATGCCTGAATTTAGTCAGACTCTACCTGTGTTCTTTGCTTTTCCCACTCCTTTGGCCACAAACTGTGTATTTATTTTTGCCTCTGTATTTCATTGATCAGAGACTTCTGAGTGACCAGAAGGGAGTTTTGAGTTTTATTATCTCAACAGAAAGCTAAAAATAATTTTTCAAAATCCTTTACAAGGTTTTCCATAAAACAGAGTTATTTTATAATTCTTAAAATTTATTACTACGCTGATATATTTTCCTTAATATAACCATTATTCTCATTTTAGTGTAACTGAAGTCTTTTGTTAATCCTCTCTTTTCCCAGCAGTTTAATTTCTAAGCTGTATTTTCTTGTTTTTTCTGCAAATAGAGAAGTTTGGATTCAGTGATCTCTGAAGTCCCTTCAAGCTCTGAAAGTTAAGGATGATAGTAGGAGGATTTTCCTAGTTCCTTGAGATTGAAGTCATGAAAAGTATCTACTACACTGCTTTCTAAAACATCTCTTAGATTCACTGAAGTGAATAGACCGTTGCAATAGTCTGACACTGAATGCTAGTTATCTTCTGCTGTTCCTCAGATGGTTGCCTCTCCCTGTTTCATGCAATGATTTTGCAGGCATTCAGTCCTTGAAGCAAGTGACGTTTTCCTAATTTTAACTCAGGTCAATCAATTGGGTGAGTATTGATCAACAAGCATTTGTTAAAGCCACGTCTCAAGTTATGTCAATCTAGATTGAACATATGCCATGCCTAAGAGATTTCTTCATTAACCTGTTGACATTGCCAATGAGAGTTCAATGTTGTTTCAAGAAAGAGTCTCATAAGCACATGCCTTTTTGCTATTTTTACCATTTGCCTTGGTTTCCATGAATATCACGTATTTTATTTTTCTTGTCAAAGCTAAATAATTTATGAAGACCACTTAAATACATTATTTCAGTTCCTTAACATGCTGGTAACTATGTAATGTTAGATTACTGAGCTATGGATTTATTGAGATATAGGAATATCTAGGTCACATGATAGGAATGAACGAACTATTTCTATGATTTTGATTTACTTATTTATTTGTTTATTCATTTATTGTTTTGAGAAAGGTCTATATTGAAGCCACTTATCTGATAGTGTTGCCTGAAAAGCCGAAGTCCTGAGACCCCCTTCCTGGGACTGGTTATTGTACTGTTCCTCTTGCTGTTTTTGAAGTTTTTGAAGTGTGGTACAACTGCTGCTGTGGCCTTAACTCTGGAAAGCCTAGTGTGTGCCGATTTTATTTTCTGTCAAATTTCCTGGAGTTTGTCTGAAAAAAATAAACAACTATAATAAAAATAATATTCCACTAAAAAATAATACTATTTTTATCTTTGGGGTCATAGTGTCATGTGGGTGATAAGAAATAAATGAAACCTTCTGGCTGCATATCTTATGTATTTTACACTATGCCATGCTTCTGTGTGAATACAAAGAGTGAAATGACATTTTAAAAAGGCTCTTCTAACCAGCTAAAGCTATCATTTATTAACTCTTATTATGTTTCATTATCAGATTTAAAGCTGTTGGCAATCTTATGAGAGGGAATTTTAGCCCCCTTTTACAGATATGGAAGCAGATAATCGGAGAATTTAAGTAACTTGCTTAAGATCACACAGCTTGTTCGTGAAGGAGCCAGGATTCTAACCTACTTCTTTCTGACTCCATATCCACTATATTACATGACAGAAGGGAATATTTAAACCAGGCTTTGAAGGATGTGTATATTTGCAACAATTAGAGATGTAATCAGAAATTATCAGTAACAATCTGAAACAACAGTGAAAATAGAGTTCCAGAGTTGGGAAAGTGTCTGGTATATTGTTTGGACTTTGGGATTCCTGATAACACAGCTGAATTGTACCAGTCAAAATTTCATTTTCCCTTACAATAGTATTTTACTGTCTACTTTATTTTGGTACCAAAGACTTATGTTTATGAACACTGTAAATGGCGCTATGGAAGTTTGTGGGGTCATGTAGGGAAAGTGTTCATTTCCTATGCAGGGTCTTTTCCTTGAGGACCTCTGGAAGAGGTTTGATTCTAGTTTTCAGATGAGGAAGAGTTGAGCTCACTGAACTAAGTTACAATTATTTTCCCTCTTTTCCTGCTTAGAAATCTTGGTGCTAAATTTGTGACTCATGCTAATGTGTGTATGACTTTATAATCAATGTGCTTTCCCTATTTTGATCCTTCTCTGTTTTCATGTATTTTACCTCTATAAGATGCCTTAAATTCTTTTTGAAACTAGTCAGGGTCTGAATAAACAAATATATGAGTAAAATTCAGGTAGGTGGTTTACAGGAACCACTCATGAATTTGCAGGTAGGCAGAGAGCTCTGAAATATGATTTCCTGATGCTCAGCTACCAATCCTCCTAAACTGAAGGGAACTGGGTGAACTAGAACGCTAAATTATTAGCTCGGCTGTTATGCTGTTGTCAATAAATCCCAATGGCAAGCCCCAGACATTGCATTATAAAGATCATGATTTGGACCTACTGATAAAGATTTCACTCTGGCGTCTCTTTTCTTTAATGTAGAGAGTAATTGGATACAAAGGATGTAAAATGGGAGTTGCAACAAAGTAATGTCCTTCAACAATTACTTCAAAAGCTGCGTCAGCTCAATTTCAATAAAAGTATGCTGGCCCAGACTCACAGAATGTGGTACATCAGCAAAGTGATGACTGTTAGAAATAAAAGCATTGCACCTCTCACGTTTTCAGAAATGTAAATCGTATTAGAAAAATGATTGCAACTCTTTTGCAAATGGGAGGTAGGAATTTGTTGTAATGCTAAACTATTTGAAAGAGTTTATAGCAATAACTTTAAAAAACCCAATGAGTAAAAATCAGCAAAGGAAGAAAGTTGAAAAATCTAGTATTCTATAAAAATTTTAGGAAATCAGAAAGGAGGAGGTGGAGGAGGAAGCCTTTAAAGGATAAAATAATATAAAAACATGGAAAAGATGGGATCACATAGTATAAGGGTCTAGAAGAATAGGTAAATATCCTAAAAAGCTTTGAGGACAAAAAAACAATGAAAGCCATGAATGGCAGGTGACACAGAAGGCATATGGGGAAGGAGACAACAAACATAGTCAAGAAGACACTAATTTAGAGATGAAAGAGGCATTTCAAGGGTAGGGAATGTTGACGTGTGCCAATCATATATGCATTTGATATATATCATGAAAAGACAAATATTGATGTAGCAAGAAAATTGGGTTGGAACAATAATAAGTTGCCTGTTGTTAATGTTCTTTCTTGTGAAGTCAAGGGGAAAATAAGAGACTCTCTCATACTGAATTCATAGAAATTCTAGTTTACTAGCTTCCTTTTAACTCTTTGGACCTTAGCAAGAAACTAGGAGACAACTGTATTCGTTTAATCATCATCACGAGGCTTATCAGTCTAGATCTAATGTACATTTCAGCTAATGCTTATAGTTTACTGTGGCTGCTGTACCAAATTGCCAACAAACACTGTGGCTTAAAATAGCAGAAATTAATTTTCTCAGTTTCAGAGGATGGACGTTGGAAATCTGTTGTCCTGGGCCAACATCAAGGTGTTGACTGGGCCACACTCTTTCTTAAGCCTCTAGGGGAGAATTCATTCCTTGCCTGTTCCAGCTTCTGCTGGCTGCCAGCATTCCTTGGTTTCTGGCTGCATAAAACTCCAGTTTTCAAGGTCAGCATCTACAAACGTCTATCTGCTCTGTCTTCACATCATCGTCTCCTCTTATGTATAACATTTCTCTCTGTCTCTCTCTTATAAAGACATATGTGATGGCATTTATGGCTCACCTGGATAATCCAGCATAATCTTCCCATCTCAAGATCCTTAACTTAACCACATCTCCAAAGACTGTTTTTCTAAATAAGGTACATTCACATTTTCTAGGGATTGGGACCCGATACCACTGAGAGCCATTATTTAGCCTATGACACTGCCCAATTTAAACACAAGATGGTGTTTCAGCATACAACAAGAACTTTGATGTAAATTTGCTTTCTCTTAACGTCTCTAGGCCTCAGTTTTATTCATCCTGCACATGGATATGGTGTGACTTGCATTACTATGTCATTGGGGAAATTAAATGAGTTTGTGTTTGTAAAAGTGTTTTATAAGTGATAAAGCACTATACAAATATAAGGCTTGATATTTTGATATCAAACAGATTCAATTATTATATTCTAATTAAATATTGGTAATATTTTACTGTGGTTAATAAAAATGGTAATAACCATGATAATATTATAATAATATAATTTGAGGGAATCAGGGAAGACTTAAAGGGTCAAAAATATCTCTTCTTTTGTACTCTGTTTCCTTATTTTTTAAGTGGGAATGATAATAGCACACACATCCTAGAATCGTTTTCAGGAGTTTGTTGTTGTTACGTGCTGTCAAGTTGGCTCCGACTTCTGGGGACCCTATTAATGAGTGATGTCCACAATGTCCTGTCCTCAACAGCCCTATTCATCTCCTGTAGACTCATGCCTATGACTTCCTTTATGCCGTCAGTCCATCTCATATCTGATCTTCCTCTTTTCCTGCTGTCTTCTACTCTTCCCAGAATTATTGTCTTTTCCAAAGAATCCTGCCTTCTCATGACGTGCCCAAAGTAGGACAGCCTCGGTTTTACCATTTTTGCTTTCAGTGATAATTCAGGTTTGATTTGCTGTAGGACTCACTCATTCGTCTTTCTGGCAGACCAGGGTATCTGTAGAGCCCTGCTCCAACACCATAATTCAAATGAATCTTTTTTTTTTCCTGTCAGGCTTCTTCACCGTCCAATTTTCTCATCCATATATAGTAATTGGAAATTACTATGGGTAACTGGGAATACGAGGATGAGGATAATCTTCGTCTTAGTCTCTAATGACACTCTCTTACACTTAGTGATCTTTTCTAATTCTTTCATTGCTGCCCTTCCAAGACTCAGTCTTCTCTTGATTTCTGGGCTTCAGTCTCTATTTAAATTGATAACTGAACCAAGGTAAACAAAATCTTTAACAATTTCAATGTCCTCATTGTCTATATTAAAGCTGTGTAGTTCTTCTGTAGTGATGATTTTTGTCTTCTTGATGTTCAAATGTAGTCCTGCTTTGGCATTTTCTTCTTTCACTTTCATCAGAAGTCGTTTCAAGTCCTTGCAGCTTTCTACTGGTAAGATGGTGTCATCTGCATATCTTAAATTATTGATATTTCTTCCACCAATTTTCACTCCTCCTTCATCTGAGTCTAGCCCAGTTTTTCATATGACATCATCTGCATACAGATTAAACAGATGGGGAGATAAAATGAACCCTTGTCTGACACCTTTGCCTGTAGGAAATCATTCTGTCTTTCCACATTCTGTCCTGACAGTGGCTTCTTGTTGATAATACAGGCTACTCATCAGGACAATCAAGTGCTGAGGCATGCCCATTTCTTTCAGAGCAGCCCATAGCTTTTCGTGATCCATGTAATCAAAGTTAAGGTACATAAAATACTCAGAAAGTGTCAGGCACATAGAGAGTTAGTAATAATAACAGCAAAACATGAATATAATAAATTAAAAGCTTTGGGTAATTGGTCTAGAATTTTGGAAAAGGCTGTACATGGAAATAGGGAGTATACTCTAGAAGACATGAGACATGATTGTCAAAGTAATGTTTTGCTATAACTCTCAAATGGAAAATGTTGTTTAGAGTAGCCCTACTTTCAATGTTTTTCATTTATTATTACTTAAAATATGCACATCCTGTTTTTGGCATTCAATATTTGCATTAGTTAATTGCATAATGGCAAAAATAGAGCTCTGAGAAGTGCCATAAGCAGATTTCACAGAACACCAGTAGGGTTCTATGCAGTCCATAAAATAGGCCATCAAGGGATTAGGATGGAAAAAGCATTAGGATTTTTGACCCTTATATCATAGGTCTATGACGTTCTACACACAGTGGAAAATTGAGTCACATGGAACAAATACACATAAATAAATAATTAAAAGACTATCAAAGAAAGTGCCATAAAGAAAACACTAGGGGAATCTAGATATGGTAGAAGGGGTCAGAAAAGGCTTCATACAATATATGATATTTGAACTAAGTCTAGAAAGATGAGCAGGAGTCTACTTCAAAAGCACAAGTAGGGGACTATGTTTTAGGCCCAATGGGTAAAATAGAGGGGCATAAAAGAATATAGCCAGATCAGGGAACTATGACTAACTGTTAAAAGTAAAGTTTAGTAAGCACTTGTAGTATTTTGGAAGATGACTTTGAAAAGATTGAGACCCTGCTATTGAGGAGCTTACAATTCTAAGAAATTTGCCCTTTTTCATGAGTGGCATGGAAGAACTTTACACAAAAAAATTATATTGTAAGTCTCCAGTTTAGAAAGTATTTGAATACACAGATCAAGACGGTATACTGAAGCCATGGATATTTCATATTTCTCTTTATTTCCCACTAAATATATCAATGAACGTACTAAGGGTTAAGCCATTCTATAAACGCTAGAAAATAGAGAGATGTTCCATTCATGTACATGATACTTCCAAGCTTATTGTCAGTAAATGCTGCAGTTAAGAGAACACATCAGGTGAAATCGAGTCTCCGGTGGAGTGGGTGAAGTGACAGTAGCGACAGTAGATTACTGTGTTGTATTAAATTTGATGATTAGAAGATGAGTTTGAGATATTACAAAATGTACAATAATAAAGGGCTTGAAATTATAATGGAGGACTATGACAATAACTTACAAAAAACCCTGGGATTTTACTTATTTGATTTCCAAAAGCAATTCTTTTTACATATTAATAGCTCTGAAAGTAGGATGTGTTTAACAAACTATACCATATTACAATCCCTGTTGCCTTATTTGTTTTACATTACAATCTCTCTCAAATTGAGTTATGTCTTATCTCTGATTTGTTGAAAATAAGAAATAGCGGGTCCAGAAGTATTAAAAACAGCAATATTCAAAACAGGGGAGTGAGAAGTAACAACAACAAGAATAACTGATAAAAAAACATGCTTACCTAGGAAGAGGCAAGAATTTTCAAACTGAAGGGTCTCTCTGAGAGCTAAAAAAAGATTTTAAAAGACTCACACTTGGAGATATTTTGGTACATTTCTAAAATTTCAATAATTATGAGAGAATCATGCAAGTATACAAAGAGAAACTTGGGGGTGCACACACACCCAAAACAAAAGCAAGAATCAGATTTTCATCAGACATCTCATCTCCTCCCCGTCCTATCCTCCAATGCTGGGAGACAATAAAGAGCATGACTCTGTAGTTAGACCTTGCCAAAATCTCCCTATAGTCTCTTTTTCACTCATGGTAAACTACATTCTCCCTCCTTCCCTCACACATTGTCTTATCAAATGACTGGAAAGAACACTGGACTGAGAATTAGAAGATTTGAATTCTGATTCCTGCTCTGTTGCAAACAAAATTCCCCATCTTCAGGGTATTCTGTTATTTAGGACTTCAATTTCCTTGCATGTTTAACAATTTTTATTAGTTGGTCTATTATGGCTGTTCTAGCTCTAACATTCTTTGATAGTGAGATGATCCAAAACATGTTTTAAAATTGGTACAGAATTGGAGAAGTAACTTTGTAACTTGGAATCAGGAAACAGAATGCCATGAACATGTGAGAATTTTTTTTCAATGGTATTGGCAGTTTCATTCAAAAGTGTATTCCAGTGACTGCCTATTACATTCCAGACTGGCCAGTAGTTATGGAAGCGCTTATCGTGCTTACCCAGAATTTTGGCATTATTGCCATAATTATAACTTGAATAGAACTTTTTTGAAAGTAATTACCATCTACAATTTTAAAACCCATGACTGCTAGGCCAATTAATTAGCAATTTTCTGATTAATAATAGTCTAAGTCAACCGAAAAATGTTGAATAATTTAAAAGAAAAGCTGACAAATAAAAATATTATAAGCAAGGTTATTTTTATACATCACATGAAAATGTCTGTAGTCTGTCTAATCACAATGTTTCAGTACAGTATTCAGCATCCCTTAGAGAAATCAGGGATTTAATATCAACCAGTGTTTTAATAAAGAACAAGTTCCTTTTAATAATTTTCATCTCTTTTGAAAGAATGACAGACTTTAAAAATAGTCATAATCTATCTTGATATTTTACAGAGTTTTAATACTTCTCTTCAAGACAAGTATATTTAAAAAAGGATCAATGTCAACTCTAAGGACACACAGCAATCAAGTTTGGAATATAGCAATCTTTCATCAATATCTAAATCCTAGAATAAAGACTTGGATCATTAAGTTTACAGATTACTTCACACTAGGTGGGGTGAATAACTTGGAAAGTATGATCTAATCACAAAATGATCTTCATAAATTGAAGAGATGATCCAGGACCAAGCAGAATGTTCATTAAAGTTAAGTGCACCACAGACATATGCAACTGGAGAGCTTGTGATCAAGTATGATAATATTTAAGCCTGTGCAGTGTACACTACATGTATGCCGCTTGGATTAGGAGACAATAGTATAAAGGGAAATTCAATAATTGCAGTATGCCTCGCTCCGATGCTATGGGAGATAGCATACGGGAAGGACTCTGCTTTAGAGTCATTGATAATTTTTTTTTCTGGTGAGGATTGGCCCTGACCTAACATCTATTGCCAATCTTCCTCTTTTTGCTTGAGGAAGATTGCTGCTGAGCTAACATCTGTGCCAGTCTTCCTCTGTTTTGAACGTAGGATGCTGCCACAGCATGGCTCAATGAGCAGTGTGTAGGTCCATGTCCTGGATCTAAACCCACGAACCCCAGGCTGCTGAAGCAGAGTGTGCAAACTTAACCACTATGCCACAAGGCCAGCCCTAGAATCATTGAGTTTTAGGTCTTCAAATGACATCGGAGTTCATTTTCTCCAATACCTTAAATGCTTTTAACTACAATTCCAAAAGAAAATATGAAGTGAGAATATGTCATTTATAAAAGCAAACCTAGAATTTTAATTTTCCCCAAATTATTTTTGGTTCACAAGTACAAGGCAAGAATACGAATTGATAGCTTAATTGCACCAATAGCCACAGCTTTTACTCAAAGACTTCTTTATGCCTCAGATTGGCAGAAACAAAGTCACTGCTTTCATCCTGAGTGGAATTATTATCATTTAGTCATTTTAATAGTAAAAGAAAGCAGAATTATGACATTATGTATGTATTAGATATCACTGTTTTATCAAGTTGTAGAAGAATATTATTAATTTACACCCCTGTATCCTCAAAGCACAGTTTTATTCTTAAATATTTGTATAATATTTATGTATTTGAAATGTAATTTTGATCATAAATATATAAAGAATTAAAATAGACTCATATGACTTTACTGATTTTCAGAGCTCTTCAAAATTAATAATAAAATGCTCTCAATTTGTGATATAAAGCATGTAATAAGAATGTCTCCCAGCAGCTCTTATACTTTTTAAGCAGTTATTAAAATGACTTAATATTATGGTGAGATACAATACGAAAAAAGGAAAACACAATTCTTAAAATCAGGCCCTCCACCAAGAGTAATAGTTTTCATAGGAGGAGCTTGAACACAGGTATACAAAATACAGAGGCATATTAAAAAAAACAACACTGCAGAGCTCAGGAAAAGATCTGCTAAACTAATAAAATATAATAATAGAACTCAGCTGGATTAGTAATGATCTTACAAAATGAGAGTTGCTGATATCTTAATGTTATGAACCGTATTGAATTGAGACCAATATAAACCTTACGCGCAATTACACATTACTTCAATCGGTAGCAGAAGAGTACGGACTATTGGCTTATTTGGGGACAATTCACCTCTTCTCAGTTTTTTGAAGTCATTATTAAAGATGCAATCTATAGATAATTTTCAAACATCCAATACCTGTATAAAGAGTAAAATGAACCATCTTTTCTTGTTTTAAACTCCATACTCTAAGTTTTCATGATAAATATGTGTAGGTGATTGTCCTGTTCACACCTCTGCTCTATTCCCAGCTCTGAGATTTGTGTATGACATATAACAAAGCTCAGTTGCTATTGAAGGAATGAATGATCTGGTCCAACAAGCATTGATCAGTACCACATAAAGTAACAGTGATCAGTTTTAGGATTTAACTGTGCTCAGTTTTAGGATTTCAAGGCTTAATGAGATTGGTATTTAGGCCTCAGGGATTTCACAGTCTACTGGGAAAATCAGGCTTTAAAACAAATCATACCAATATGATGTGATGATTAAAGTTTGTGCAAAGTGCTAAGCCATCATGAAATATCCAACTCCTGTCTCAGCAGGTTGAGGAAGACTTCCCAGAGAGGCTTTTCTTGAATCTCTGTGTCTTAAAGGAAAATTAGTTTGATGAGTTTCTGGTGAATTTTAATTTTGCCTACCCCTAATCTATTTACCACAAATTACATTCATTCATTCATGTCCCAAGTATTTTTGATGATTTATGTGTAGGTCCTTGAAATATAGAGATAAATAAGACTGCTTTCTGAGGAGCCGGCCCAAGGCAGAGTGGTTAAGTTCCCTCACTCTGCTTTGGTATCTTGGGGTTATGCTGGTTCCAATCCTGGGTGCAGAGATGGCACCGCTCGTTAGGCCATGCTGAGGTGGCGTCCCACATAGCACAACCAGAGACACTCACAACCAGAATATACAACTATGTACTGGGGGGCTTTGGGGAGAAGAAGCAGGAAAAAAAAAGACTGCTCCCCTTGAAGCTAGATATAAAAAATATACTTTCCATGTTCTCTATGAAATATCTAAAGCAGAAGACAGGGACATAAGTCAATATTGCCACACGTGATAGATTTATGCACCAGATCCCAAGGGGGGTGTTATCTTAGCCTAGAAGGAGGTGGTAAAGATTGGTTAGAAAAGGATCACCCCATGAGATAACACCTGAAATGGGGCGAGAGGGATGAGCAGGAGTCAGCTAAGCAGATGGACTGTGAGGAGAATTCAAAGGGCAATGTTACGACAAGGGGACTACTTTTGAAAAACACACAAAGGCATGAGAGATTTCTATGTTCATAGAGCTGCAGTGGAATAATCTATTTGGATAGTAAATTGGGTTTATATGTTCTTTGGTTGTATTTATTCTGAAAGTAGCTAGCTAATGAGGATTTTAAGTAGATCAAACTTTTAGGTAAAAGGGACAGTGAAAAAAGAGTAGAGAATACACTAGACAATAAAGTAACTTGGAGAGAGTTAAAAGGCCTGCAGCATTCCTTGTAGCTAAGGATGAATGTCCAAACCAGTGTAGCAGCAGTGAGAACGAGGGCAGGGATAAAGATTTTAGGGCTACTAAGGAGAAAAAAACAATAGTCAAGAGGATTTTGGGGGGAGGTTGTTTCTATTCTGCCTTGTTTCATGAAAAATTTAAGGTAGCTTATGGGGTATGTAAAATGCAACAGAAAAATATATATTAGCTCATAGGATTATATTACTGTTAGGGGATTGGTGACTGATCAATTAGCAATTGGACCAAGGAAGAGGCAGAAAAAGAAGATAGTGCCTTGGCTTTTTTGCTCAGAAAATAGACAGATATTCTTCTTTACTGAAACAGAAAACAGCATGGGGAAATTAGCTTACATTTATTTTTGTATATATTGAAACTTATAAAATGAGCTTAAGTTCAGTTTGTATATATTGAACTTGAGGTACCTATGACTCATCCAGATGGGGACACCAAAATGAGAGTTGGATGTTTTGTCTAAAATTCAGGAGAGTGGTTTGAGAGACATCAACAAACAGGTGGTATAGTATCAAATATTTGCTTCGAAAACTCTATAAAACCACCCTAGAGCTCAGTGGTTTATGACAACAGGTACTTATTTTTTTGGCTCCTGGGCCTGTGGATTAGGTGTGATTCTGCGAGTCTAGGTTACACATGTCTTCAGGCTGCAGTTCGTCTCAGTACTGTTTCCTGTATCTCCTCATCCTGGGACTAGAGGTTTCCCAAGGGATATTCTTCTCATGGTGGCTGGCAAAGATGCAAGAAGAGCTAGCAAAAGCCCATGGTGTCTCTTGAGGCCTCAGTGTACACCTAGAAAATTGCCCTTATGCTCATATTCCATTGACCAAAACAAATCACAAGGCCAAGCCCACCACCAAATGGGCCAGAAGCATATGGGGCTCAGAGAGAACTATGGAAAAAGCAGGGAGCGTTCTGAACAAAAAAAATACAACCTCCCATATGTGGGGTTTGGAATTTTAGGATGGGATGATATCACCCAGTGAGAGCTGGTAAACTAAGAGGAGATGATGATAGCACCCTCAGAAACATTAATGTTTAAGGAACAACCCCAAGAATGGAAATAAAGATATTAGGAAAATGGAAGGTCTCTGAAGTCAAAGAAGGGGAGCTTCAATGAGAAGAATGAGGAAAATATTATTTCATCCTATGCAGAGCTCAGTTCAGATTGAAAGTATGTTTTGCATAGCAGTTCAGAGGTCATTAATGAGACCAGTTTCTGGATAATGTTGGAGGCAGAGACAAATTGTAATAAATTGAAAAGTAAATGGAAAATGAGGAAATGGGGATCACTATAATCTACCCCTTCATAAAAACTTGTCAGTGCAGGAAAAGAGGTATGGAGGTCTGAAGCTGCCTATGTTTGAGAACGTCATATTCCTCTAAAACCCCATAAAGTCAGAATAGTGAAAAAACGATCTTATTTGAAAATGATATTAAATCAAAAACCCTACACTTTGATGGCTATACTTTGAAATCCACATAATATAGTTGGCTATATATAACCAAATTGATTTATTGCTATTGTTATAAAATGTAGTCAACAAAAGCCTTATTTCTGTATGCCAGGCATTATTAAGATGTAGACGTACAAATAGGAATAAACCTAGTTCTCAAGTTCAAGGAAATGCCTGATGAAATAGCTGTGTCTAGAATTATGGTTGCAAAACACGTGTATGTACCCATCAATTCACCTGAGAAATTCTTCAACTGTATTTATATGAGGCTTAAAAATTATGTGATTTATTCCAAATATTCATTTTCCAGATTTATTCCAAGGAATGAAAATCTGACTGAATAGATCAATTTTGAGGATTTCCATTGCTTTAGATTTATTATTTAACATCAAATGTTTGTGACTTTAAAATGTAGAAGTGTCAACAAAGATTGCTGCCCTCTTTGGTGAAAAACCGTCTAGATAAGCACAGAAATGTGTGGAAAGGAGAAAGTAAAGAAAATTTTGTATTTCAAAGAAAGTCTGAAATGATGAATAGAATATAATTATGCATACAGGCATTTGGAACCATTTCTTAGCTAGAAAGACTAATAGGTGATGGTATTCATAGAAATTACTCAGTTTTTAAATCTTGCACTCCCATTCATCACTCCTCAGAGGCATCTAAATAGGTTTTTTTCTATAAATCTCTGATATTCTAGTTTATCCAGTGTTACCTACATTCAACCACTCATTAAATTCTTACAGAGTAATAGGTAGTTGTAGCTCCAATATTCCTCAGGGCAGCTTCAGATCAGCCTCACAGTCTCTTCTTTACCAATGAGCTTCAGACCATCAGCAAACAAATTTTAACGTTGAAATATCTAATAGCTTGTCCTAATTTTTAATGCTATATTTTTATAATTTATCTCCTAGTTGACACAGGAATAAAAGCTATGGTTTAGCTGTTCCCTCCTTTGTTCTCCTACTGCATCTTTATATACACACCTACTTTAACATTTATTGAATTGCATTTATTTTCACGTCTTTTTTACTCCGAAAAGTGATCAGGTTAGTCATCATGACCCTAATATAGTTACATGACTTAATGGGCTTTTAATAATTTTTAAGTAAATAGAAAAGTAACAAATGAATAGACTTTAGTATACTAATGAAGAAACAACAGTAGGACTAAAATAATTTTCCTTTCTTTTCTCTACATTTTGGTTTTTATAGAATTGCATAGTAATTGAGAAAGTTAGATTAAGAGCATATGATTTTTTTTTCTTGCAAGAAGAAATGACAAGAAAATATTATAACATTGTTGTAATTGACAATGGCACAAATCTATGAAAGTTTTGTAAACCAAATGAAATTGCATTTTATTGAGTATCAATTATTGCATTGTTGCAGTATTAGGATGTCAGATTAAAGTTAATGCTCCTCCTTTCATAATTTGTTGTGACTAGCAGAGAAGGACCTCTAAATTAGTGGAGATCTAAAAGGGAAAGGGAAGATGTCTACAGAGGACATCATGACTATAAATCTTAGAAAAAAGTGGCAGTGCAGAATTCTCCAAAGTTGATAGCCTAGTACCATGCAGCCCAAAACTCCAAATTGCTTTCACTTATGAAAGAGAAATGAGAGTATTGGCCCTTAGATAGAACTGTGGTTCACCCCACTGAGAATCAAAGAGGCGAGCCTAAAAAGGAAATACAGTGGCGCTATCTTGATGAAGGGGAGAAGACAATTGTGAAGAGGGAGAGGCAGAATGCGTATGGTGAACTTTGCCACTGAAGGAGAAATTAAGATTGGAACAAAAACACAAAACCCACTTCACTAAGGTTTCCACTCCAGATGCAAGAAAAAATGTCCTTGCATTTTCTGTTTGGTTGTGGCAGCCAAGATTGAATGAGGAAAGACCAGGAAGTACAAAAATATGGAGAGAAGGAGGGGGATAATTTTTGCAATTCAGAAATAATCTTGTAAACAGCAAAAAGCCAGTTTTGTTCCCAAAATGCAATCTAAAATTTGCATTAAAAAAACCCTCAGTAATAGCAAAAACTATATCATGAGGCACTTATGTGAACCAGAGAGAATCCCCGCTGGCCTGAAACAGTGGCCTGTCCTACTCAATATAAACTCCCCGCAATTAACTGTGCCAGAAAGAACTTTATTAAAAAGATAAATAATAAACAAAAAGGAATCTGCACAGGACAAAAAGAATAACAGAAACAACAAATGAAGAACATTCATAAAAAAAGTTTTCATGAACCAGATAGAAATCGTGTTCAAATACATAGCTATGGATTAGAGAAACTTCAACTTTCATCCTCAGCATAAGAATTCAAGGGCAAGCGAGAGATTCATGGAGAAACAGGTGGTAAAAGGACTTGAAATGGGCATCAAACCTATTCAACGGAAGGACCAAGACTAAAATAAACCTATTCAATTGAAGAGCCAAGCAATTACAGTTTCAGAGCAGAAAATAAATATTAAAAATCACAAAAAAGTAAAAATGATAGTGCCAACACACTCTGTGAAGAGAAGTGCCACCCTCACCTCCCAAAAAAGGTAGAAATAATGTTAATATGCAGATTATGTCACCCTTTTTAAAACTATGGGCCAAAAGATATTAATATAAACGATGAAATCAGCAATAGGATATAAGTATACTTAAAGGCATAAGGGGGAACATTAGAAGTACTAAGAAAAATAAGAAGCAGGTAAAGTCCAGTGGTAGAGGGGAAGAAAGTCTTGTGGGGAGGAAAAGTGGAAATATACATGAAGGTAATCACAAGAAAATTCCTGTGCCAACTATTTGCCTGGTTGCTTTCATATTCAGTCTTATCCTGTTTTTCTCTGTATCACAGGAATTAACCCCTGATAATTATGTTTTCTGGGCCTCTACCTTTGGCAATGTATCCTCTGGCTTCTACTGTGGCCAAGTTTCCAACTTGCCAATAGCAGAACACAAAACTGAGCCCACAATACGGCATTGTTCCAAGAGGTAAATGCTGTCAACTACTTTGTAGAAGATTGGATACTTTGGACTTCTTTCTTCGTTGAGATGAAGGGTTTGTTCTCATTGGAACATATACTTCATCTATGCACGTGTTTGTATTGGTGTTCCCAGCTTGCAATGCTTCTGCCATCACCATCACTACTGGATTTATCGAATGCCTTAGAAACCATCAGTGTCCCACATGCTTCTGCCCATGTAAATCATTGGTCTTATCACAACCTCACATCTAGAAGATCTGTCTTATAGAAATGAGAAATAGCTTACTGACGCCTGGTTTACAGTGTGGGCTGGAAGACAATTTCCTGAGGAGCTGGGTGCTGTCCTACAGGAACAATATGAGTTTTGACCTATTGACCAAAATACACATATCCTGGAACTCAGAGATGGAAGTGGAAGTGGCCTCCTTCTCATGTCACCTAATTACTCAACCACAAAATTTTTGTCTTCTGTCCTCATAACTCTGCTCTGTACTGATTTAGCAATCTTGCCTCCCAAAGGAGAATGTTTATATCAGGGGACATATTAATGATTTCATTGAATTAAGAAGTTGAAAATGACATCTGGACTATGTTTTGATGTCAGAGAATTCAGTGGAGTGCCTCTTGGTGTTTATACATCAAATAGCTTAACGTTAGACTTCAGCAAACTAGTAAAGACTGGGCCATCAAGGAATCAGACACTTCAGGAAGATGCCATAGAAGAAAGAATCCTACTTACAAGAAAATATATATATATATATTTTTTTTAAAGATTGGCACCTGAGCTAACAACTGTTGCCAACCTTTTTTTTTTTTTTTTTTTTCCTGCTTTACGTACCCAACCACCACCCCCCCCAAACCCGGTACATAGTTGTATATCTTAGTTGCAGGTCCTTCCAGTTGTAGGATATGGAATGCCACCTCAACGTGGCCTGACAAGCAGTGCCATGTCCGCGCCCAGGATCCGAACCCTGGGCCGCAGCAGCAGAGTGCACGAACTTAACCACTCGGCCACATAGCCGGCCCCACAAGGAAACATTTTTAAAAAGATAAAAGAAATAGGAAAAAAATCTAACAATAAACTGACAAGGTCTCTACTCAGGACTGAAATGCTATTGAAGAACACAAAAGATGACTTGGAAAAAAATGCTTTTGGAAAGAAAGACTCATTATCATAATAATGAACATTATCCAAATTAATATATAAATTATTAAAATTCCAACATCCCAATAAAAATAATAAAATTTCTAAAGAGCTAGAGAAGCTGATCATAAAGTTCATATATTAAAAAGATAAGTCAGAAAATTGGGGTCAGGCAGGGGAAATAATGAATTAGTCTACTCATTACAGTCATTAACTACAAAAGCCAGAGTAACTAAAATGAGGTGATTGTACACAAATAGAAAGTAAAATCAATAAATTGAATACAGAAATATGTCCACATACATATAAAAATTTAGTAAATGATGGAGATATCATTTAGTAGAGGCATATAGTTCTATTTAAGTTGATAAAATACATTATCAAAAACCTAGAGTTAAATTACACTTAATGTTGAAAGACTAAATACTTTTCCTCCAAAATAAAAGAAAAAGCACAGATGTCACCTCTTACCACTTTTATCCAACATTGTACTTATGGTCCTAGCCAGTGCAATATGTCATTAAAAGGAAATAAAAGTTATATAGATTAGAAAGAAGTAAGTAAAATTATATTTATTTGGGAGCTGCATGAGCATGTAGGTGGGGAAGCTGCAGGAATCCAGAGACCTATGAGAACTAAGGTGTTCTGGAGCAACTCTATTTCTATATGTCATCAGCATACAGCTGGAAAAGAAAAATTTAAAAATATCAGTTATAATATCATTCAAACACAGTATTAGAGATAAATGCAACAAAGCAAGTACAAGACCTGTTCACGGAAAATTATAGAATACAAATGAGATTAATTTTAAGAGATCTAAATAAGTAAACAAATATATCATGCTTATTGAGTGACAATCTCAATATTAAGATGTCTATCATTCTCAAATTGACCTATAGAGTCAACGTAATTTCATCCAAAATCTTTCCTTTTTTTAAAGAAATTGATAAGCTAATTCTAAAAATGTATGTTTTAGAATACACTAGAATAGCCAGAACATATTTGAAAAAGAAAAACAATAGGAAGACTTACACTATTCCAAGGCTTGGTATAAAGCTACAGTAATCAAGATAGCATAGTACTTGTGTAAGACTTGACATATAGATCAATGGAATTGAAGAAATAGCCTAGAAATAGACTCACAAATACATGGTAAATTTATTTTCAATAAAGGTGCCAAGGTAATTCAATAGGGAAAATAGTCTTTGCAGCAAATGGTGCTGTAACAATTAGAATTGATAGGCAAAAGTAGACATCTCCCCCAACTCACAATGACATGAATATTATTTAGAAAGAGATTGTAGACATAAATGTAAAATCTAAAACTATAAAAAATCTAAAGCAAAACACAGGAGAAATTTTTCAAGAATTTGGGGATGCAAAACTTTTTTGGATATGACACAAAGCATAGAACATAAAGAAAAATATTGATTAATTAGATTTCATCAATATTAACAATTTAACATTTAGTGTTTACTAAAGTGTTAGGGAAATAAAAAGGCATGTCAAACTGAGTGAAAATTGTGTGTGTATGTGTGCTGACATAAAGCTTGCATTCATAGTATATAAAGAATTCTTAAAGCGCAATAAAATAAAGAGTGCAGTAGAAAAAAAAACATGAATATTTTGAGCAAAACCCTCATAAATTACTGGCAAATAAATGTATTAAAATATATTCAACGTCACTATTCATCAGGTATTTCAAAGTAAAACCACAGTGAGATACCACTATACTTCCACTTCAGTGGCTAAAAGTAAAGGATTGACAAAATGTCAGGCAACTGGAACTCTCATACATTGCTGGCAGAAGAGTAAAGTATTCCAACTACTCTGGAAATCAATTCGGTATTTTCTTGTAAGGTTAAACATGATCATATGAAAAAATGAAAACATAAAAACAATGGTCATATAAAGACCTGTAAAGAAACTTATTTATTTTAGCCAAAAACTGGAAACAACCCAAATCAAATGTCCATCAATTGATGATTTGATAAACAAATTTTGTATATTCACACAATACAATACCACTCAGGAAGAAAACAGAATGCACTACAGATATGATATAAACAGACTTTAAAACAGTGTGCTAAGCAAAAGAAGCCATGTAAAAAGAGTGTATACTATCCACTTATAGATACAAGATACCCACTTCAGAACAAGAAAACTAATCTATAGAAATCAGATTAATGGTTGCTTGGGAAGATGAGTAGGCAATAATGCAAAATGGAAATAAGAGCACTGTTTGGGTGACAGAAACATTCTACACCACATGGTACAACACTTAAATTGTATACCAAAAATGTGTCCATTTTGCTATATGTAAATTACGCTTCAATACAGCTGAAATATACCTGAGAAACAGAGTCAAAAGGCAAACCACAGCATGGGAACTTTGTATTGTGTGTCTCAGACCAGTTGCTCAGTTGTTTATATAGAAGGAAGATTAATAAGAAAATTTTTAAAAATTCTAATAACCAATAGAAAAGTAGGATAGACATAAGAATAGACATAAAAGAATAAAACAGAAAAGAATAGACATAAAATGACATTGTATAAAAAGATGTTCAATTCATTCTTAAGGAAAATTTAAATTAAAATGACAAGGAGACAACATTTTTATCTAAATACTTATTAAACATTTGATTATACTGTTGGTGAGGTTTAGGGAAATATATTTTCATGCATTTTTTGTTGGATGGCATTTTGACAAATTCTATCAGCAGAACCATAACCTTAGACTTAGAAGTTCTACATCTAGGATTGTTGTTACTAATAAACTCATATAATGTAATATCATAATAATGGAAATAACACAATGTCTACAATACATAGCAGGCTAAATAAATTATGTAAATTCCATGCTGTGGGCTGCTACAGAGCCGTTACAAAGAGTGAAATAGCTCTTTATGAACCAGTTGGAAGAAGCTCCCAGATCCAGATACAGACAGTAAAGGAACAAAGACAAGGTGCGGGACTATGCACACACAGCACACATAACGTATATGCTGGAATGCGATATGTTTAGATAGAAAAGCTGAATGTTGCTTGTATTTTGGCGTTCTTCACTCTGATCATGATGACAAAGTGCCTTTTTCCAAGTGTTTTGAGATTGGGGGAAAATTCCATTTTCTAGAAGATTTATACTTGGAATCTTAATTGTTTAGCACTCAATAATTGATCCCATTCACCCTTTGGATATGCATGCCTATCAGAACAACATGATACAATAAGTAAATATTGTATCACTAGCCACACACGTCACCATTATACAATACTAAGGGGCATTTTCCCCGGATTCAGTGTGTACTTTGAGCCATTTAGAGTCCATTCTCTGCCATGATAAATCCCTGTTGCTACTTGCAATGACTTTCAGTTAATAAGATCATTTTGCAGCCTAACTTGGTAGTCTAATCAGCTGACGTCTGTTGTGTGAGCCAAGCATTGTAATTTACCTCTGAAAAGAGCTTTTGATAGTGCCAAAGGAGGAAATACTGTTAAATACAGGCTTTTCCAAATAATAGCCTAATTTTAGGTGGTGAACTTTCTTAAATGATTTGCTGGTAGTATAAATGTGCAAAATCTTGAATGACTTTTTTGGTGCTTGCTGTTTGAAGTCACCTGTTTGTATGAAGAATAGAGAGAAAGTCCCTTTAGTGCAAAAAGAAAAATAAATTTGAGAGATTGAGCACAATATTGGTTATAGCTATTTTTTTCTACCTGATTTATTTCTGTGATTCCAAAGATTAGATAAAAATTTCACAGATAAATTATATAGAAAGGTATTTAAAACTGACAAAGGTTCTGGGACCTCATTCTTGCCATGAGATTTAATTATACAGAAGGTATATTTTGCTAAGTATACTTCCTAGAGGGGAGACTTTTCCTATTGCAGGTCTATTGTGTACCATTACACTATATCATGATAGTTGAATGAAAGTGAAAGGCAAATTAATTTAATTAGAAATTCTAAAAATAAACTAGAGGTGATATTTTATCCAAATTTTATAATAAAAAGAAAATGAACTGTTATTCTAAAACATACAATAAATATTTAATATTCTCCTTGAGTTTCACAATGTGGTTCCTTAAGACGATGGCCATAGGCACAGTAAAGAAGAAAGAAAAGGAGAGAAAATATAAATTCGGTATTAATGTGTGTGTGGGGAGCTCAAATCGTAGAGGCAGACTCAGACAAATTAAGAAGTCAGGGAATAAAACTGGAAGCACACTTCTAGGATTAAAGAGATTGAATGGAGAGGAGGTAGGTAAGTGAAGGGAAGGGAAGGCAGAGAGATAATTATTAGATAGGGACTCCAGAGGTTCCAAAGTGCTGGGTCAATTACTGTTGTCAACCGTCTCCCTGAGGTTGTGACTTCAGGGTGTCTTTATTTCTTACTTCTTGTCGCTATTCCTGTTAAACGCTTTTAAGGTTTCATTTGCTCTTCTCAAGGAGCTCCCCAGGTGAAGTGGTTTTCTATGACCTCTAGGGGGTGACCACATCAACTCCGACCTAATGATGCCTGTATCTGACTTCCAGACTTGAGATTCCTGAGTCTGCTCTCATTTTGCATATTTCTTTTTACTTTCTGAAATTTAGGATGTTTTCCCTTCTCTTTTGCATTATAAAAGGAGTCATGAGCAGAAGGGGCATTATGAATTACAATAGGAAAAAGTTTGACTCGGTACTGCCCAAGATTTTTGAAGCTCAATGAAAAAAATTTTTCTTTTTTATAGATTTGATTATCTCTTCTTTAAAACTACTTTCTTGGGAATACATTTTAGTGAAAAAAACAAAGCTGTGCCTGTTAAAGCGCAGCTGTAACATTGTCTTATGCTTTAAACTTTAAAAATGCTTTCTATTATTTCTTATATAAATACTACATATTAAGATATAATTAAAAATGAATGACAATAATTGGAGGATTGTGACTTTTGGGATGAGTATGAAATGTTTATACATGTACTGTCTAACTTTTCTTAATTAAAAATTTCATTTTTAGATAATGCCTTGTTTGTACTAAATATATTTCACAAGAATATTGTAGTCCAGGCTGTAGAGCAACCAAACTTCCGACTAATTTCCTCACGGTGTTCAATTACTTCCTGAAAACCTAAAAGATATTCTTTCCCTTTAAACATTCATGCTGATATAAACATTCCTATGAAAACTAGAGTATTTCTCTAGACAGCTTAACTCCAATCTGCCAACTACTTAGTATAATTTAATTTAAGGCTTGCATTTAGAAGTATTTTCCGTTAAAAAAAAATTAGATTGAACCATATGAAATTGTCACTTCCGGAAAATAAAAATGTTCAAAAATGGCAATATCATATGGTTCAATTATCTATAAAATTACATTTGGGGCCACATTCAGACATTCTAGAGAATAATATTTACTCCTAAATAAGTACAATTATAACAAATTACAATTTTTTTGTAGAATAGTATTTGTATATTTATATTATTTGTTTTGTACCTCACACAACTACCTACCTATAAACAATTTACTACCGTATAGCTGTGAATTAATTGATTTTGAAAAATTTCACAGTGATACTTAAAATTTTGAGAAAAGCAAAGAAATTTTGTTTTGCATGTTAGAAGTATTTGATTCTTGATTTTTCTGTTCCCAGTCTTCTTATTTCTTGATATATTCTTTGGTATATTCAGCAATTTAAATACTTCAAAATCAAATCATTAAAGCTTATAAACTGTCCAGATTCATTTCAGCCTTCTGTCTGTTGTATATCTTTTTTAACACCATTAGTGTTTGTACAGGCACGCAGACCTACTGCTTTGTGCAAATATAAAGCCAAATGAATTATTATTTTATAGAAAACTGATTTCTTAAATCATACTAATACTCACTTGAAAGACATTAGGATTTCTTAAGATTTCTTAAACCAAAACAAAACAAAACAACTTGCTCATCAAGCGTCTTTGTTAAAATGCTGCTTTGGATGTTGGCTATAAAGTTTGGACAGATTAATCAAATGCTTATCAAGTTGTACCTAAAGACAGATAATTCAACAATCATCGTAATCTCTAAAATATTTCTGTTGCATTATAAAAGTCAAAGTTGAAGGTGCAGAATTTAATTTGCAATAATTTTCTGTACCCAAAATAGTAGGTAGTGGTCTTCAAATGCAAAATCACTAAAAACAAAATGGATTTTTATAGTTTTTCTGGCTGCTCAGTTTGAAACCTCAGATTTTCTAGGTTTCCACATCCAGTTTGTTGTGAGATTGACATCCATGTGTATGGAAGAGGCACATGACTCAACTGATTGATAGCCAACCATCAGGAGCACAAGAGGGACAACTGAGCTTCAGTCAGAGGAACAAAGGGAACAGATTATTTTGGTCTGTTTCCGTTATATTTAGTCACTAGCACAATTTGCTCTTTCACTTGAAGTGTTAAATGTATATGAATTATCAGTAAATGTACCTTAAATAAAAGCATTTAATCCTTTTTTTCAGTTTGTCTCTATTGTTTAACAACATATTTCCATAATTAAAAAGGTAAAGACAGATGATAAAAATAAGTGAGATAGTATATTAAGATTAATTTACTCTTTAACATATTCTAAGTTGCCTATACTAACAAAGTCAAGTCAAACCTCATTGAAAAGAAAATGTAGTCAACTCTTTTGATTGTGACGCAAAATGACTATTTACACTGCACATCTGACACTACATGATAGTGAGATACATGTTCTGTATATGAGATATAATTGTGCTATAAGCTTAGAGTTTTCGTTCTTCTTCCAACATCAGTCCACTCTCCCTAAAATATTCTCACCATGACTTTGAGAAGATGGGGATAGTGAAAGGGGGAAAGTGCTTCTTTTTCAAGGATAATAGTTAGAATTCAATTCATTACAACACACTGATTGTGTTGTATGTGTGCATTTACTATATTTTCAAATAAAATTTCAGAAGATAAACTATAGCATCATGTCTACAATGGTGTGACCCTGTTCCATTTAATGTAGTTGCTACTTTGTTCTAAAGAATCACAAGTAATCTTAGTGCCATCAAGTTTAGATAGCACAAGTAGGTTCTAATTCCTCTGCCAGTGTTGATCAGCTGCTAGTGGCTATTGGTTGTGTCGAGAGGATTCTCAAAATCAGGCTGGTTCCTGAGGATTCCGGGTGGTAATTCCTTGGAAATGGGTGATATATATAATTGAGATAATAAGATCTATATGTGAGATGATAAGAGTAGTACCCTTATATGAAGAATCAGGGTGGGAAAGATGAATGATATTTATTGAGACTTTTCTGTATTCTAGATGAGGCACTTGGCTAAGCATATTATAGGTATTATTTCCTCTATTCCTGCTAGAAACGTCGTAGTGGGATTATCTCCAATTTACAGATGAGCCAAGTGAGTCTTGTAGATGATAAGTTGTGTGCTTAGGACACAAAAATAAAGTCAGGACTTAAGTTCAGCAAGGATAACTCCAGCTCTCCCACTCCGAACCATTTCGCTGTGCTATCATTGCTTTTCCCAGGTCCATAGTATCAGATGAAACTCAAGAAATAGACTGGAAACAAATTATTAGTGTGTTTTAATGCCATATCTGTATTTTAAAAGTAATCTATTAAGCCAAAGACTTTTCAAGTGGGAATAGGACATAATAAGAGGATAGATTTTAGGATGACATTTTTAGATTTTTAAGATGACTGCTCTGATCTCTACCCCAGACCACCATTTAGCTCCCGGCAGTCATGGAAGCTATTTCCTTCCTGTGTCCATGGAGATTGTAGTGTCACTCTTATCTTGTCATGGATATCATCCTCATGAGATCCCTAAACAGTCACAAACCTAAATTCATTGCAGGTGCTTGGTTCATTACAGCATTATGCTTCATTACAACATCACATGGCGATTGGTTCTTGTGTTAGTGTCCTATGGCTACTGTAACAAATTACCACAAACTTAGTGGTATGTACCAACACAAATTGCATTCTCGTAGTTCTAAAGTTCAGAGGTATGAAATCAAGGAGGCTGGGCTGCCTTCTTTCTGGAGACTTCAGAGGAGAATCTTCTTCCTTGCCTCCTTTTCCAGCTTCCAGAGGCCCCCTTCTCCATCTTCAAAACTTCGTTCCAACCATGGTCCATGGTCAAATTTGACCATGGTTCCATGGTGTTCCTTTTTTTGACTTTGATAATTTTTTATTAATTTGGCCCACCTGAATAAAATAGGATAATGTTCCCACCTCAAGGTCCTTAACTTAATCACATCTGCAAATTCACTTTTACTATGGAGGGTGGCATAATCATAAGTTCCAGGAATCAGGATGTGGACATCTATGGGGGCATTATTCAGCCTATCACAGTTCTAAAAATGTCATTTCAAATTGTGAATTCTGAACACTTGAGCCCCCAAAACTTTATTGAACATTTTTACCTTCCCAGCAAAGAGGGGGGATGAAAGGGCTTTAGAGGTGCTGAGTAGGAGACAAAAAGCTTTACTTTTCTACCTAGTCGCATTTCACTAAAGTGACATTGTCCCTCTGAAGGGAATAAGAGAAACTTTGAAATGCTGCCATGTGCAGGACCCTGTGATGCTGAGATCCAGAGGGCTTTCATTCCCATCTTTCTTCCTCAGAAGGGAGTCTGTCACTCTGCAGGAAGACTCTTTGAAGCTGCCACAGCTTTGGGGTTGCTGAGTGAAGGGACTTCTCAAAGAAAACACTACTCTTTTTATTTCCTGTCAATGAGGAGTTCAAGTTCAAAGGAATGTCCTCTCTTTCCTTGGTTTTTCATATGTCTATTAATAGGATGGTGCTGATGCTCTGACCAGGACTTTATAGTAGATCCATGAGACTGATGGGATGGAATCGGGTACTAGCTTTTTCGTCTCATTTGTGCAATTCTGAAGCACCACAGTGGAGGCGTAATGACCCCATGCTTTTTTATAGGATCTTATTCTAGAGACACCAAAAAGCTTTTGAAAGCATTAAGCCACTAATCTTCATACTTTAATTGGCAAGAATGTGGTAAAACTATTATCTCATTACAAAGAATGAAGGTTACATCTGTACATCTGTGGCCAGATCAACTGCCCGAAGATTTATTCCTTTTTTTTTAATGTTCATATGGGTGATCATTTAGTATTATGCCAGCAAATATTTGCAACAAAGAGGGAGTCATTGAGCAGACTTAAGCCTAGTTATCAAGTCACTATGCATGACTTATGGGAGTCCATGTACCTGGGCAAAGTAGTCGATATATCTAGAATAAATGAAGATTGCCACGCTTGCTGAATGTCAAAAGAGTTAAGGTCCAGAAACCAGATGTTGGGGTAAACAGCAGATATTTAGGAACAGTGAAGTGCCCTAGAACTTGGACTATAAACATTTACCTCTTTCTAATTTCCTTTTAAATATAGGTGGTTCTGAAAAATACATATATGTGTATATGTACACATATACTTATATATATATACACACTCATATACATATATGTGCACACACACACACACATATATATATACACACACATATATAAATATGTTTCTGGACTTAACTAGTTAATGACTGAGAAAGGGCCAGAAGCTCTAAGTATTTATCAGGTTTACTGGGAGTTTACTAAATTGATTTCCAAGTCTATAGTCATCTCGACTCATTGACTTTCCTAGTTAAATTTTAAATTTTCCTACCAGCTTGTGAAAATATGATCCATTGTCTGTACAAATATAATTCACTGGGCTATTATTATTACTTTAAAGAGATTTCTACTGATTTAAACCTCATACCTCTCATAACCCACATCTTCCAGATCAACAGTCAGGAATTTCAGACTTTCAGTTTCTGTGGCAAACCAAATGTCCCTCATTCTCAGAATTTAACAGGCTCCCCTAAAGAAATAAAGAAGTCTAATACTTCATTAGTAAAAAAGTTTTCCTTTTTAAAATTTTTAACTTACTGCAATATGTTTGGAAATCCAAATTTTGCTTTCAGGAAAAGAGAAAGTAATGATTAAGAAGACATAAACTTTTTAAACTCACACTTTGGCATAGCTGTCAGCCTTTGGAGTTCCTTTGAGGTTTTTAATGAATGAAGAGGTGAGATGTGAAGAGGTTCCGGTTTCTGGTGGAAGTGAAAGTGGGAAGTGAACTGCGGTGTGGAGGTTTTACAAGTCAAGCGAGACCTAGAGATAATTTCCCAGTCACTAATGTTTTTATTTCTCAAAGTCATAACTTTTGAGAGTCCAATGCAAGCTGTGATCAATGGATTTGCTCACCTTTGCTAGATATTTTGTAGGCTAGGGGGATGCTGCTGGGCATTCAGTACATTTCTTTTTCTTTTTCTCTTTTTATAAACCATGCTTATTATGAGGTAATGGTACTTAGGCATTCTACACTTTTGTAGGAGAAGTGTATTTTATTACATCCTTTCTGGAGGATGTTTTGGCAAAATATATCAAAAGTCTTAAAAATGTGCATAATTTTCAAAGTAGTAATTCCTCTTCTTGGAATTTTCTCTAAGGAAAAATCACAGACTCATGCAAAGATTTATGATCAGAGATGTTCTGTGCTGTTTTCTTAATAATAATGAAAAATTGGAGACAACATACATGTTCACAATATGAATTGCTTAAATGCATTGTATCCATCTGGATCTACTCATGAGAGAAACACACAGTAGATTACAGGGGAGTTTAATAAAAGAATCGTTAAACTCTGATACAGTAATTATATATAACTATAATATAAATATATAACTATATACAAAAACTATATAACTACATTATATATATACATATATATATATATATGTATGTATACATGGAGAGAGACTCAGACCTCATAGCAGAGACAGCTTGGAGCTGCTCTGCAGCCATTGGGCAAGCAGGAGGTAGCCCTGTAGAATGCAGGCCAGGCACAGGCATTCAGTAACTGGTGGCAGAAGTGTTCAGAGGTGTGGGAACACTTTGGGCTGTAGGAGAGCTATACAGTGCTAGTAGAAGCTCAGTGAGGATCCCGTAGGGCACAGGCAGGCTGTATAAGGGACTGCCGAGAGAATAGCAACTCTGGGGGATCCCTCCAGGCTGCAGGCATGCTGCTCAGGGACCTTCAGAAGGAATCAGGGTGCTAATGTGGGCAAGCAGTCTTTAGGGCAACAGTTGCTGGGTCAAGTGTGCCATAGAAAGTTTATCTCCAAGCTGCGGATGTAAGATAATCAGAGGCTCTCGTGTTCCAGGCCAGTGGCTACAGCAGAGTTCTTCCAGATGTCCTCACACTCACACTGCTAAAACTCTCACCCTTTAACACAGCTGGAAAATGCTGGAACTCTTTCCTCCTGCAATTTCCCTTCAGCACTCTCTACTGAGAGAGCTTAATGTCATGCTCATGTTAAAGGAGAAATACTTAAAGGAATTCCACCTATTATCACAGAACATATATTGAAGTGTAAATTTAGAGGCAAGAGGCAATAAATTAATAAGTAGGATACACATGATGGCAAAGCATAATAAAGCATGAGCATTATGTAACATGTACGTCCTTGGAATATATATATATTTCTTATATATACGTATTTGACATAATGCTGATCTAAGCCATAATCACCAGACTCTCCCTATGTTGGTCTTCTCCTGCTTTCTGACTCTAACCTTAATCCTTCTGTTCCAACTTGTTTATAGCAGCCAGAGTGATTTTTGTAAGAGAGAGAGAGAGCTAAAGTACATAGTGTATTTCTTTGGAGCAAAGAGGTTTGCTTAAAGTCCAATGTAAAAGTTTTGACCTTCCTAAGCCCAGAATTTCTTTCACATAACACAACTCACTCCATGTTCAGATCTTACCTAACCCTCTTTGAGTCAGCCTAAGGGAACTGGAGTTCAGGTAATTGACACAAAGCCTACTGCTGTGAGTACTAACGTACTTTGTCTTTGACCCAGCGGTTTCCTGTCTTCTGTAAGCAACTATATAGACATGACAGACTAATTTGTTAAGTTGCAAGCAAGGTAAGATGTCAGATGCTCCTCTGTTTTTGACTTACATCAACTAACTAGGATATTTTCTAGAACTGGCAAATGTTATTAAAAAGATAAAATGGGAGAATAGCACAGAATGACTAGGAGTGCTGGTTTAGTAAGGTGGGTAAAGAAGGCTGCTTTGAAGAGCCAACTCAAAGTTGAAACATGAATAATGAGAAAGAAAATGCCATAGTAAAATTTCAGTGAAGAGAATTACATGACAGGAAGAGCAAATGTAAAGCACCTGAGGTGGCATCAGCGTTGGCCTGTTTGAAAGACGGTTAGAAAGCCAATGTGATAGAGAATAGTGAATGAGGGAGTGACAGGGGTGAAAACAGTTGGGCAGGTAAGCAGCAGGACCAAATCTTATGTTGTCCTTGTAGGCCCTGAAAAAGAAAAGGAAGCCAATGAAGGGTTTTAAGCAGGGGAGTGATTATCTGATTAATGTCTTACAAAGATCACTCTGGCTGCTATAAACAAGTTGGAATAGAAGGATCAAGGTCAGAGTCAGAAAGCAGTTAGGAGACGACTAACATAACGAGAGTTTGGTGATTGTGGCTTAGGTCAGCATTATCTCAAATCTAAGTAAACGAATAAAAATCCAGTACTAAATATTAAGTAAAAAAAAAATTCATCAGTGGCATTTAAACATAAAAAAAGACAAAATCATCCCATTTGCAACAACATGGGAGGACCTTGAAGGTGTGATTTTAAGTGAAATAAGCCAGACTGGCAAAGACAATACTGCATGATTTCACTCATATGTGGAAGATAACAAATACATGGATAAAGAGAACAGATTAGCAGTTACCAGAGGGGAAGGGGGTTGGGGGGTGGGTGAAAGGGATTGAGGGGCACGGGACAAAAATTAGACTAATGATGGTGAACATGATGAAGTCTATTTGGAAACTGATAAATAAGAACGTACGTCGGAAAATACACAATATTGTAAATCATTATGATCTCAATAAAATTACTGGGGGGAAAAAAAGGATGACTGTATGACATAAGCTCTGAAAAGTAATGGCCAAGGAGAAAAAAATTTTTTCCCCCAGTAATTTTATTGGTGTACATTTTTATTTATCATTTTCCAAATAGACTTCATCGTGCTCACCACCAGTAGTCTAATTTTTGTCCATCATTGTACATATCCGCCCCTTTATCCCTTTTGCCCACACCCCAACCCCCCAACCCCTTCCCCTCTGGTAACCACTAATCTGTTCTCTTTATCCATGTATTTGTTTATCTTCCACATATGAGTGAAATCATGCAGTATTGTCTTTCTCTGTCTGGCTTATTTTGCTTAACATCATACCCTCAAGGTCCATCCCTGTTGTTGCAAATGGGATGATTTTGTCTTTTTTATGGCTGAGTAGTATTCTATTATAAATATATACCACATCTTCTTTATCCTTTCATCCGTAGAAGGGCACTTGGGTTGCTTCCACATCTTGGCTGTAGTGAATAATGCTGCAATGAACATAGGCATGCATAAATCTCTTTGGATCATTGATTTCAAGTTCTTTGGATAAATACCTGGTAGTGGGATAGCTGGATCATATGGTACTTCTATTTTTAATTTTTTGATAAATCTCTATACTGTTTTCCAGAGTGGCTGCACCAGTTTGCTTTCCCACCAGCAGTGTATGAACGTTCCCATTTCTCCACATCCTCTCCAACATTTGTTGTTTTTTGTCTTAGTAATTATAGCCATTCTGACCAGTGTACAGTGATAGCTCATTGTAGTTTTGATTTGCATTTTCCTAATGATTTCTCAGAATTTCTTTGGCTATTCAAGGTCTTTGGTTGTTCTGTATAAATTTTAGGATTCTTTATTCTATTTCCATGAAGAATGTGACTGGGATTCTGATTGGGATTGCATTGAATCTGTAGATTACTTTAGGTAGTATGGATATTTTAACTATTTTTATTCTTCCAAACCATGAGCATGGAATATCTTTCCTTTTACTTATGTCTTCTTCAATTTCTTTCAATAATGTCTTATAGCTTACAGTATAGCGGTCTTTCTCTTCTTTGGGTAAGTTTATTCTTAGATATTTTATTCTTTTTGTTGTGGTTGTGAATGGGATTGTATTTTTGATTTCTCTTTCTGCCAGTTCATTGTTGGTGTATAGAAATGCAACTGATTTTTTTAAATTGATTTTGTACCCTGCTACTTTGCTGTAGTTGTTGATTATTTCTAACAGTTTTCTGACGGATTCTTTAGGGTTTTCTATAAATAGAATCATGTCATCTGCAAACAGTGAGAGTTTCACAGCTTCCTTTCCAAATTGGATTCCTTATATTTCTTATTCTTGCCTAATTGTTCTGGCCAAAACCTCCAGTACTGTTTAATAGCAATGGCAAGAGTGGACACCCTTGTCTTCTTCCTGTTCTCAGAGGGATGGCTTTCAGTTTTTCACCATTAAGTATGATGTTGTCTGTGGGTTTGTCATATATAGCCTTTATTATGTTGAGGTACTTTCCTTCAATACCTATTTTATTGAGAATTTTTATCATAAGTTGATTTTGGATCTTGTCGAATGCTTTCTCTGCATCTATTGAGATGATCATGTGATTCTTCTTCATTTTGTTATTGCAGTGTATCACATTGATTGATTTGCAGATGTACCATCCCTGCTTCCCTGGAATAAATCCCACTGATAATGGTGTATGATCCTTTCAATGTATTGCTGTATTCACTTGTCAATATTTTGTTGAGGATTTTTGTATCTATGTTCATCAGCCATATTAGCCTGTAATTTTCCTTCTCTGTGTTGTCCTTGTCTGGTTTTGGTATCAGGGTTATGTCGGCCTCATAGAATGAATTAAGTTGTTCTATCTTCAATTTTTTGTAATAGTTTGAGAAGTATAGGTATTAAATCTTCTTCGAACATTTGCTAGAATTCTCCAGAGAGGCTATCAGATCCTGGACTTTTATTTTCTAGGAGGCTTTTGATTACTGTTTCACTCTCTTTACTTTTGATTGGTCTATTCAGATTCTCTATTTCTTCTTGATTCAGTTTTGGGAGGTTATATGAGTCTATGAATTTATCCAATTCTTCTAGGTTATCCAACTTATGGGCATAATGTTTTTCATAGTATTCTCTTATTAACCTTCGTATTTCTGCAGTAGCTGTTGTAATTTCTCCTGTTTCATTTCTAATCTTATTTATTTGAGCCTTGTCTCTTATTTCTCTTGGTGAGTCTGGCTAAGAGTTTGTCCATTTTGCTTCTCTTCTCAAACAGCCAGCTTAGTTTCATTAAACCTTTCTACTGTTTTTTAAGTCTCTATTTCATTTATTTCTGCTCTGATTTTTAGTATTTCCCTTCTTCTGCTGACATTTGGCTTTGTTTGTTCTTCTTTTTCTAAATCTGTTAGGTGTAGTTTAAGATTACTTATTTGAGATTTTTCCTCTTTATTGATGTGGGCCTGCATTGCTATGCGTTTCCCTTTTATGACTGCTTTTGCTGCATCCCATAAGAGTTGGTATGTTATATTTTCATGTTTGTTTGTCTCCAGGTATTTTTTAATTTTCCTTTGATTTCTTCATTGATCCAATGGTTGTTCAGGAGCATGTTGTTTAGTCTCCACATATTTCTGACTTTTCCTATTTTTTTCTTGTAGTTGATTTATAGTTTCATAGCATTGTGGTCAGAAAAGATGGTTGAGATGACTTCAAACTTCTTAAATTTATTGACGCCTGCCTTGTTTCCCAACCTAAGGTCTATCTTTAAGAATGATCCATATGCACTTGAGAAGAATGTGTATTCTGCTGTTTTTGGATGGAATGTACTCTATATATCTAATAAGTCCACTGATCAAGTTTTTCATTTAAATCTACTATTTCCTTGTTGACTTTTTTGTCTGGATGATCTGTCCAGTGAGGTAAGTGGGGTGTTGAGGTCCCCTACTATTATTGTGTTGCTGTTACTTTCTCCCTTTAGGTATGTTAATAATTGCTTTATGTACTTTGGACACCTGTGTTAGGTGCATATGTATTAATAAGTGTTGTGTCCCCTTGGTGGAATGCCCCTTTATTATTATATATTGCCCTTATTTGTCTCTCATTGTCTTTTTTAACTTGAAGTCTGCTTTGTCTGATATAATTATGTCAACATTGCTTTCTTTCATTTGCCATTAACTTGGAATATTGTTTTCCATCCCTTCATTCTGAGCCTATGTTTGTCTTTAGAGTTGAGATGTGTTTCCTGGAGGCAGCATATTTTTGGGTCTTGTTTTTTAATCCTTCCAGCTAACTGTGTCTTTGGATTGGAGAAGTCAATCCATTTACATTTAGACTGATTATTGATAGACGAGGGCTTAAGACTGCCAAGTTTTATCTCTTGTTTTCTTGTTCTATGTTTCCATTGTTTCTCTTCCTTTGTATTTCTGAGTGCCATTTCACGTTAGTGGTTTCTGAGGAGGTTTCTCTCTTTTTGTTAATTATGGCTTTGCTCTGATTTCTTGTTTAGCAGTTACCATGAGGTTTGTATACAAGATCTCATAGATGAAATAGTCCATTTTCTCATAGCTTCGTATCTTCATTAACCCAAGCGGGTTCCATCCCATTCCTCTCCCCTTCTGAGTTATTTCTGTTATGAATTCTTCTGGTTTTAATGTTGTGAGTTTGTGACTAAGTTGAAGTGTTTATTGTTACTTTTGATGTTTTCTTTCCCTTTATCGTTTAAGTTATAATTGAGTATTTGCCTCCCTGTTCTGATAGAGAGCTGTAGTTTTCTGATTATGTCTGTTGATCTCCTTGCTCAAAGCTTTGTAGACCCTCACCTTTTTGTTTTCAATGTGAGATCATCATTAATTATTTCTTGTGGGGGAGGTCTAATGGTAATGAACTCCTTCAACTTTTGTTTATCTGGGAAAGCTTTTATTTATTCATTGTTTCTGAAGGAAAGTTTCACTAGAGTATTCTTGGTTGGAAGTTTTTCTCTTTCAGTATTTTTAACATATCATTCCATTCTCTCCTAACCTGTTGGGTTTCTGCCAAGAAATCCATGGAAAGCCTGATGGGTTTTCCTTTGTAGGTTATTTTATTCTGCCTTGTTGCCCTTAACATTTTTCCTTTGCCTCTGACTTTTTCCAGCTTTACTATTATATGCTTTGGAGAGGATCTTTTAGTATTGAAGTAATTAGTCATTCTATTAGCTTCATGAATCTGTAAATCTGGATCCTTTCCCAGGTTTGAGAAGTTCTCAGCTATTATTTCTTTGAACAAGCTCTCTGCTCCTTTCTCCTTCACTTCTCCCTCTGGGATATCTATAATCCTTATGTTGCTTTTCCTAATTGAGTCAGATATGTCTCAAAGAATTCCTTCACTTTAAAAAAATCTTAGTTCTATCTCCTCTCCACATGTAGAATTTCTATATTTTTTTCCTCTAAATCACTAGTTTTTTCCTTCTTGATGTCAGCTCTATTTCTTAAGGATTCTGGATTATGTTTTATTTCATTAATTGTGTTGTTCATATCCAGAATTTCTGTTTGATTTTCTTTTATAGTTTCAATCTCTTTGGTGAAGATATTCATTTTATTCCTGTGCTCCTTGGACTGTCTTTCTGTATTTTCTTGTAAATCATTGAGTTTCTTTATGACAGCTATTTTGAAGTCTGTCATTTAGGTGATAAATTTCTGTGCCTTCAGGGTTGGTTTCTGGAGAATTGTCATTTTCCTTCTGGCCTGAATTTCTCATGGTGTTTGATGAACTAATCTTCTGTCAGGGCGTTAGTGCTATTATTAGGTAAGAGGTTCCATCTGTTACCACTAGGGGCAAGCAGGAGCCAAGTTTCTGGGCCCTGTCTGCTGGAAGCTGTGGGGGAACTATGGGAACTTGCACCAGCCAGGGGAATGTTCATGTGCTTGTGTGAGCTATGCTTGGTGGGCTGGGCTTCCTCACCAGGACTGAGCTAGGGCCACTCCTCTGGGCCTCAGGGGCATGGTGAACTCTCTCCCCCCACTGAGAAGGTGATCACCAGTGGGCTAAGAGCTACTGCGGCCTCTTCAGGCAGTCGCCACAGGGCACATTCCTGCTTTTGGGGATAAGCAGTACTATGGGCACTCACTTGGGCCTGGAGTGCACTTTCCCTGGTGTATAGATCTGCTCCCATCTCTGCTTATGGGTCCTGGTGGCCCCTGCACTTATTGGTCAGGGTTCCCTTGCTGGGACAGAGCTAGGGCCACTCCTTGGAGCTGCAGGGGCGCTGTGGGCTCCCTCCTCCCACCAGGAAAGCAATCAAGAGTGGGTTAGGGGCTGCTGGCACCCCTTTATACAGTTGTCTTGGGGCACATTTCCACTTTTGGGGCACTTGTGTCAGGCTGGAAAGTGTTTGTGCACATGCACAGGGCTACCAGCGGAGGGCAAGTGATGCTCACTTATCTCTACCACTTCCCATAGGGCCAGTCAATCCACCCACAGATGTATAGCTGGGTGTGTCTCTCAGGTGTCCTTTTGTGCTGTGTGGGCTTCCTCCATTGGTCAATGAATGCCCATTTAATTGTAGTTCAAAAGGGGCAGAGACAAAGGGAACAGCTCATTCTGCCATCTTGCTTGAGAAACAAATGATTTTTATCATGACTGTGCAACAGTGAAGGATGCTTAACTCCATGAGCAAAAGATCAGAAGTGCCCCTGTGAAAGATGATAAATCAGTAAATCCAGTAAAATCTTACTATGTCACCCAGTGTGGGAAATAAGTACAAAATATATTGTAAAGCTTATTTATTTGTAGAAAATCTCATTGGTGTTTGCTATTTTTAGGGTCTGACAAAGAAGAGATGTCACAACTGATAGCACAGAAATATAAAGGATCATAAGAGACTACTATGAAAAACTATATGCCAACAAACAGGATAACTTAAAAGAAGTGGATAATATCCTAAAAACATACAACCTACAAAGACTGAATCAGGAAGAAATAGAAAATCTGAACAGACCAATAATGAATAAGGAGATTGAATCAAATCAAAAACCTCCAAACAGGGCTGGCCCCGTGGCCGAGTGGTTAAGTTCGTGCTCTCCGCTGCAGGCGGCCCAGTGTTTCGTTGGTTCGAATCCTGGGCACGGACATGGCACTGCTCATCAAACCACGCTGAGGCAGTGTCCCACATGCCACAGCTAGAAGGACCCACAACGAAATATACAACTATGTACTGGGGGGCTTTGGGGAGAAAAAAGGAGAAAAATAAAATCTTAAAAAAAAAAAATGGAAACTTTAAAAAAAAAAAAAAAAACCTCCAAACAAAGAAAAGCCCAGGACCAGGTGGCTTCATTGGTGAAATTTACCAAGCACTTAAAGAAGAATCAACACTAATCCTTCTTAAACTCTTCCAAAAAATAAAAGAGGAGGGAACACTCCCAAACTCATTTTTTGAGGCCAGCATTACCCTGATACCAAAGCCAGATAATAACACTACAAGAAAACAAAGCTACATGGAAATATCCATGATGAACATGGTTACAAAATCCTCAAGAAAATATTAGCAAACCAAATTCAGCAGCACATTAAAAGGATCATATACCATGATTAAGTGGAATTCATCCCTGAAGTGCAAAGATGGTTCAACATATGCAAATAAATAAATGTGATACATCCAATTAATAGAATAAAAGGTAAAAATCACATGATCATCTTAATCGATACAGAAAAAGTATTTAACAAAATTTTAATATCCATTCATAAGAACTCTCAGCAAATTAGTTATACAACAAACATACCTCAACATAATGAAGGCCATGTGTAACAAACCCAAAGCTAGCATCATACTCAGTAGTGAATGGTTGAAAGATTTGCCTCTAAGATCAGGAATAAGATGAGGGGACTGCTCTCACCACTCCTATTCAACACAGTACTGGAAGTCCTAGCCAGAGGACTTAGGCAATAAAAATAAATAAAATGCATCAGAATTAGAGAGGAAGAAGTAAAATATGCAGATGACATGATTGTATATATAGAAAATCCTAAAGAATACACCAAATAACTGTCAGATCTAATCAACAAATTCAGTAAAGTTGCAGAATACAAAATCAACATATAAAAATCAGTTGCATTTCTATACACTAACAACAAATTATCCAAAAAAAGAAATAAAATAATTTCATTATAATATTCAAAAAGAATAAAATACTTAGGAAGAAATTCAGCCAAGGAGGTGAAAGATCTCTACACTGAAAACTATAAACAATTGATTAAAGAAATTAAAGAAGACACAAATAAATGGAAAGATATCCCATCTTCATGGATTGGAAGAATTAATATTGTTAAAATGTCCATAATATCCAAAGCCATCTACCTATTCAATGTAATCCCTATCAAGATTCTAAGACATTTTTCAGAGCAATAGAAATCACAGCTCTAAAATTCATATGGAACCACAAAAGACCCAGAATAGCCAAAACAATCTTCAGCAAAATGAACAAAACTGAGGGCATCATACCTCCTAATTTCAAACTATATTATAAAACTATAGTAATCATAACAGTATGGCATTGTCATAAAAACAGACACATAGACTAATGGAAGAGAATCAAAAGCCCAGAAATAAACCTCATATATACATTTAACTATTTTTCAACAAAGAGGCCAGGAATACACAATGGGGAAAGAATAGTCTTTTCAATAAACAACACTGGGAAAACTGGATAGCCACTTGCAAAAGAATGAAATTGGACCTTTATTTTACTCTATATACAAAAGTCAACTCAAAATAGACCAAAGACTTGAATGTAAAACCTGAAACTCTAAACTCCTAGACGAAAACAAACTGAAAATTCTCCTTGGTATTGGTCTTGGCAATGATCTTTTGGATTTGACACCAAAAGCAAAGGCAGCAAAAGCAAAATTAAACCAGTGGGACTATATCAAACTAAAAAGTGTCTGCATAGGAAAGGAAATAATCAACAAAATGAAAAGGCAACCTACAGAATGTGAAAGAATATTTGCAAACCATATATCTGATAAGGGTTTAATATCTAAAATATATAAAGAACTCATACAAATCAAAAGCAAAAAATGCAAATAATTTAAAAACGGCAAATGTCCTGAATAGAGATTTTTCTAAAGTTAGACATGGAAATGGCCAACCAGTATATGAAAAAATGTCAGCATCACTAATCATTAGGGAAATGCAAATCAAAACCACAATGAGATATTATTTCACATCTGTTATGGTAGCTATCAGCCAAAAGTCAAAACGTAAGCATTGGTAAGAATGTGGAGAAAAGGGAACACTTATACACTCTTGGTTGGAATGTAAATTGGTATAGCCGTTAGGGAAAATAGTATGGAGGTTCCTCAAAAAATTAAAAATAGAACTATGATATGATCCAGCAACCCAGCTTCTGGTTATATATCTTAAGGAAATGGAATCAGTATCTCTAAGAGTTATCTGCACTTCTACACTCATTGCAGTATTATTCACAGTAGCCAAGCTATGGAAACAATCTGAGTATCTGTCAACAGATGAGTGGATAAAGAAAATCTGACATCTATCTACCTATCTATCAATCCATCCATCTATCCATCTGTCTATCAATCCCTCCTTCCTCACATAATGGGATATTGTTCAGCCTTAGAAAAGAATGAAATCCTGCCATTTGTGACAATGTAAATAAATCTGGAGGTTAAATGAAATAAGCCAGACACAGAAAGACAAATACTGCATGATCTCACTTATATAAGGAATCTAAGAAAAAAGTTGAACTTATAGTAACAGAGAGTAGAATGGTGGTTACCAAAGGCTAGGAGATGGGGGAAAAGGGAGATATTGATCAAAGGATATAAACTTCAGTTATAAGATGAATAAGTTTTGGAAACATGATGTATAACTTGGTGACTACAGTCAATAATAATATATTGTATCTTGAACTTTGCTATGAGAGTAGATCTCAAGTGTTCTCCCTATACACACACACAAAGGAACTATGTGAGGTGATGGATGTGTTAATTAGCTTGATTTTGGTAATCTTTTGACAGTATATACGTTTATCAATACACCTGACATATATATAATTTTCATCAGTCATACCTCAATAAGCCTGGGTGGGAGTGGGAAATGATGTATTAATTGTAGAATTAACTTTAATTTACTACTCACTTAGAATCTGTACCTTTGATAGTTACTTGCAATTCAGTCCTAGGTACTGATTTTCTGCCTGAAAGATAGAGAATTAAACATTTTTAATAGCGCTTGCTATTTTTGTTTCAATTCCTAATTGCACTTGTATGAATGATGCCAGCTAAGAACTTTAGGGTACGTAGTCTTCTGAGGGTAACTTCATTCAGAGGTGCATTTTCTTCACTCTGTTCTCCGTAGCTCTAGGGGCTGGTGTGAAATGTTTCAGTTTCCATGTAAAACAATAAAACGACTCTTCTATCTGAAGGATTCATTGCCCTGCATAAAAGCATTTTTTAATTTTATTCACTTATTTATTTTTATTGAGGTAATAGTGGTTTATAATATTCTATATATTTCAGGTGTACATCATTATATTTCAATTTCTGTATAGACTACATCATGTTCATCACCAAAAGTCTAGTTTCCGTCCATCACCATACAAATTTCCCCTCTTTTCCCCACTCCCCTTCCCCTCTGGTAGCCACCAATCTGTTCTCTGTATCTATGTGTTTTAATTTAGTTGTTCTCTATATCTCATCACAAATGTTTCCACTGCAGAGTTAGTCACCTTGGCCTATGAAGGAGTATGGCTACATGAGTAAGACTTTGTCATTTAAACCTTTCATAGTCATTGTATGTAGCATTGTCCATTTTTCCAAAAAAAAAGCATAATAATGATTTATATTTGCTTAAAAAAGCATTTTGTGATAAGGAGAATTGAAATAAAATCCTATAGTTTGTTTGACTTTTTAACAATGTTCTTTCCAAAAGTTAGTATCATATCCACCATCACACTTTAGTTTTTACACGAACTTTTTCATCCAAATATCTGATACTCTTTGATTTATAAACTTTAAAGAAGATTATAAATCAGCAAAGGGTCAAATCACAAGGGCTGTAGAAGAAAGAACACATCCAGAATATATTCATGAATACCAAAAAAAGTTAAAAACAAGTTTGTAATTTACAGCTGCCCTGAGGCAACAATAACTAATACACTGAAAATTTACCCATTTTATGCATCTATTTTGCTTGTTTTACTACTTTGCTTTTCATAAAAAACACATTTATTTCAGCAACTGTCACTTCTTTGGCATTTATGTGATCTCTGAGCTATGTGTGAAAATATACATGTTTCTACTTTACAATTTTTATTGAAAGATTATTTCTTTTATAAATTTATATCAATGCTTTTTTGTTCCATGTTAGAATTATTTTCATTGTTCTTTTTTTCCTAACAGTCACTCCAGAAAATCAGTCTTATAGCTTATTTAGTTTAACATCTGCTGTAAATCTTTTTTCAATTGCCACTTGAATGATGTTTCGTCATTAACTATAAAGAGGAACGAGTGGAAATTTTCAGAACACAGGTCACACCAAAAATTATTCAATAAGAATAACAATGTAAATTACATTTAAATGACTACCCTCATAAGTGCTCCATGTGATTCACAGCTGTAACCTAATGAGTTCTCATATTGTTCCTGGGAATCAGTGGAGTAATGTGAACAAATGATTATTTTGAGATGTATGGTGGTAGCATAAACTCAAGCAGAGTGAACAGAAGCAGGTGACCTTTCAGTACCTACTTCCCAAAAGAATGGCCATGAAGAAGCCAAGGCTTGGATTTCATATTTTATTGAATAAAACTTTAGATAACAAGGCAAAGGAATAGTAGTGGATATCTCCTGCTTTTGCCTGCTTAGCATTAATTCCAACATCTTTTGGTAAGAGCATCATTTGTATTTATTTTTGATAGTGTTTTTCAGATGTGGCAGTGTGTATCCCCGGTAACGGAGGTGATACTTTGAAGCCGGCCTTGTTCTTTAGAACCTTACTTCCTCTTGAATGCAGTAATTGAGTCAATAATTTGCGAGTAACCAATATTAACTGTTCTGTCTACTATATCCCTCTCAATCTTCCTTTGTGGCATATTCCCTGTTTAAAAGCCTTGAAAATTGCCAAAGTTTGAAGGAGTCATCTAAAGGGATCCAGCTTTGAAGTAAGAAAGGGAATGTCACTACCCATCCTAGGCTACTCTGCTTTTCACTTTCTTCAAACACAAGACTGAAGACATTAAGCTGAGTTCTTGATTGGGAGTTAGGTAGGCCAAGAACATCAAAGCCTATTGCTAACAAAAATAATCTCCAGAATAAACTATAGATATAGGAATTGTGATTCAACAAAGCCTCTGGGGTGGACCAAATGCAAACTGCCCCAAGTTCTACTCAACCTTGGAAGGAGTTGTATTGACAAGAAATTAGCATATAAAATAGGAACTGTGATAGTTCATGTCCTATGGCAAGTCCTGCAAAACAATCCTCCATCCTTAATCTACTCCAAAGTCAAGGAATTAATAAATGGTGAATCTGGTATCCACAATGAGTGATCTGATTCAAGAAATTGTGTTTCTAACCACTTTGCAGATTGCAGCATCGCCCAGACTGGAAAGCTCTTATTCATGCACAATTTGCCACACACAAAGAAGTATGCTCTGACATCTTGGACTTGACTTTGGATGCAATTGTGGTATGACATTGGATTATCTGTCTTTGTGAAGTGACTACATTTTTAGTTAAATGTGGAACCAACACAAAAGTTTAAGAAATACGTGCTTGTTAGGCCCATGCATTTTTTTTAAATAAACTCTTTATTTCAGAATTGTTCTTGATTTACAGAAAAGTTGTGAAGACAGAGTTCCAATATACCCCATTTCCAGTTTCCTCTATTATTAACATCTTACATTAGTATGGTATATTTGTCCCAATTGGTGACACAATATTTGTACATTATTATAAACTAAAGTCTATACTTTATTCAGATTTCCTTGTTTTCTACCTAGTTATGTTCCCATACGATCCCATCTAGGATATCACACTACATTTTGTTGTGATGTCTCCTTAGGCTCCACTTGGCTTTGATAGTTTCTCAGACTTTTCTTGTTTTTGATGACCTTGACAGTTTTGATGAGTACTGTTCAGATATTCTGTAGATTATCTCTCAATTGGGATTCTTCTGATATGTTTTTCATGATTAGACTTGGATTATGGTGTTTGGGGAGGAAGACAACAGAGGTTTAAGTACAAATCTCATTGCATCACATCAAGGATATACCCCATCAACATGATTTATGACTGTTGATGTTGATGTTTATTACCAAGGCTGAGGTAGTACGTACAGGTTTTTCCACTGTCAAGTTACTTTTTTCTCCCTGTGCTCTTTGGAAGGAATTTGCCTTTGTGCAGTACCAACTTAAGTACTAGAGAGTTATGCTCCACCTCCTTGAGAGTGGATTATCTACATAAATTACGTAGAATTCTTCTGCAAGGGAGATTTACCTATTTACTAATTTATTTATTCAATTACTTATTTATATCAGTATAGACTCAAGTATTTATTTTAAACTTTGAGTTATAAACTAATGTCACTTTGTTTGTTTCCCAAATTGTTCCAAATTTGGCAATTGAGAGCTCTTTAAATTGGCCCCTATGTTCCTTGACATAACTTCATGATTGTAGGTTCTTTTCCAGAGCATTTCTTTACTTTCTGGCATTACAGGATGCTCCATGTTCATCTTGTATGTTCTCTGCCCCAGCCCAAGAATCAGCCATTTTTCCAAGGAGCATTAGTTCCTTTTATTAGAGAGTGGTATTAGAAACAAAGATCTGGGTACTAAGTATGTTTATTGCTACTGGGGTGCCATTGTTTGTAGGCCCTCTCAGCTGACAGAGCAAAGAAATATGTTTATATATATTAACTGGTGTATATACATATATCTATAAATATTTCAATATGTATGCATCTGTATCTATATTAAAGTAAACTGATATTTCCAACTCTAATCTATTATCACATAGATCATTCTAGCTTTCTCCCCTTGCTTTGTTGTAACCTTGAACTCCAACAATGAGAAACCCAGCTCCCATCATGCATCATTCATTTGCTTAATTGTTTAATTCTAGTATAAATGTATAGTGATTTCAGAATTGTTTATTCATACCTCCATTGGAAACAACTATATCAACTAGAATACAGTGTTTATATATAGTTCCTTTTGCCTTTAGTCTTACAGAAACTACTCATTTTCAAAGTTAATTTGGTTAGCATCTTTTCCCCCTGGCCTTCTTTAGAGTGTTTCATATGTTTGTACTATAGTTAGATTTTTGGTTCAGTCTGTATTCTATCCTGAGATCCTCAACTTCCTAAATATTTTCATATTTAAGGCTTATTCTTTGTGCTGTAAGGTTTTAATAGTTTTGACAAATGCATAGTATAAATACCCATCATTAAAGAGTCACATAAAATAGATTAATCACCCTGAAAAATTCCCTGTGCTTTGCCTGTCCAATCCTCCAGAACTTTCCCAACCCTGAACCTATGGCAACCACTGATCAGTTTACTGTCTCTAGAGTTTTACTTTTTATGAATGCCATATAAATGGAATCATACAGTATGTAGTCTTGCTTATTTCACTTTTCAATATTTAAGATTCATTTATGTCTTTCTATGGTTTGATAGCTCATGCCTTCTTATTGCTGAATAATACTATATTTTATAAATAGACCACATTTCATTTATCCATTTACCTATCGAAGGGCATCTTAATTGTTTCCTGTTTTTGGTGATTATGGATAAAGCTACTATAAACATTCAGGTACAGGTTTTTGTGGGGATGTAAGTTTTCAACTCATTTGGGTAAATACCTTGGAGTGTGATTTCTTGAGCACATGGTAAGACTAGGTTTAGTTTTGTAAAAGCTACCAAACTGTCTTCCAAAGTGACTGTAACATTTCGCATTCTCACCAACAATGAATAGAGATACTGTTGCTCTGAATCCTCCCTAGCAATTGTTTTGTTGGGTTTTTGGATTTTGCCCATTCAAATAGGTATGTTATTATATTTCATGGTATTTTTAGTTAGCGTTTTCCTAATGACAAATGATATTTAACATTTTTTTCCTGTGCCTATTTACCATCTCTCTATCTTCTTTGGTGATAAGTCTATTCTAATATTTTGCCTATTTTTAAATTTGGGCTATTTTCTTATTATTGAGGATTAAGTGTTTGTTTTTTTTGGATACAACTCCATTATGAGAAATGTATTGTGCAAAATTTTATCCCAGTATGTGGCTTATCTTTCCATTCACTTATTAATAATTTTCAAAGAGCAGATTTTTTAATTTTAATAAAGTCCAACTTGTCAATATTTTCATTCATGAATTTGATTTTGGTGTTGTATCTCAAAACCTTTCACCAAGGTCACATAGATTTCTCTCATATTTTACTAAAAATTTTATACTTTTGCATTTTGCAGGTATATATAATTTATATAATATTGATTCAAGTCAATTTTGTTTAAGGGGTAAGGTCTATGTCTAAGTTGATATTTTGCAAATTAATGTCCAGTTTTTGGAAAGAATGTCCTTTCTTCATTTAATTGCTTTTGTTCCTTTGTCAAAGTCAGTTGATTATATTTGAATGGGTTTCTTACTGGGATCTCTATTCTGTTCTGTTGATCTATGCATATCTTCTTTAGCCAGTACCATGCTGGCTTGATTATCATAGCTTTATAGTAAGTCTTCAAAAATTGTGTAGTGTGAGTCTTCCAACTTCTTTTCTTCTTCAGCACTGCGTTTCTTCTATTCTAGGTCTTTTGCCTTTCTGTATAAACTTTAAAACAATTCAATTACTAAAACTACAAAAAACCCAGTTTACCTATCTCTCCCCCCAATATAATCTATTTTATGTTAGATTAATATAATCTTATATTTGGATTCTACATATAGAAGAGATCATATGGTATTTGTCTATCTGTCTGATATTTTACTTAGCATAGTTCCCCTTGAGGTCCATTCATCTTGTCCCAAATGGCAAGATTTTATTCTTTTTCTATGGCTGAATAATATTCCATTGTTGTTTGTGTATGTACACACACTCATTCATATATACACATACATGTATATGCTGTATACATATATGTGTTGTATACATGTACACGCATGTGAATATATGTGTGTGTATATATCTGTGTGCATATTTATATATAAAAATTTCTTTATCCAGTCATCCATCAATGGACACTTAGGTTGTTTCCATATCTTGGCTATTTTAAATAATGCTGCAATGAACATGGGGGTACATATATCTTTTTCAGTTACTAGTTTTGCTTTCTTTGAATAAATACCCAGAAGTGGAACTACTGAATTGTAAGGTAGTTCTATTTTTGATTTTTTGAGAAACTTCCATGCTATTTTCCATAGTGGCTGCACCAATTTACATTCCCAACAACAACACCCAAGGGATCTCTTTTCTCCACGTTCTCATCAACACTTGTTATTTCTAGTCTTTTTGATAATAGCCATCTGACAGGTGTGAGGTGATATCACATTGTGCTTTTGATTTGCATTTCCCTGTTGATCAATGATGTTGAACATCTTTTCATGTAACTTTCGTCCATCTGTATGTTTTCTTTGGAAAATGTCTATTCAGATTGTCTGCCCATTTCTTAATTGGCATCTCGAAGCAGCCATTGGGGAAACCTGATTCCATAACAATACAGCAACCACAGCCAGCTAGCAGTTCTCTGTCTGCCTATAGCTTGGGTGGGAAGAGCATTCTGCAAGTCTCAACATCAGAGGCAACAGGAAAGCTCCAGTATGGGAAGCTAGCAGTGTGTAGTACAAGCGGTGAGGCAAGGCCCTATCTTGTTTTGGTTTGAGAGGCATGGGGGATGGGAAAAAGTAGGCTGAACCACCATCACTTGTGAAGGCCAAGTCAGAGCCCTTCTCCACTGAAAACTGAACCAACCCGCCTCTCTGTGGGGTCCAAGTGAGGGGGGTCAGAATTGGCCGTCCCAAAATATATATCTTTGGCTTGATTATTTTTAGTAACAAAAGACTCTGAAAGAAACTTTGACCTTCCCCCAACTGCCTAAAATAGAAGGGCCTGTTCCAGGAAGGAGCTAATACCATAAGATAACTGTAGTGCAATGTAAAACGTGTCTCTCCGGTCACATTGTCTATAGTTGGCCCATTTGCCTTTCCATCTCCATGTAAATTGCCTTCCTCCCCCTTGAAGTCCCAAACTGCTACCCCTAACATCCTCCTTTGCCTTCAGCTGAAACGGAATTTAAGGTGGCGGCTCTGGCCACTTCGGTGAGTTGCTCAGTTTTTCTGGGTTTCTCCTGTGTATGTGTGCTATAAGACTTTGTTTGACTTTCTTCTGCCATTCTGTCTCATTTCACTTTAATTCTTAGACCAGTCAGAAGAACCTAGAGGGTAGAGGAATTGTCTTCCTCCCCTACACAAGAATGTCTTCCGTTTTTTGTGATGGTTTCATTCAGCCAAAACATTTTCCTGAGGGTTAGTTTTGCATTCTTGGGTATTTTAATGCATCCCATCATCATGCCAATTCTCACTCCTTTCTAGAGGTACCTCACATCAGATTGTCATGTCTAACCATTTTATTTGTCTAAATTCTTCAATGTACCTTTCTCCTCTCATGTATTCCCAGGCACCTTTCACATTGCAGAGTTGAAGTCTAGTTCCTGGACATAGTCAAATGGTGTCAGTTTTGCTGTAACAAATACTTCTCAAAGTTCTGGAGGCTGGCAGTCAGATATCAAGGTGAGTGCCCTCTTCATAGTTGCAGACTGTCAAGTTCTCCTGGTGTTCTTATGGCAGAAGGAAAACAAGCTAGCTCTCTGGGTTCTTTTTATCAGGGCATTAATCCTTCTCATGAGGACTCCACCCTCATGACCTAATTACCTCTCAAAGGCCCCACCTCCAAACACCATCACAATGGGAATCAGATTTCAACATATGAATTTTAGGGAGACACATTCAGCCCATAACACATATATACATGGAAACAGTCTCAGTGTGAGCTAATTGATTTTTTCCTTTCAGTTACCACCACATCTGAAAGTCCACAAGTTGAAACAATACTTTAGTAAAGTGCTTACCAAATATATAAAAGGCTTGTTATGATTTCAAATTCTGATTAGAATTTTAAAATGTATTTCTTATTAAAATAACTTTTGCTTTTATTGAAGGGCTAAAATTAGCGTGCATTATTATTATAGAAAACTTGAATAATAGAAAGAATTATTACCCTACTCTTCTATTACCTCCGCTCCTTGTCCCCAATCTAGACTCAAAGTTTAAGCAAGTCTTAAACCTTGTTTCAAGGAGAATGGAATTTATTTCCAGTTTTACGTGTAGCTGACTGAGGAATATATTGATATGCTAAGTACTGGTTCTTTTGGACTTTCAGACTACAAAAATGTACAAATCAGATGATCTTATGTTTTTAAAGATTTTTTTTCCAGGCAGTTAGGTTAGCTTTTGCTTTAACTTACTCTCGCCTGTCACATGCCCATGATTTGCTTGTCTGGCATGTTCTGATGATAGCAGTGGAGTTGATAGGAGCAGCAATCACAGGCGCACTCATTGTGGCCCTTTCAGAGAATGCTGTTAGACCTTTTCCTCTTACTGAGCAAGTCCTCTTATGTCTTTGAAGAAAGAAGGCGGTTCTCTCTGCCTGTTGAGCAAGTTCAATTTAAAACCTTGTGGGGAGAATTTCACAGCATGCAAGCAGAAACAGTTTTATTGCCTCTATTTTCAGAATCTCTTTTCAAATTACAACAATATGCCCAAGAAGCATATGAGAAAACACAATCTTTTGGGGATAAGACAGAGCTTTTACCTTTTAAATCCAAAATATAAGTAAAGGAATCATTTTGCTCTTAAGAGTTTATTTTCCAATTTTAAATTCCATGCTTCAGGAAATGTTACATTCTTGTAGAAGCAGAGAAAAAAGTGCTTGTATAAAACAACTCTTCTCTGTAAATATTAGACTCATCCAGATTGGAAATCCTCTCACAATTTACCACTCGTGTAAGTATATGATGAATTTTTATTTCCCAAAAAATATTTTTAAAAGATAATGGAAAATTATTGTATTAATATGCATTTGTTTAATTTCCTGTATTATATATTACTCATTTTTATTATTCATCATGCTTAAGGAAAACATCTGAACAAGAAAAGCTTTACTTACTTCCCATGTTTCATAGCCCCCATGAAGTTTTCATTCAGATTCTTGAGGGAAATTAAAGCATTTATGTTTCCATTGACATAACTGAGGATTATTATAATCCTAATGAGGATATAGTGCAACATATTGTTTTATAAAGCATAACTTATTTTTAGTTATATGTTTGTTTGTTTATTTATTTATTTATTATTTTTTAGGAAGATTAGCCCTGAGCTAACTGCTGCCAAGCCTCCTCTTTTCATTGAGGAAGACTGGCCCTGAGCTAACATCCATGCCCATCTTCCTCTACTTTATATGTGGGACGCCTACCACAGCATGGCCCGCCAAGCAGTGCCATGTCCGCACCCAGGATCCGAACTGGCGAACCCGGGTCGCGGAAGTGGACCATGCGCACTTAACCACTGCACCACCGGGCCGGCCCCTTAGTTATGTGTTTCTTACTATAAAATTAAAATTTGTTGCTTCTAATATTTCAACGAAAGGTGGGCCTGGAAATTAAAGTTAGGTAAATCTGGGTAGAACTCAAAAATTATTATAGAAAATTCACAAATAAAATAGGCAACATGGTAGATAACTACCTTTCGAGATTTGGGAGTTGCTGTGTTGATTAATAAATCGACTTATTTTATATATAAGCTATTCCCTGAGCAGAGCTCTTTGAGGATTCTGAAAAATGTTTACATATGCACATTTAATGATGAATTTAGGCAGGGGGAAATCAGGTACTAATGGATCTGGCTAGGAGAGCAATTGCTAAGTAGATATTCACCTCTTTTGTCAGTGCAGTCTATAGAAGGTTGCTGGGGTTGCACGACTCTGTGGCATGAGGGCAAAAGTCCACTTTTAGAGCCCCAGCCAATTCTCTGCTATTCTACTGTTAAGACTTCAATAATTCACTCTTAAATGATTTTTCTTTCATGTATGGGATAGATGAAACAAAATTATTTTCTGATTAAGCACTTGCACTTGCTTTTCAGAATAATAAAAACAAGTATATTACAAAGGCAAAAAGAAAAATTGTTCATAGCTTAGCAAGAATGTGAAAGTAAATAAAATTTTTGGCCCTTTGAAGAAAAAAGGAAACTTTAAAAAAAATATTAGAATTCCATTTTATCAGATGGAAACATTTTTTTAAATGCATTACTTTTTAAGCATTTATCCAGTGTTGAGCCACTAACAACTTCAAATCTCTAGGAAATCTCTTAAACTCTGAAATAAGATGGGAAAAATATCTCTAGGTAAGCAAAGTAGTCATCATAGAGCTTGCCTGATAAAACCAGCATACGATAACTGACACAAACTCATGAACCAAAAGCCGAAAGTTTATTAGAAGGAGGAGGCTTAGTAACTTAGAGCCAAACATCTATATCCATCCCTCCATCCTTATTTTAAAGGAACAAGATTAGCTAGCTCATTTCCCAGCTCACTACCAATTGGAAACCACCACTAAGAGGGTACCGACACCAGTAGAGGCAAGTACCATGACACGAGCAGGGTGAGAAATCTGATCAAATGCTATCAAGAAAGGAGGATCAATTGTTTAAGGTAACGTGTGACAATGTAGTACGAGGTTAAACAGCTGAATAAGTCCCAGTCACCCCTAAGAGCATCGCTGAATTGTGTCACAGTAAGAGGAATTGGCACAATAGTAAAAATTATTTTAAAAGCTTAATCTATTTATTTATTTGGAAAATTTACTTTTTAAATGCATTAGTCTGACAATACCTACCTATTTTTCCAGTACTAAATACTGCTTTTTAAATTTAGTGTGTTTTTTGCATATAAAAAGATTTTAAATTTATTAGATATCATCACTTTGAGATTCTATTTCAAACCTTTTAGGCTAGCAAAAATTAAAGTCTGGAACTAACAAGTGTTTTGGCAATATAGTGCCATGCAAATTGATAAACTGCTGATGGTAGTGCTGAAAAATAAGAATAAGCTAGTAAACTTGAACATGTGTATATGTAGCAATTACAACTTCTCATAGAGAAAGATCACTCAGATGTACTAGGACGTATGGGAAAAAAGTTCTGAGCAGCCTTATTGTAATTGGAAAAAAAAAAACGGGGGAAAAACAACTGGCCATCAAAACTAATGGTGATTGTTAAATTATAGTACATTCACTCAACTGTATAATTTAAAGCAGTGAAAATAAACATTGAATAGAAAAATAAGCTTATAGAAGATTAACTACAATCTGATTCCATTTTTGTAAGGTTCAAGGCAAGCAGGACTAAATAATAAGGTGGGGTTAGCATTGTGGCAAAATATAGTTGAAACATACTCTGTGAGAAGAGGCCTAATTTCACTACACAGGAACTTTACTCCAAGTGAAATCTCAGATGTGGTTTGCAGGCTATTTTTTTGTTTTTAAATGAAAATGTTTCACTTCACTCACATTTTCAGTGATAAGAGTTACTTTTGTTCTACTATTGGGTGTTAATTAAATGTTTGCTATTATATTTTATATGTTTAAGAAATATTTGTATAGCTAATAAATTTGTAAAGGAATGGAGTTTGAATGTGTTGGACAATTTCATAGAGGAGTAGTAGGAGGTTATGCAAATGCTTTTAACAATTACTTAACCTGCAGGAAATTCAGTTTCTTACAAGATGTAACTGACCTTATAGTATAATATATTCCCTAATCATATATATAAGACCTGATATTGGAGCTATGGCCTCCATATTGGGGTACATGGACTGGTAGCATTGGTAGACACAAAGAGAGTTATTGGAGAGGAGGGTAAGTTTTATTTGTTTATATTTATTTTTTAAATAAAATCTTTTATATTTAATCTGTGGATTAACAGTCAGGTCATCCGTTGATTCACAGATGAGAGGGTGCTATGCCTAATGTGGCTACTGAGCTGTTGTCAGGAAAAAGTGGGTCTCTCATTACATGAATTGTGATGAAAGCTGCTCTTCTGGATAGTTTTGGTCATCCAGTTATGTAAATTTATGGATTATATTAACAACTAAATCCACCCTCATGGTATATATCTTATACATTACATATTATACTAATAATGAAAAACACTGGTGAACAATAAAACCTTGACAGAGATGGTGAATAGTCTCTCTCTTGGTTATGAGTTAAAAGTAATAAAAAATTAAGTATAACAAGTATGCTTAAAACTTCAAAATTATCAAGAAGATTCTTTAGCAGTCTATGATTAGAGATGAAATTGGTCTACTTGTGTACAGTGCTGAGCTAATGACAATATGAAGACAACATGGCTAGAGAAATTTTGAAAAGCTAAGCATCAAGAATAGAGGACAGAACTTGAAGATTTAGTTCAGTTGGCACAGCTGAAATTTAGTCAGCACAAAATGTGTGCCTTAGAATATTTTCACTAAACTTGATAAATATTTAGCAGGGTAGTTATAAGTTTCTTAGTAGCAAAAGTTAAAACATCAAATATGATTATTTGTTTTTCCAGCTCAGGAAGACTTCCTGAAAACATATATTAAACACTATGGCACCTAACTAGTTGCATATTTTGGTCAGCATCTAGTGTTAGAAAACATTTCTGAAATTTAAAGAAACAAACATGTTAAATGAGTTTCAAATGTACTAAATGTAGTTAAAATGTGCTCAGTTTGGGAGTTTTGCTCTACAGTGGCTGAAAAATGCAGGTAGATTTTCGAAACTAGTCTCAGATTGATTGACACACACTGTTTTAGCACTGAAACTTAACGCAAACTATTTTTTTCATAGGGTTCTAAAATACCAGAAGAGGTAAGTTATTGACAATAAACGTTTTCCTTCATAACAAAATATTTTGAGGTAAAACTTTGCAAATATAATAATCAATATTAGAGCTGTTTTATCTTGGCTATCTTTCTTTCTTTCTTTTTGGTGAGGAAGATTTGCCCTGAGCTAACATCTATGCCAGTCTTCCTCTATTTTGTATATGGGATGCCTCCACAGCATGGCCACTGAGTGGAGTAGGCCCGCACACAGGATCCTAACCCATGAACCCTGGGGCCACCAAAGTGGAGCACATGGAAATTTAACCACTCAGCTGCAAAGTGGACCCTGTTTTATCTTGGATTTTGAAAAGAATTCTCATGTAATTTTCCAGCTATAATCGTATGCCTGAAATGCATTCCCTACATCTTTCAGAGAAACAAACACTTCAGAAACAAAGACACAGAAGCCCAAAGTGAAAAAGATACTACAGGGTATCATCAATGTAGCTACTTTTATAAAAACAAGAACTTTAATAGTAAAATCTTTAAAATACTATGTAATGACATGGGGAATGCTTTGAAACTTTTATCTTAAAAAAGTTACCTGAATATTATGGTATACAACATAAAAAGAATTGCCACAGTCTCCTACTTATTCTTCCAGACTTTCTTTATCATTATATAAGAAAATAACACATATTTTTATCTCCCCCCTCTTTTTATACAAAATGTATCATATTATACATACTTTTCAAAATTTTAATTTCTTTCAAATAACACTAGTCTTGGAGGTCTTTCCATATCAATATATACAGTACATCTTCATTCTTTTTTAAAAATAGCTACTTGATATTCCTTTATATGGATTCATGTTAATTAATTTACAATTCCCTATTGGTGAATATTTGTGGGAGGCTTTGTCAGTCTTCACCAATATCCATTTCCTATCGCTTGATATCACACGTCTCTATCCCAGTGAAGAAAGTCCTGGTCACGTATCCTGTTTTGACCAATGAAATAAGAGCGACAGTGTCATATCACTTATAGTAGAAACTTTAAGAGATAGTAAATGCTTTGCCATGCACTCTCTTCCTTTTTCCCTTTCCTCTCCTTCTCCTTCTTAATTAGACAATGAAACCAGTAAAATTCCAGATGTTTCCTCCTTTTCAATCTGGGATCTAGATGGAATGCAATAATTAGGACCCATGCTAAATACTTTGTATGAATGAGAAATACACTTTTATCACTAAAACCCATGAAGAATATGTTTTCATTTGTTACCAAAGCATTACCTAGATAATCATGCTTGATATGAAAAATGGTACCAGAGTCTATGTGCTCCTATAACTTAGAACTTACATGTCATTGGCATCCTGGTTAGGAAATGAGTGGCAAGAAAAATGTTGAAAGCTGAAAGGATGGCAGTCTACATTATGCTTTGAAGAAATAGTGATAAAAGTGTCACCTGAAATAACTTGAAAAGTCTATAATCTTTTTTATTCTTTTTTATAATTTGGTGAAAATGTTAGAAAACAGAATACTACTAGAGTGGGTTGTCTACTGTTGACTATACTTGAGAAGAAATTACAAGAAAAGCCAAGAACAGAAATTGCCAATTTGAAATTAGAAATAAAAAAGAAGAAAGACAGTCATTAAAGTTATGACTTGAAGTTTGTAGAGGAAGTTGTCTTGATTTCTAATAAGAAAAGGTAAACTTAAGAGAAAAAGTTGTTGAAATCAGTCTTGTAACAAAGATCATATAAAATAAATGGACCAGACAAGAATTGCTAAAATGTCTGAACAGGTTAAGCGGCAGGCAGTATATACTTTTCATTGGAAAGATGGTTTAGTGAAAAAAGGCTAAGAAGGTAAGTTTCTTAAGAAAAAAAGAACTCTCACAGCTCAAGGTATCTGCAATTAAGTATATAAAGAGACACTTGTCTTGAGAAGAATTGACTGTGGTTATTTGTACATAATGCTGATTGAAATCAAGTAAATAAAGAGGCCAAAAAATTATTCGAGAGAGTTATACTATCAAGAGAAACACTAGCCTGGACTAAAATATTGTGCTTCCAATTCTCTGTGGGCGGAAAATGAGCTGAGAAATCTTTTCACCACTTAAAAAGTTATATTATCACTTGTCTTCTTCAGTTGCAGCCTAGGAGGATAATGGAAAAAGAATTACCTCTAGAGGGTGGATTTAAGGACCATGGAGAACAGTGGACTGGGAATTGCTCTCAGCAAGACAAATCAGAGAATCCCTATCAGGGATTATTCCTCACTCCCAGGCCAGAAGCTCATTTCTATATATGGCCAGCATGAATTGACATTGCTAAATATGAGTAATTGCTGAATGTTTTGCCATATTTCTCCATCTAGATGGAAGTGTTCATAGCAAATATGCTGTCGTTGTTTCTCTATTGTGTATCTGGTTGGTCTGGCACAAAGTGTCTGGATGTGATGAACTCCTTGAATGACTGAGACCTAGGGCTTTGAGTTCAAAGCACTAAATAGGTGGGACATTTGGGTAGTTTCCCTTGGGAGGATGTGAGTGTGTAAGTGAGAGAGGGAGGGAACCAAAGATTTGCTGATCTGAAGGGAAGACTGTGGTAAATCCTATTACAGTTCATCAATACTCAATTCCCTACCATGGAAGAGAATTATGTTTGAATTTCTTCTCTTGTTAGGCCCCAAATTGGCCACATGCATTGCTCTTGACAAAGAAATGTAAATAGAGTTGATGTAGCCAGAACCTTTATATCACAGGGATACTTTGACATTCCCTTTTCTCTTCTGTCACTGCAGCCCTCAATGTTCCAGACAGTTCCCCTTCCATAAGCTTGATTTTAATGGGAGGATAAATTCTTTAAGCAGTACCCATGCAAACACCCTCACTGAATAATAAATAAAAGTATACTGTTTCAAACCATTACAATTTTGGTGTTTCCTGTTACATCAGCATAATCTAGCCTATCTGGCTGGATACATGAGTTATCGCCAAGCTTTTACTATAACAAATACAGCAGCAATGACTTACACATATCCTTTTGAAAATATGTTATGTAGACTTGAGGTTTAAATTCTCAAAAGTGGAATGATTAAGTCAAAGGATATAAACATAGTAATTTTGATGGATATAGCCAAACTGCCCTCCATAACAGTGCTATCAGTTTACATTTATTTACTAGGAGTTGATGAGATGCTTATTTACTCAGACTTGCCAAGAAAATTTGTTATCAAAATTTTGGATCGTCAGTTTGGAAAGCTAACATTTTGAAATGAGCAAAATAGTAAATGTTTGTGAAAGAAACTCATCATTTAGAGAAAGCATTTTGTAAAATGAATGTTTAAAATGGTTCTATCGTTATGTGACTTTGAAGCCAATACAGATATGGATCATCAAAAACTTTCTTATCTTTTACAAAATTATAAATGTAGACACTTAGAAACAGAATTTTCTAACGTAGATTAAAATCTTTCATGTGAAGAGTTTCAGTGGTCTTTGGATCTAACTTTAAAAATGTATAACATCTGATTGTCTGGAAAAACTACTGATTTATGTAAGGAAAGGTACGTATTTACTAAGCAAATTACGGTATGAAAGGAGAAACATAATATCATATTGATAGATGTATAAATAGTATTTTATAAGGTTCACTCAGTGTTGAGTTCAAAAACTCAATAAACTAGGAATATAAGGTAATTTCCTTAATCTGATAAATAGTATCTACAAAAAATATTTGGCAGAAATTATACTTAATGGGGAAATTTGGCAAACTTTCCACTCGAGATTGGAAATAAGATGAAGATAGTTTGCGACACTTCTATTAAACATTGTATTAAAGATCTTAACCAGTGCTATAAGTCATGAAAAAGAAAGAAAGTACATTAGAATTAAAAAGATACAACTCTTCCATTATTAGATGGCATGAATGAATAGAGAAAATCCAAAAAAATGTACAAATATACTATTAGAATTAATAAGTGAATTTACCAAGGTCACTGGATACAAGATCAGTATATAAAAATCAATTGCATGTCTATATTTCAGCAACAAACTATCAGAAATGACATTTTAGAAAGTTATCAACTGAGTATGGAAAGTGTTACTATCTTACAACAGATAAAAACCAGCAAACTTCTAGGAATAAAGGTAATAAAATATGTATAATATCTCTACATCAGAATTTTTCAACAGTAGCACTATAAATCTGCCTGAGTGAGAAGCACTACTTTCTCCATATATATATGTTTTCAAATGGCATACTATCAACAAGAAAAATTAAAGTGGGCCTAAATATAGGGATTTATGATTTTTATTGACTGAATGATTCAATACCATAAAGACGTCAGTCTTACATAAATTCACATATAGCTTTAACGTAATCCCAATAAAATGTCTATCTGTTTTGCACTTTTTTGGAAATTAACAAGTTGGTTTTAAAATTTATATGAAATGCAAAGGAGGGTATTTCAGGAAACAGAAGATGAATTTGGTCTCTGCTGTTATTCTTGCACTCACTAGAGAATGCTTTTTCTCCTCTGACAAAATGAGGGAAAATCCAATTTCCTTTGGCACGATAGTGTGTCAAAATACCTTTATCTCCCTTCTCTGTTATCAGTCTGTAATTCCCTCAGTGGAGTGGTGAGAAACCTCTTTTTTTTTTGGTCTAGGGACCCTTTACTTGCTTCACCACTTAGTCTAGGGAGTGCATGGCTGAATTAAAGCTTGCTTAAAGTTTGCCTGTATCACGAAAGCCTGTATTCTTAAAGTAAAAACCTACTTGATCCTACGGGCAAAAGAACCTGCTTGTAGTTCTACCTTTTGGCCAAATAATTAACTTTTAATCAAACTAATACATCTCAGTAACACCAACTAATTGATGTCTCTGCTTCCAAGAATCCAAATGACAATAAAAAAAAATTCACAAAAAGCCTGGCCTTCAATCTCGTATTCATATCTAGATGACTCTTTCTTATTCTCAGGAGTGCCTTTCCCAGTAATTTTATATTCCATCAAACTCTCAACCTCAACTTGAAATAAATTTCTAGGAAGCTTTGCCAGCCTTTCCATTCTAAGTTAGGTGTAACTCAGGTGTAATTCTTTTCTGTGTAATCTTGGGACCCTACTTATCTATCTCTTATGCAACATTGTACTCTTAACATGGTTATAGGAATTTCAAACTCAATACATGTGTATTCAGTTGGCTAAGCTTCAGAACTAAATAGACTCCAATGTTTCAAAAACAATATCTCAAAAACAATGGAGGTTTACGGATCACTCAAGTAACAGTCCAAGGTAAGTATGTCTGGTTCTCAGATATCACATTCCTGAACTGAGGAATCATCCACTCTTTCTAGGGCAGCATAGCCACTTGCCTTCAATGCCAGAAGGAGAAAGAACATGAAGTATGCACAGGAGGATGTTTTCTCCAGCCCTGTCCGATTATATTCCTTTGCACAGAGCTCAGTAACTTGGCCTGTTTACCTACAAGGGCTTCCGGGAAATGTAGACGAGATATGTGGCTAGCTGTGTTGCCCATATCAAAAGCCTTTACTATAATGTTCAAACCAAATACATTGTCTTTCCTGACACTTCTTCCCTTTCCTGTAGTTCTTATTTCTTTTAGCTTATCTCCCTTCACTCATTCCCTATAGCTGTAAGACCAGCTAGCTGTTTGACAGTGCTATCTAGATAACAGGCAAATGTACCTTCTCCCCACTAACCTGCATTTTTCTGAACTAGTTTCCTGGTCTGGATCAACATATTTCTTACATAATCTACAGAATCTATTTCTAAAGTTGAATAACTTGTTTTACCACCATATAATGCTTCTTTATTAAGCACACTTTCCAGAATTTTAGCAATGAGTTTTCAAAAATCCATAAATCTGATATTGATGTTCTCTTAATTGAGTCTCCATTCTATGTGTCCTATTTATATGGGTTCCCATTTCCTAGGGATTAAAATTAAATCCCAGTATTGTGTCCAATTCCTTTCCAAATTAGAATCTTCTATCTCCGTTTTCCCTTTTCTCCTTACCCCTCAAGACTCCAGACATAGGCTACTATTCTCTGTCCCTTGAATAAAACATGCAATTTTAGGACTTGAATTCTTTCCTTCCTCTGCCAAAAATAGCCTTTTCCCTTTTCCTCTCTCTCATTTTCCTTCTTTGTCTTCTTGATATAACTAACCTTAAAGTCATAACTCAAATGTCATATCCTTTGCAGAGCTTCACTTTCTTTATATCCATGGTCTCAATTAATCAATCACTTTTTCCTTTCTGCTTCCACAGGAAATGTTTATAGTTGTTTTATAGCATTTATCACTGTGGACTTGCATTGTCATCATTGGTAAATGTGTCTCTTTCCCTTCACCAAGGATAGGCTGTGAGAGTCTCAATAGTAGTTATAGCATCTTATGTGTCTCCAGCGTGCATACACAAATTACGTATTTGTGGGACTGAATTATAATAATCCAGATACCTGTTTATAAATGTTTTATACACAGACAAAAAAAAATCATTGTGTATTTCCCTTTGATTTTTAAGAATACAGCTTGGAAATAGTTCTTAGAAATTAACATTTTATAAACAAATATAAAAATCCACGTGTGAAAAGGGAAAAGAAAATTTAATACATTAAACGAAACTACCTAAATGAATCTTTTAGAATTGCATTAATCAACTGTTTTAAATGGATATTGCTCATAAATTGCCATAAAGCCATATGACCTAAGACACATGGGCTTTACTAAGAATACACGACGAGTATTTTAAAATTCTATGTAGACATACTTCAGGATATGAATGATCTATATGCCAAGAATACATTTTTTTATGGTTATCAAAGACGGAGAAGAACCTACTAGAAAATATGTGGATGAATAAAAATTTGCCTTTAAAGGGCTTATGCAAGAAAGATAGGTAAGGCAGTTTATCAGTGACTGACAAGTAACTTTTGTCAGAGAACTTTTGTAGATGCCAGAATTAGAGGTCAGAACAACCTTTGCTCAGTGGAGAATGCCAACTTTTGCCTTTCTTCAGACCCTCTCAGCTCCTACACACAGATGCAGGCTAACTAATCCCTGCCTTAATGAAGGAGTATATATAAAGAGCTCCAACTCTACCAGCTGGTGAGTGCAGAACGCATCTTATTGCCAAAGATCTGTTGTGCGGTATATAGAGCATAAGCCTTGAACATCCACTTGGTCCCTGAGAATCAACTTGCACAACCCTCTGCCCCAATGCCTTGGCCTGGGGTTGTGCCTCAGCAACTCTGCAGTTGTCTGCTGTAGCTGAAGCCTTCCTTATCTAGAACTTCAGCTTTATTGTTGCAGCTCTGCTACTTTAACACTGTCTGAAGCCGTATCCTCCAGGGCGATGAATCATTTCCTCTACTCCCCAGTACTAATTAGGATCTTACAGTGATAAGCTTTCCACCTCAGACCTATTATTCCCTACTACCTTCTTTCTAGGCTCTCTTGCCTATGGTCTAGATTTTGGTTTGGATCTCAACTTGTGACTTGATCAAATCAGAGAAGACTCTGACTCTTTAGTCACTAAGCTTTGGATAGCATGATTCACCCTTCCCATCGTCTTTCTGAAAGGACTAATCCTACAAACGGGTCCCTTTCCCTAGCTTGCCCTCTGATATTATCTGCCTGCCTCTCGCCTGGTTGAGATGATGTCAGTGTAAGTTTCTGATCTAATTTTGTCTTAGTTACTACAGAACATTGTGATTTCTGTTTGCAGCAATCACTGTCCTATCTGCAAATTGGCATAATCAGTCCCTTGATTCCTCTTAGGCCAGTGACCTAAGTGTTTCAGCTGGTGCATAATCACACTACCTCTTGCAAGTCTCCACACAGCATACGTAGACATATTTATTAGCTTTCCTTCCTTCTTCTGTAGCAGAGGTGAGACTGTCTGTTATTCTGACATGTTTCATGTCTTATTAAGCTTGTAGCTTTCTTTTCTCCTTCTCATTCTACTCTTTCAGTCTCGGTCAACTTCCTTTCTTGTAAAAGTGGGATAATCATGTCTTTTATTTTGTTGTGAGAATTTTAAAACAGTCTCCATGTAAAGGGCTTGTTATAAGACTGAGCACATATTAAAGGCTTAGTAAATGTTAGCTATGATTATGATAAGCATTTAAAATGTTTGTTAAGTAAGTGAGACCAAATAGGAAATCATTAGAGTAGAAAAACAATTCAAGGGAAATATTTGTCTAGGGAATACAAACAGCAAGACTATCCATGTACCATAAAATCTAGTAAGATATTTTAATGTAATGATACTTAAGGGCTAGAGAGAAGTTATCAGAAAAACATTGTATTATTTGTTTCTGTTAGCAAGATATTAGAAACGTCAAAACAAAAATGTAAAGGAAAAAGTTTCAACAGTGTAAAATATAGTAAAGTTGGTAATTAAAGTAATAATTATATGATTAATGTCAGCATCGTGATACTGTAAGACATTCCTTCTTTTAGTTCCTCATTTTCAGCAAAGAATTAGACCTCACCCATGAACTAATGTGCTTTTGTGGGAGTTGTGGGATCTGGCACCATGTGCCAAGGGACCCAGGGGGAATCTTGCCATCTGTGCATCCAGTAATAAGTAGACAGACCTCAGTATGGGCAGTGGAACCAGTAGAGTAGCAGCAAACTTGCCCCAAACCCCCTCGCCACAGCTGGAAAAAAACTTCTAGAGTGCTGACCTGGGCAGTCACCCATAGATATGAGAGAAATTTCAGAAGTCCAGCCTTCCTGAGAGGAGATTCCAGCACGTCATCAACACACACACACAAATACAGGTTTAGATGTGGTAGAGATGGTAAGAAGAACTTCACCAGTGCTCACCCTCCCCCACCCTAAAAGCAACATTGCGCTAGGCTGAACTATCAGATGGCAGTGACCTCTCCCTCAGGGGAAAAGGAGAGTAGTGAGTGAGTGAGTTAGTGCCTGGCTGCCCCAGTGGTGCAGGACACAGTTGGAGAAAACCATTTCGCTTCTCTCTAGCATCACCCAAAGTACTGAGCTGGGGCTGCCATAACTGTCTGTACGGAGGAGATCAGGAAAGACGCAGATGAGAATAACAAAGGGCATTAGAAAGACACAGTGCCTGCTGAATGCACTCAGCAGGAAGTCTACCCACAAGCCTTTGGGAGTACCACAAAGGGTGATAACCCTACCAGGTCAGCAGGCACCCCTAACACCCCAAGTGCTACCCACACTTCCCCTGACCCTGCAGCCAGCTTCCTGTGGGTCTCCCAAAAGAAAGGGTGAGAGAAACCTCCAGCAGATGGGGAATATGATCAGAAAACAGGCCGTGGTCTGTGGGCAAGGAAGAAACTACAAACGAGATATAGCGCCACCTTCTGGAAAACAAAAGAGAAGCTTCTAGTTGCCATTCTGGTGTTTTAGAAACCAGAGAAGTCATAAAAGCTTATGAATTCTACTTAAAAATATTAAAATTCCTAAAAGCTTAAGAATTCTTCAAGAGGGAGCAATAAGAGTAGAACAGGTATAGCCATTCAAAGGCAGAGAAAACCCCGGATAATAACAGCATCCATGAACAGAATACTGCATGTGAAGGCAACTAGCAAAGAGGTGCTGCTACCTGTAATGTGAAAGCAGCAAGGCAAGTCTACGAGGAACATGAAAAGTCAATGAAATATGTCATCATCAAAAGAAAATACTTCTCCAATAACTGAGCTCAAAGGCACGGACTTTTATGATCTAGCTGAAAAGAATTCAAAATAGCTATTTTTAAAGAAACTCCTTGAGTGAAGAAAGACTATGTAAATTATGGGAGCCATCAAAAGGTCAAATATTAAAATAGTTGGGGTTCCAGAAGGAGAAGAGAAGAGCGGGAGGAGATGATAGAAAGTTTATTTAAAGAAAAATTGTGGAGGGGGCTGGCCTGGTGGCACAGCAGTTAAGTTTGCGTGCTCTGCTTCCGCAGCCTGGGGTTCTCTGGTTTGGATCCCAGGCACAGATCTATGCACTACTTATCAAGCCATGCTGTGGCAGGCATCCAACATATAAAATAGAGGAAGTTGGGCACAGATGTTAGCTCAGGGCCAATCTTCCTCAGCAAAAAGAGGAGGATTGGTGGCAGATGTTAGCTCAGGGCTAATCATCCTCAACAAAAAAAGGAAAAATTTATGAGAATGTTCCAAACATGAATGGAGAATTGCACATTCAAGTTCTCGAAACTAATAGAACATCCTATTATCTCAATACATAAAGACCTTTCTCAAGACAAATTATAAAGAAACCATCAAAAATCAAAGATAAAGAGAATGCTAAAATCAGCCAGGGAAAAAAAGAGTCTGGTCTACAAAGGAAACCCATTAAGCTATCAAATTTCTCATCAGAAACCCTACAGCACAGGAGAGAGTGAAATGACATCCGTAGTGTTGACAGAAAAACGTGGCTCACCAAGAATACTCTATCGAGCAAGTAATTCTCTAGATTTGGAGAAGAAATAAAGACTTTCCTAAACAAATAAAAACTGAAGGAGTTCATCACCACTACACTTGCTTTTCAAGAAATACTGAAAGGAGTTCTTCAAGCTGGAATTAAAAGAGGGAATCAGTGATAAAAAGCATGAAAGGATACAATACGTTGATAATGGTAGACATAGTGTCAGACTAGGAAACTCTAATTCTGTAATAGGATGATTTGTTAACCATTTAACGACAGTCTAAAGGCCAAAAGAAAAAGAGTATTAAAAATAATGATAGCCACTATAATTTATGAATGAATATACAATATAAAAAGAGGTAAATAATGACATCAAAAATATAAAAAAGGAGAGTAAAAAGGTGAAGCTTTTGTAGATGATCCAAGTTAAGTTGCTATTAGCTTAAAATGGACTATTTTATCTATGAGATGTATTATATAGGCTCATGATAACCACAAAGCAAAAATCTCAAGTGGAAGAACAAGAAATGAAGATGAAACAGAGCATTCTGCCATGGAAAATCACCAAATTACAAAGGTGGTCAGAAACACAGAGATTAAAAAACAATGGAAATACAGAAAAAAAAACACCAGAAAAGAAAGCAATTAATAAGATGGCATTAATAAGTCCTCACCTACTAATAATGACTTAAAATGTAATGGATTGCATTCACTCATCAAAAGGCACAGAGAGGCTATATGGCTAAAAAAATACCCAAATATATGCTGCATACAAGACACTCACTACAGTTTTAAGGAAGCACATAGGCTCAAAGTTAAGGGATGGATAAAGATATTCCATGCAAGCGGAAAGCAAAACAAAGGAGGGATAGCTATACTTATTTCAGACAAATAGACTTTAAGCCAAAAATAGCAACCAGAGAAAAAGAAAGTCACTGTATAATGATAAAAGTATCAATTCATCAAGAAGATATAACAATTATAAATGTATACACATCAACATCAGAGAACCTAAGTTTATTAAGCAAATTCTAACAGATCTGAAGGGAGAAATAGGCAACAATATAATAATAGTAGGGGACTTCAACACCCCACTTTCAGCAATGGATAGATCACCCAGACAGAAAAATCAACAAAGAAACATTGGACTTGAATCGTACATTAGACCAAATAGGCCTAACAGACAATTAAAGAATATTCCCTTTAACAGTAGCAGCATTCATATTCTTCTCAAGTGCACACAGGATGTTCTCTAGGATAGACTATATGATAGGAAACACAAAAAAATCTTTTTTCTGAGAGCAAATTTGAGAAAGTTGAAAGTTGAAGTCATATCAAGTATCTTTTCCAACCACAAAAGTATGAAACTAGAAATCAACAGAAGGAAAGCTGGAAAATCTATAAATATGTGGAAGTTAAACAACAGACTCTTGACCAACCAATAGCTGAAAGAAGAAATCAAAAGGGAATTCAAAAAATATATTGAGATAAATGCAAAGGGAAACACAATATATCAAAATCTGTGGGCTGCTACAAAAGCCATTCTGAGAGCAATGTTTATGGCAATAAATGCACATATCAAAAAAATAGAAATATCTCAAATATACAGCCTACTTTACAACTTAGAGAATTAGAAAAAGAAGAACAAACTAATCCCAGAGCTGAAATCATTGAAATAGAGATGAGAAAAACAATAAAAAAAAATCAAACTAAAAGCTGGTTTTCTGAAAAGACAAAATTGACAAAACTTTAGCTAGACTAAGAAAAAAAAGAGAAGACTCAAAACCGTAAATGAAGAAAGAGACATTACAACTGATACCACAGAAATACAAAGGATCATAAGAGACTATATGAACAATTATATGTCAACGAATTGGATAACATAGAAGAAATGGATAAATTCCTAGAAACGTACACTCTACCAAGACTGAATTGGGAAGAAATAGAAAATCTGAAGAGACCAATAATGAGTAAGGATATTGAATCAGTAATCAAAAACCTCCCAACGCAGAAAACCCAGGACCAGATGATTTTCTTGGCAAATTCTAGCAAATACTTAAAGAATAATTAATGCTAATCCTTTTCAAACTCTTTTGCACTTCCAAACTCATTTTACAAGGTCGGGATTACACTGTTATCAAATCAAAATAAGGACACTGCAATAAAAGAATACTATAGACCAATATACCTAATACACATAGATGCAAAAATTCTCAATAAAATATTAGCAAACAAAATTCAAAAGCACATTAAAAGGATCATTCACCATGATCAAGTGGGATTTATTTTGGGGATGCAGGGATGGTTCAACATATGCAAATCAATAAATGCAATACACCACATTAATAAAATGAAAGATAAAAATCATATGATGATCTCAATTGACGCAGAAAAAGCATTTGACAAAATACAATGTCCTTTCATGATAAAACTCTCAACAAACTGGGTATAAAGGGAATGTACCTCAACATAATAATGGCTGTATATGATAGGCCCACAGTTAGCATTGTACTCAATGGTGCGAAATTGAAAACTTTTCTTCTAAGATGAGGAATAAGACAAGGATACCTACTCTCATCACTCTTATTCAACAGAGGACTGGTAGTACTAGTTATAGCAATTAGGCAAGACAAAGAAATAAAAGGCAGCCAAATCAGAATAGAAGAAATAAAATTGTCTTTATTTGCAGATAATATGATCTTATATATGGGGTACCCTAAAGATTCAACCAAGAAACTGTTGGAACTAATCAACAAATTCAGTAAAGTTGTAAGACAGAAAGTCAACATACAGAAATCAGATGCATTTCTATACACTAACAAAGAACCTGAAAAATAGATGAAGAAAACTATCCCATCCACAATTGCATCAATAGACTACCCAGGAATACATTTAACCAGGGAAATGAAAAAATTGTACAATGAAAACTGCAAGACTTTGGTGAAAGAAATTGCAGGAGACACAAACAAATGGAAAGATATCTCATGTTTATGAATTGGAAGAATTAACATTATTAAAATGGCCATACTACACACTACCATCTATAGGTTCAATGCAATCCCCAACAAAATTCCAATGCCATTCTTCACAGAAATAGGAAAAACAATCCTTGAAAATTGTATGGAAACAGAAAAGAGTAGCCAAAGCAACAATGAGAACTAAGAACAAAGCTGGAGGCATCACACTTTCTGATTTCAAACTATACTACAAGGCTATAGTAATCCAAACAGTATGGTACTAGCATAAAAATAGACACATAGACCAATGGAACGCAATTGAGAACCCAGAAAAAAACTCATACATTTATGGTCAACTAATATTTAATAAAAGAGTCAAGAACACTCAATGGGTAAAGAATAGTCTCTTCAATAAATAGTGCTGGAAAAACTGGATAACCACATGGAGAAAAATGAAAATGGACCCCTATCTTACACAATTCACAGAAAAAGAGCTTGAAATATATGTAAGACTTTAACATAAGACCTGATACCATAAAAGTACTAAAAGAATTCATAGGGAAGAAGCTCCTTGACATTTGTCTTGGCAGTGATTTTTTAGATATGACACTAAAAGCACAAGAAACAAAAGCAAAAATCAAGTGGGACTACATCAAACTGAAAAGCTTCAGCACAACAAAAGAAATAATAAAAAAATAAATAAAAAGGCAACTTACAGAATGGAATAAAGCACTTCAGACCACGTATTGGATAAGGGGTTAATATCTAAAATATATAAAGAAGTCATACAATTTAATAGAAAAAAACAAACAATTGAAAGAAAAATGGGCAGAGGAGCTAATTAGACATTTTTCTGGAGAAGACGTCCAAAGGGGAAACGGCCACATGAAAAGATGCTCAACATCACTAATCATCACAGAAATGCAAATCAAAACCACAATGAGATGTCACTTCCCACCTGTTATAACGATTATCATCAAGACAAGAGATAATAAGAGTTGGCAAGGATGTGGAGAAAAAGGAATCCTTGTACACTGTTGATGGGAATATAAATTGGTTCAACTACTATGGAAAACAATATAAAGGGGTTCCTCAAAAAATTAAAAATAGAATTACCATATGATCCAGCAATTCCTCTTCTGGGTATATACACAAAGGAAAGGAAAACAGAATAATGAAGAGATGTATGCACTCTCATGTTTATTGCACTGTTATTTACAATAGTAAAGATATAGAAACAACCTAAGTGTCCATCAATGGATGCATGGATAAAGAAGATGTGATATGTATATATATATATACGTATATATGTATATGTAACTAGTGTGTATATATTTATATACACACACGCACACACACAATGGAATATTATTCAGCCATGAGAAAGGACATCCTGTCATTTGTGACAAGATGGATGGACCTCGAGCACATTATGCTAAGTGAGATAAGTCAGATAGAGAAAGACAAATACTGTATAGTCTCACTTATATATGAAATCTGAAAAAGCCAAATTCATAAAAACAGAGAGTAGAATTGTGGTTACCAGGTGCTGGAGGGTGGGGGAATTGGGAAGATATTGTTTAAGGTACAAACTTGCAACCAATAGGTGAATGAGTCTTGAAAATATAATGAACAGCGTAGTGATTATAGACAACAATATTGCATTATAAACGTCAAAGTTGCTAAGAGACTAGATCTTAATTGTTTCCACCACAAAAACAAAATGATAATTATGTGACACAATAGAGGTGTTAGCTAACACTAAGGTGGTAATCATATTGTAATATAGAAACGTATCAAATCAACACATCGTACATCTTAAACCTACAGGATGTCATATGTCAATTATGTCTAAATTTTTTTAAAAAAGCAAAAGAAAACATTAAAAAAAGTAATAAATTATACCAGCTCAATACACTCTAGACCAACCTGCTTAATATAACTTTCTTTTCTGATGAAAATGTTCTTGGTCTGTAAGACCTGTGGTGGTAGTCACCAGAAGGAATTGAGTCTTTGGATTATGGCTAGTGGCACTAAGGACATCATAAGTTTTAATTTTACATTTTAATTATTTAGTAAAGAGTAGCGAGTAGAAAGCAATAGAGAGTTGATGTGTCATTTCCACAGCTGGGTAGCTGACAGATTTAGAAATATCATAGAATTTTAAAATATAAAATCTAGGCAAAAGACAGCATAGTTTCTGAAGGAGAAATGTGGGTAACATTTGCTGTGTTAGAATATAATCTCTCTCTATATAATAGATATGTTAGTTTATATTTTGTTTATTTTTTTCAAAATTGCTGAAAAGTTTTCATATTCAAAGATCCAAGAATTTTGAATTATCATGCAGTTATGATACTATTTTCAATGATCTAGAAATTAATGATGTCTGAACATCCAGTGACATTTTTTTTCACTTTCCTAGGCCTCCATATTTATATTCCATTGACATGTGTAGGGTGTTCATTTTCACAAAATTTAAAAAAATTAACTCTATCCATGACCTCCACCATTAACACTTATAAATTCTTTCCTGTCTACAAATTCTGAATGCCTCAATGCCTATTGTAGATAAAAAACACCCCCAGAATAATATGCTCTCATCTTGTGTTTGCATTACCAAGCCTTAAGCCCAATCTTTTTTTGTTTCCTCTAGTTACTTTCTACTATGCCTTTTGGAACTTCTTATCAAGCTCTTCAATTTAAGTAATTGGATATTTATATTCTGTTAATCTGTAGGTATTAGTAGGGATTAAAGCTACTCTTAGAGAAAATAATCTTCTTAGAATGGTCTGTTAATATACAATTACATTCTTAATTATATTAACGTAATAAAAGGGATCTAGATCTCCAAATCCTTTATTTCCTTAGAATATATTTTATAAACTATTGGTGCACTAATGGAAGGATTTTTTTTAATTCGTCAAAATTTGCAGTTAACAAAGTACTCCGTTTTCTGTTGACATTGTAGCACAGAAACTTTCCACTCGTTATTGAAAATTCAATTTGATTTCTCACAAGAGCATTGTGTTGATATTTAGACTGTATCAACAAGACTGAAATGTTAGATCTATAATTTATATTTGATTTGTGACATTTCTCTAATTCATTAATTTTTCCATTAAATCATTTTTTTCCTCTAGGCTTCTTCCTTTTTTTTTTTTAAGAGACCATTTATTTTTTTACTTTTCAATCATTTATAGTTTTTCTAATTTCATAGTTCAGAATACAAGAGCTCATTTGTATTTCACAAATTTGTATATTTCTGATTCTTCTGAAAACAGCTAATTAACAGTAAAATCTAATTAGATGAAAAGAAAATTGGCAGCTGTGATAAACTATATATTTCAGATTTGCAAAAAGCATAACTTTTTTTAATATTAAGATCATGGATTGAGTTTTTGGTGACTTTATCATGAATATAAAAGATTTGTTCTGACTTTCATTTACCAAAAATAAAACTATATGCATGCCTACGTTGTGTCTGGAGAGTTGCACACATTTCTCTAAAGAATCTAAATACTGACCCAAGCCAGAGAGGCAAAGATTAAAGCAGGCACAGCTTTATTCAGCTATACTGCACAACTGCTTCTATTCAGTTTGATCAAACATTCCATAAAAAGTATTTTGGCCAAACATAAACAGACTACATTTAGTTACATTCATTATTTCTTTAATCTCTGAAGTGATTGGTTGTTTCAAGTTTATCCATTTATTAGTATACATGTATGACTATTTAGACATTCATCCTTGCTCCTCTCCAGACTCACCTGCACTTGAATAATAGTGTAGCCCAGAAAAGCCTGTCTTTCTGTGTAGTTATCATGCTCATCTAATTATATGGAAATTCATCCATGAGGTTCCAACTTAGTGAAATAAATGAGAACATATGGAAACACAGGTGTTTGGTTCTTCATGACTGAATTGTATCTACATCATGCATTAATTGTACAAAGAAACTTTTATGCCATACTAGAAACTTAAGCCTAAAGCTTGTATGAAATCCTGTATCAGGTGGGCCTACTTTTTATCTACAGGAATTATCTTCACTGTAAATATAATACTGGAAGAAATGATGTGGAGGGCATCTCACAGAGACATAATTTTATAAGTTAAATGTAACAAATACACAAAACTTCCATGAAACAGCAATGAATTCATACGCATTCATTTTTCTTTTTATTTTGCTACAGGATAATATTACAGTACTTTCATCAAGACACAAAAGAAGTTGGTTGTAGAAAAATATTGACATATGAGGACCCAGCTTCCCATACCATCACAAAGGTCAATTATTGTATACCTATCCACAAACAAAAACAGCTCTGGAAGATCTCTAGAGACCACTTGGAAAAATTCAACATCATGAAACAAAAAAAAAATGAGAATAATCACAGAAGAAGACTAAAAAGACAACTTCATCTTGCCTCCATCATCACATCTTCCAAGATGGAATTGTTCAGTGATGAAAAGTAACTTCCCAGCTGGAAAAAGTTCCTCTTGCCAGGAACTTTCCATTTGCTTTAACATCAAAAACAGTAAAATACCTAGAATAGGGGGGCATCCCAGTGGCATAGTAGTTAAGTTTGTGTGCTCTGCTTTGGTGGCCTGAGGTTTACAGGTTCAGATCCTGGGCACAGATCTAGCACTGCTCATCAAGCCACACTGTGTTGGTATCCCACATGAAATAGAGAGAGATTGGCACAGATGTCAGCTCAGTGACAATCTTCCTCACACACACACACACACACACACATAATACCTAGAATAAATTTAACCAAGGCAGCGAAAGAACTATATATTGAAAACTACATTACTTTGATGAAAGAACTAGAAAAATGCTCAAATGGAAATATATCTCCTGTTCATGGATTGGAATAATTAATATTTTTAAAATGTCCACGCTACAGAAGCCATCTATAGACTCAATGTAGTCTCTATCAAAATTCCAATGGCATTTTTTACAGAAATAAAAAAAAAATCATAAAAGTTGTATGGAGCCACAAATGACCCCAAATAGTCAAATCAATCCTGAGAAAGAAGAACAAAGCTGGAAGCATCACACTTTCTGATTTCAAACTATACTACAAAGCTATAGTAATCCAAACATTATGACACTGGAATAAAAATAGACACATAATCCAATGGAACAGAATTGAGAGCCCAGGATCAACTAGTAGTTTGCAAGGGAGATAAGAACCCTCAATGGGGAAGAGATAATCTCTACAGCAAATAAATGGTGCTGGGAAAACTGGCTAACCACATGCAGAGGACTGAAATTGGACCCCTAGCTTAAACCACTCAGACAAATAACCTCAAAATGAATTAAAGACAAATTTAAATCCTGAAACCACAAAACTCCTAAAAGAAAACATAGGGAAAATGTTCCTTGACATTGGTATCAACAGCAACTGCCTGAATATGACACTAAAAGCAAAAGCAACAAAAGCAAAAATAAATAAGTGGGATTACATCAAAATAAAAAGCTTCTTCACAGCAAAAGAAACAATCTGCAAAATAAAAAGGCAACCTATCAAATGCGAGAATATATTGGCAAAACATATATTTGATAAAGGGTTAATATCCAAAATATAAAGAACTCATACTCATAAAGAAACTCAATAGCTAAAATCCTGATAACCCATTAAAAAATGGGCAGGGGAACTAAATAGACATTTTTCCAAAGAAGACATACAAATGGCCAACAGCTACATGAAAAGATGCTCAGTATCACTAATCATAAGGGAAATGCTAATCAAAATCACAATGAGATATCACCTCACACCTGTTACAATGGGTATTCTCAAAAAGAGTAGCGATAACAGGTGTTAGTGAGGCTATGAAGAAAAGGCAACCCTTTTGTACTGATGGTGGGAATGAAAACTGGTATAGCTACTATGGAGAACAGTACAGAGGGTCCCTAAAAAATTAAAAATAGAACTACCATATGATCCAGCAGTCTCAGTTTTGGGTATATATCCAAAGGAAATAAAACCAGTATCTCAAAGAGATATCTGCACTCTGATCTATAGCATTATTCACAATAGCCAAGATATAGAAACAACTTAAGTGTCTGTCAATAGATGAATGGATAAAGATGTGGTGTGTGTGTCTATATATATATACATCTATATAGATATATATAGACACACACACAATGGAATATTATTCAGCCATGAAAAAGAAGGAAATCCTGCTGCTTGCAACAGCTTGGATGGACCTTGAGGGCATTATGCTGAGTGAAATAAGCCAGACAAAGACAAATACTGCATGATATAACTTATATGTTGAATCTAAAAAAGCTGAACTCATAGAAACAGAGACTAGAATGACAGTTGCCAGGGCCTCGGGGATGGGGGAAATGAGGAGGCATCAGTCAAAGTGTACAGACTTCCATTTATGAGATGAATAACTTCTACGGATCTAATTTTCAGCATAGTTGTTAGAGCTAATAATATCGTATTATATATTTGAATGTTCCTAAGAAAGTGGATCTTAAATGTTCTTGCTACAAAAAGAAATGATAACTATGTGATGGGATGGAGGTGTTAGCTAATGCTATGGTGGTAATCATTTGCAATATATAAATGTATCAAATCAACACTTGGTACATCTTAAACTTACAAAAAGGTTACATGTTGTGATTATATCACAAGATAGTTAGGGAGGAAAGACCAAAAATAGGGCAAAGAAAAACATAGACCATAATTTCTCAGTGAGATCTACTACTGTCAAATATTATAAATCTACACTTTTCCAAAGTAATTTCAAACTTACAGAAAAATTTCAAGGAAAGGCTATGAAATTCTGTGGCCTGCAACTGGACTTCCTATTTTTGTTAAGATTTTCCCCTACATTTCATCTTTCCATATACATAATTGAATATTTTTCTCTGAATCATTGGAGAATAAGTTGCAGATAAGACATCTTATTATCCCAATAAATTGTATACTTCCTAAGAAAAAGGTCATTCTCTTTCATAACCACCATGCCATGATCAAAATCAGAAAATTATCATTGATATTAAACTATCATCCAAACTATAGATTTTATTATCATTAAACCAAACCCATCCCAATAATGTCAAATTAGAGCAAAAAAAGAGAAAAATTATTGTGGCCCGGGATCTATGATTCACTTACTGCCATGCTGCTTTAGTCTCCTTTAATCTAGAGAAGTTCTTCAGTCTTTGTCTTTCACATCTCTGACGGTTTTGAAGAGACAGCCAGTTGTTTTGTAGAATGTCCCATAATTAGGTTTGTTTAATATTCCCTCATGTTCAGATTCAAGTGATTCACATTTGGCAGAATTATCACAGAAGTGGTGTCATTTTCAGTGCATCTTGTTAGGAGGCATACATCCTGTCTTAATCCTGTTTATGACAACTTTAATCACATGTTTAAGGTCGTGTCTGCCAAGTGTTTCTATTTTTGCTTTTGTAATTTTTAAGCATTTCTTGGGGAGATATTTTGAAACTGTATCTTGTTGCTCATCAAACTTTCACCCATTAGTTTTAGCATTAATTTATGATCCTTTTCTCAATCAGTGTGTTGATTGCCAAAATGTAATTTTCTAACTGTATCACTTCTTCTACATTTATAAGTTGTAATTCCACTGGGGAGAGGTGGGGGAGAGGGAGAGAGAATATACACAGACTCAATAACTAGAATTCAATATTTGTTTAAATACTTTTTAATCTTTGGTCTTAGGATAGTCAAAAACTGTATTCCAAATATACCTGTGTGCAAAGTTCTACTTCTGGTTAGGATGTAGAATGTTGCGAAAGATTCCACATTACTAAATGTCAAATCTGAGTAACTTATGCAATCAAATGCTTTTAAAGCTCATTAGCAAGCTAAGAACACAAAAGAATAAGTTGAACTGAATTTCAAAGAAATAAGACCTAATGAGGAGAGATGGAGCACATAAACTGTGTCTCTATTAAACAAAGCAGAAGAGGAAGATATAAGACATAAAAGAAAGTAGAAGAAAAAAATTAATAATTCCTTAAAGTTCAAGTGTGAGCCTTCCTGACACTTGAGAATCAGTGGGAGTCCCAGACACAACAGGAGTTAGCACCTACTTGACAGTTTTTGGTGGGGCCTGACAAGGAAGATTAGGGACAGAAAAGAGACTTAAGTGCATGCCTTAGTGATATAGACATACAAATAGTGATTGGGTGCTGTTGGTTGATAAGCCAGAGCTTACTTGGTGTCCTGGACCTTTCTCTCATATGAAGTAAAAAAGGACTATTGCTGGGGGAGTGGCAACAAACTCTCCTTCCCTCTCCCTCCTCCTCCTCTCACTTGGGGACAAATATAAGCCAAAGACTCCACTGTGTAAAGATCTAGAAGCTATTTGTACCTAGGATTCTCTGAGGATAGGATGCAGAATTCTGCTATCCTGAAGAAAGAGCAGAGAACTCTTATGCCCAAAGTTCTGCACAGGGAAAAAGGTAGGAATGTTGGGCAAACTTTATGGCTGGGGGTCAGGTGCACACAGTATGGGGAAGCGTGAAGAAAGTGCAGGGGAATTGAGAAAAATTCCCTTATTCTCATACTGAACCTGTTCATGAACCAAATACGAAGCAATGGTAGTCTACCTCTGGGAGAGACTTAAGAGCACGGACAACTTCTTTGGGTCAGAAATTCTGAGCCTACTGAAAACTGAGGTTTGATCAGAAACAGAAAGAAAAATATTCCTGTATCCCAAAACTCATACTAATCATAGAGTAGCACTGTTGGAGAAATTTGAAATGTGTCATTGTGAAAGAAACCCTCATGAAAACAAACCAACTAGTGACTAGATGAACTCAACCCTACACACTGATGTATGGCCCTAAAGAAGAAGAAGCAGGCCTATTTATGTATGTAAATATTATTTAACTCAGTCTCTGTCTTTCTTTTAATTAAAATGCCTAGAGTTTATTCCAAAATTTGAGACATAAAATGTAAGGGAAAAAAAGACCCATTGCTAATAGATAAACCAATCCACAGAACCAGAACCAGAGAAAGCCCAGATATTCAAAACATCAGACACTTTAAAATAACCATGATTAATATATCAAAAAATACAGTAAAAATATGGACAACATGCATGGGGATTTTCATCAGAGAAACGGAAACTATAAAAAACCTAAGAAACTCAAGAAATGGAAAGGTTATTAGTGATAAAATATTCCACTGACAGGTTTACCAATAAAATGAACATGTTTCAAGGAAGAATCAGTGACCTTGAAGATAATTTCAAAAAAATTATCCCAATTGGAACACAAAAGGAAAAAAATGATAAACAAACCAACAGAGCATCCAAAACCAGTGAGATATTATCAAACCTTCCAACACGTGTAGAATTGGTATATTAGAAAGTAAAGAGAGTGGCCAGCCTGGTGGCGTATCAGTTAAGTTTGCTCACTCTGCTTCAGTTGCCTGGGGTTCAGAGGTTCGGATCCTGGGCATGGACCTATGCACCACTTATCAAGCCATGCTGTGGCAGGCTTCCCACATATGAAATGGAGGAAGATGGGCACGAGTGTTAGCTCAGCACCAATCTTCCTCAGCAAAAAGAGGAAGGTTGATGATAGATGTCATCTCAGGGCTAATCGTACCACCCCCCCAAAAAGAAAGTAAAGAGAGTAAGAACAGGACAGAAGAGCTAGTTTAAGAGATAATAGCCCAGTATTTTTCAAAATTAATGAAAAACAACAAACCACAAATTGAAGAGCATTGACAAAATCTCAAAAGGATAAATATAAAGGAAATCATACCTAGGCACATAATATTCAAACTGCTGAAAACCGAAGATAAAAAGAAAACCTTAAAGGCATACCGTGAATACAGAATAAAGATAAGAATGTCTAGGGAAGTCTTGTGAGACACAAGCCAGCTTTCAACATGAAGGAAAAATAACTATAGTTTCAGATGAACAACTTCTGAGTGAATTAATTTCCAGGAGAACTGAATTATAAGAAATGACAGAGAAAGTTCTTCAGGTAGAAGCAATATTATATTAGATAGAAATAGGAATCCACACACACAATAAAATGGGATTTGGAGAAATGGAAAAATATGGTTATATTTGAAATGCAATGTTTCTTATGATTAAATAGTATAAAAGATAATTTTAATGATACATTATAAACAGTAATGATAAACAGTAGTGATACATTATAGGGTTTTTAGCATATAGGGAAGTAAAATGCATGACAATAACACCAAGAATGAGTGGGATGATATAAAAACATAGTGTTGTCTGGTTCTTTTAATGTATGTGAATTGGTAAAATACTATTTGAATGTGCACTATGATAAGTTAAAAGTGAATTTTAGAAAATCTATAGCAACTATTAAAAATAAAACAAAAAGAAGTCATTTAAAAGCCAATGAGGAGATAAAATAGGTTAACAAAAACACTGAATTAATCAAAATAAAGACAGAGAAAAGGAAGAAAGAATATAGTACAAACAGCAAATAGCAAGATAAATTTTAATTTAAAACATCAAAATTCTTTATTAAATGTAAACCAGCTAAACAGTCTAATTCAAAAACAGAATATCAGATTCAGTAAAATATAATACTTAAGTATGTGCTGTCTACAAGAAACTCACTTTAAATAGAAAAAAACGTTAAATGTGAAGTGATGGAAAAATATATATCATGCAAATAGTAATTATAAGAAAGCTGAAGTGGCTATGTTAACATCAGATAAAGCAAGCTTTAGAACAAGAAATACAGTCAAGGATGAAAGAGACATTACACAGTGACAGAAAACAATTCATGAAGAAAAGATAAATGTCCTAAATGTATATACATCTAATAACAGAGCTTCAAACCTATGAAACAAAAAGTGGTAGAACTGAAAGTAGAAATAGATACATCCACAGTTATAAGTGGAAAATTTAACATTTTTTCTCTCAATAACTGATGTAACAATTAGGCATAAATCTGTAAGGATATGGAATACTGGAACAACTTTCAAAATACCATAATTGGTATGTATAGACAATTACACCAAATATCAGCAATGGCAGATTCTTCTCGAATGCATATGAAATAGTTACTATGATAGAACATATTCTGAGATATAAAATACATTTAAAAAATTATGTGGAGAGACATGATACAAGATATGTTCTCTGACGATAACAGAATTAAACTAGAAATCAGTAAGAGACAAGAATCTGGAAAATATCTAGATATGTGCAAAATAAACACAGTTTTAAATACTTGATGGGGTAAAGAAGAAACGACAAAGGAAAACAAAACACTTTGAACTTAATGAAAATGAAACACACGTATCACAAACTTTTTGTGATTAAACCAAAGGAGTCCTTAAATGAAAATTACAGTCATGCACATCATAGCAACATTTTGGCAATGATGGACTGCATATACAATGGTGCTCCAGTAAGATTAGTACCATATAGGCTAGATGTGTTGTAGGCTATACCCTATAGATTTGAGTAAGTAAACTTACGATGTTTGCACAACCATGAAATTGCCTAATGATGTATTTCTTAGAATGTATCCCTATTGTTAAGTGATACACGACTGTAACACATAAACTGCTTAAATTAAAAACAAAGACTGCTGGGTATTTATCCAAAGAACTTGAAAATGCAAAGGCGTAAAGACACACGTACCCCTATGTTCACTGCAGCATTATTCACAATAGCCAAGACTTGGAAGCAAACTAGGTACCCAGCAAGGGATGAATGTATAAAGAAGATGTGGTATTTGTACACAATGGACTACTACTCAGTCATAAGAAATGATGAAATCCGCCCATTTGTGACACCATGGATGGTCCTTGAGGGTATTATGCTGAGTGAAATTAGTCAGAGGTAGAAGGTCAAATACCATATGATCTCACTCATAAGTAGAAGAAAAAAACAACGAGAAACAAACACATAGCAATGGAGATTGGGTTGGTGGTTACCATAGGGGAAGGGGGGAGGGCAAAAGTGGTGATTAGGCTCACATGTGAGGGGATGGACTATAATTAGTTTTTGGTTAGTGAACACGATGTAATCTACACAGAATTTGAAATGTATTACGATGCAGATCTGAAAGCTATATAATGATATAATCCAATGTTACTGCAATTAAGAAAACATAAAAAAATAAAGAAAGGGCTAAAATCACTTGAACTTTTATTTGAAAAAATTTCTATTTGAGGAAACTAGGAAAAAAAGGCAAATTAAATGCTAAATAAGCAGAATAAAGGAAGTGGTAATAATATGAGCTGTAATCAGTTCTTTATAAAACATCAAAAGAACAGAGAAAATCAATGAAATAAAAACTAGTTCTTTGAAAAGATCAGGAAGATTGAAAGCAGTAGTCATATTGATCCAAATAAAAGTCTGTGTATGAGAGAGAGACCGAGACAGACAGAAGAAAATAATTACCTGTATCAAAAAGAACATACCACTTCAGATTCTACAGACATAAAAATGATAATAAGAAAATATTAGGAACAACTTTTTTACCAATGAATCTGATAACTCACAATACAGTAATTCCCTGAAAGACACAAAATACATAAATTCATTCAAGAACAAAATACGTGACTGGAATTTCCATATCTATTTAAAAATTGAAGTCACATTTAAAAGTCTTCTCACAATGAAAACTTCAGGTCCAGGTGGAAGCATGTCCCAACTGATTTTATGAGGCCAGCAATACCATGATACCAAAAATAGACAAAATCCTTATCAGAAAAGGAAACTAGAGACCAATATCACTTATGAAATAGACAAAGTCCCTGAAAAAAATTTAACAAGTCAAATCAGTAATGAAGTTTTTTTCAAAATATATTTGTCATGTGTTAGTTTGCACAATTAAAAGAATAAAGGGTATAGAATCAAACCAGGTATGAAGTCAAACTGCTGTATTATCTTCAATCAAATACCAGGTATAATGCTTCCTAGTTCTATGAACTTGGGCAGGATGGAATTTCTCTAAACCTCAATTTCCCTCTCTGTATAATAATAATGCACACTTTAGAGGATTATTGTGAGGATAGAATAAGTAAAGTATACTGTTTCTAACACAATTTCCAGAACAAAGTAGGTATATTTTTTAAATCTATAATTAGATTGTAAGCATATTGAGGTCTATAATTTTTTGAATTCCCTATCGACCTTAGCATAGCACCTTCTACAAGTAACTCATCTATTGAAAAATGGGTTAATTGAAATAGAACTTTTAAAAGTGTTTTCTGATCCAGTGTCAAGATGGTGGTGTAGGTGGACTCCAAACTCACCTCCTCCCATGGACACAACAAATTTACAATTACTCTGGGAACAATTACCTCTGAGAGAGAACCAAAAACTGGACAAAAAGAACCCCCACAAAAGGGACAGTGCTGAATGAGGTGGAAGAGGCAGAAATTCCTTGCTGGAGAGGAAAAAGCCAACTTCTAGGCATGGCACTTCATGGCCAGCCTGGAGGAATCATAAGGTACAAAGCTTTCCTGGAGGAGTGGGGAATCTGAGCAGTGGAGCCGTACCACAATATGAACCTTTTGGACATAGAATGACCAAGACAAGTGTCATAATACCTGGCTTTGCGGGCTATTAACAACAACAGAGAATACCCTCAGAAAAGCTATCAGACATAAGGGGAAAAAAAAGCCTACCCTTAAAGGGCCCACACACAAATTCTCCCACTTTGGAAAGCAACTTGAAATCACCAGAAAGAAAAGTGCAGAGGCCTGTGGTGAGAAGAGACTTACTTGATAGTTTCTGGGCACATTTTTGTGAGAGATGAGACCTTCCTAGATTGGAACCACCTCTCCCTCCTCAGTCCCCAGTGACTGAGACTTTCATAGCAGCCAATGTTGTGACCTAGTACAGGCTTGCTGACACAGATGCTGGCAGATGCCATTGGAGTTCTTCCCCAGGCCTGTTAGCCCAGGGGTCTGCCCCACCTGCTAGAGCACTGATTTGTTCCAGCTCAGTTGGGACAGGCAACCTAGCCTAGGGATTGGCCCCACCCAACAGCAAGCCCTTGGGCAACATGTGGGCCTGCATAGGCAGGGTGCCTGGAAATTCCACAGCCAGGTGAGTGGGTCCACCTCTGTGGGGCAGGGCATGCATGAGGGGTGGGCCTGCATTGGTGGGCTGTGTGTGGCCTCTGCAGCAGAGCAACAAGGTCCACTTCAGTAGTTTGGAGCGTTTGCATGAGGCAGGAATGTGTTGATGGGGTGTGTGGCCCTGACGGTGGTGGGGCCTGTCAGCCATAGCAGACTTCTCAAACAGAGACATAGGTGATCAGCCCTACCTTCAAAAGCCTGAAACAATTGAGTGCTTGAATGTCTGGGACCAGCCCCACTCAGCTGCACTCTTGAGAAAGCTGACAACAGTCTCACAGGCCAGAGGCCCATAGCAATTGTAAGTCCCTGAGCCTAACAACCAGCCAGTCTGGGGGCTTACTCATTTAACTGAAAAACTGCAATAGGAATGTACTATTAGAGCTTGAAGCCAACTGTGCTGGGGTCCCCTACACCTGATGAGGTGACTGAAGCGTCCATAGCAGCTAAGACTTACAACTAGCCAGCCAGGGGGACAGCCTAGCCACCCTGGGCACCTGTAGCAAGAGCAATCCTGCCACAACAGAAGGACACAGGTAGCCCACATACTCCTGGAATATTTGGAACTGGTGATGAGAGGGAAGCACACTGCTTGGCCTCATAAGGCATCTCTTACATAAGGCCACCTCTCAAAGATCAGGAGATATAGCTTATCTACCTAATACATATAAGCACAGAGAAAGAGGCAAAATAAGGAGACAAAGGAATACATTCCAAATAAGGCAACAGGACAAATCCTCAGAAAAAGAAACAGAGATAAGCAATCTAACTGGAAGTAGCACAAACTAATAGTCATAAGGATGCTTAGGGATCTTGGAAGAAGAATGGATGAATTCAGTGAGAACTTCGACAAAGAATTGGAAAATATAAAAAAGAACCAATCAGAAATGAAAAATACAATACTGGAAATGAAAAATTCATCAGAGAGACTCAACAGCAGAGTAGATTTTGTAGAAGAATGGATCAGTGAGCTGGACAAAAGACTAGAGGAAATCACCCAAGCTGAACAGAGAAAAGAAAAAAGAATTAAAAAGAATGAGGACAAGGGCCAGCCAAGTGGTGTAGTGGTTAAGTTCATGTGCTCTGCGTTGGCAGCCCCAAGTTTGTAGGTTCAGATCCCAGGCATGGACCTAGCACTGCTCATCAAGCCATGCCATGGCAGTGTCCTGTATACAAAGCAGAGGAAGATTGGCACAGATGTTAGCTCAGGGACCATTTCCTCAAGCAAAAAAAGAAAGATTGGCAACAGATGGTTGCTCAGGTCCAATCTTCCTCACAAAAAAGGAAGGAGGACAGTCTAAGGGAAATCTGAGACAACATCAAGCACACTAAAATCTCTATTATAGGTGTCCTGGAGAAGAGAGAGACAAAGGAGCAGAGAATCTATTTGAAGAAATAATAGCTGAAAATATTCCTAACCTAAAGAAGGAAACAGACACCCAGGTACAGGAAGCAGAGAGAATAAGAAACAAGAAAAACCCAAAGAGGCCCACACCAAGACACATTATAATTAAAATGTCAAGAAGTAGACAAAGAAAGAATCCTAAAAGCTGAAAGAGAAAGGCAACAAGTTACATACAAAGGAAACCCCATAAGGCTATCAGCTGACTTCTCAGCAGAAACCTTACAGGCTAGAAGGGAGGGGCATGGTATATTTAAAGTGCTGAAAGGAAAAAATCTACAGTCAAGAATACTCTACCTAGCAAGGTTATCATTCAGAATTGAAGGAGAGATAAAGAGTTTCTCAGAGAAACAAAAACTAAAGGAGTTTATCACCAAGAAAACAGCCTTAAAAGAAATGCTAAGGGGACTTATTTAAGTGGAAAAGAAAAGACCACAAAAAGGAATAAGAAAATTATCAAAAACAACACCAAAAACAAAACCAATAAAATCACTGGTAAGGGCAAATATTCAGTAAAGTTAGCAGATTAACCACCTATGAAGCTAATATGAAGGTCAAATGACAAAAGTACTAAAATTATCTATGTCCATGAGAAGAGGGTAACAGATACATGCAAACAAAAAAGAGGTTAGATATGATATCAAAAACATAAAATGTGGGAGGAGGGGGTGAAAGAGCAAAGCTTTTAGCAAGAGGTCAAACTTAAGAGACCATCAACTTAATATAGATGTCTATATATGTAGGTTATCATATATTAACCTCATCGTAATCACAAACCAGAAACCTATAATAAATATGCCAAGAATTGAGAGAAAGGATCCCAAACATAATACTAAAGAAGGCCATCAAACCACAAGGGAAGAGAGAAAGAGAAGAAGAAAGGAATAGAGAAGAACTACTGAAACACCAAGAAAAAATGTAACAAAAATAGCCATAAGTACATAATTATCAATAGCTACTTTAAATGTTAATGGAGTAAATGCTCCAATCAAAAGGCATAGGGTGGCCAAGTGGATAAACAAACAAGACAGAGATATATGCTGCATACATGAGACACACTTCAGACCTAAAGACACTCACAAACTGGATGGGTGAAAAAAATTGCTCCATGCAAATGGCAAAGAAAAGAAAGCAGGGGTAGCAATACTTATATCAGACAAAATAGACTTTAAAACAAAAACTGTAGCAAGAGACAAGGCAGGGCCATACATAATGATAAAGGGAAAAATCGAAGAAGAGGATATAACACTTGTAAATATCTATGCACCCATCATAGGAGCACCTAAATATATAAAACAATTAACAGATATAAAAGGAGAAATAGACGGTAACACAATAATAGTAGGGGACTTTAACTCTCCACTCACACCAATGGACCAATGGATAGATCATCAGAACAGAAGATCAATAAGGAAACATTGGTCTTAAATGACACATTAGACCAGATGGACTTAGTAGATACATACAGAACTTTCCATCCAACACCCACAGAATACACATTCTTTTCAAATGTGCATGGAACATTCTCCACGATAGATCATATATTAGGCCACAAAACAAGTCTCAATGAATTTAAGAAGACTGAGATAATACCAAACATCATTTCAGACCACAACGTTATGAAGCTAGAAATCAACTACAGGAAGAAAATTGGAAAAGCCAAGAATACGTGGAGATTAAAGAAAATGCTACTGGATAAAGATTGGGTCACAAATGGCTGGATGTTGTCATTTTTTATGGATGAGTAGTAGTCCATCGTGTATAAATACCACATCTTCTTTATCATAAGTCAGAGGGAGAAAGTCAAATACTACATGATCTCACTAATAAGTAGAAGATAAAAACGAAAAATAAAAAACACATAGCATTGGAGATTGGACTGGTGCTTACCTTTGGGGAAAGGGGAGGAGGGAGGGCAAAAGGGGTGATTAGGCTCACATGTGAGGGGATGGACTATAATTAGTGTTCGGGTGGTGAACATGATGTAATGTATACAGAATTCGAAATATGATGTACATCCGAAAAAAATAAAAATTAAAAAAAAAAAGAGTTAAGAATGCAGAAAAAACAAAAGATTGGGTCAATGAAGTAATCAAAGGAAAAATAAAAAAAATACCTGGAGACAAATGAAAATGAAAATATGACATGCCAAATTCTATGGGTACAGCAAAAGCGATTCTAAGAGGGAAGGGCTAATGCAACGAATAAAAAAAATCTCAAACAATCTAAGAGTGCACCTAAAGGAATTGAAAAAGAACAAAGCTGAAAATCAGTAGAAGGAAGAAAATAATAAAAATCAGAGCAGAAATAAATGAAATAGAGACCAAAAAATAGAAAAAATCAAAAACCAACAGTTGGTTCTTGGAAAAGACAAACAAAATTGACAAACTCTTAGCTAGACTCACCAAGAGAAAAAGAGAAAAGTCTCAAATAAATAAAATCAGAAATGAAAGAGGAGAAATTACAACAGACACTTCAGAAATACAAAAGATTATGAGAATACTGTGAAAAGCTATATGCCAACAAATTGGATAATCTAGAAGAAATGGATAAGTTCTTAGAATCCATACAACCTTCCAAAACTGAATCAAGAAGAAATAGAGAATTTGAATAGACAAATCACCAGTAAGGAGATTGAAATAGTAATCAAAAATCTCCCTCAAAAGTCCAGACAAGACAGCTTCTCTAGTGAATTCTACCAAACATTCAGAGAAGACTTAATACTTATCTTCTCAAGCTTTTCCAAAAAATAGAAAAGGAGGGGAGGCTTCCTAACTTATTCTACAAAGCCAACGTTACCCTGATACCAAAAACGGACAAGAACAACAGAAAAAAAGAAAATTACAGACCAATATTCCTGATGAACATTGATGCAAAAATCTTCAACAAAATCCTAGCAAATTGAATACTACAATATTTTAAAAAGATCTTATACCATGATCAGGTGGGATACATTCCAGGGATGCAGGGATGGTTCAGCATCCGCAAATCAATCAGCATGATATACCACATTAACAAAATGAAGAATAAAAATCACATGATCATCTCAATATATACAGAGAAAGTATTCGACAAGATACAGCATCCATTTATGATAAAAACTCTGAATAAAATGGGTATAAAAGGAAAGTACCTCAACATAATAAAGGCCATATTTGAGAAACCCACAGCTAATATTATTCTCAATGGAGAAAAGCTGAAAGCTATCCCTCTAAGAACAGGAACCAGACAAGGATGCCCACTGTCACCACTCTTATTTAACATAGTATTGGAAGTCTTAGCCAGGGCAATCAGGCAAGAAAAAGAAATAAAACAGATCCAAATTGGAAAGGAAGAAGTGAAACTGTCACTATTTGTAGATGACATGATTTTATATATTGAAAACCCTATAGAATCCACTAAAAAATTTTGAGAAATAATAAACGAATATGGTCAAGTTGCAGGATACAAAATCAACATATAAAAATCAGTTGTGTTCCTATATGATAACAACAAAGTAGCAGAAACATGAATTAAGAATATCCCATTTACAATTGCAACAAAAAGAATAAAATATTTAGGAAAAAATTTAACCAAATAGGTGAAAGACCTGTACACCAAAAACTATAAAACATATTGAAATAAATTGAAGAAGACACAAAGAAATGGAAGGATATTCTGTGCTCTTGGATTGGAAGAATTAATATAGTTATAATATCCATACTTTGTAAAGCAATCTACAGATTCAATGCAATCCCTATCAACGTTCCAACAACATTTTTCATAGAACCCACCATCATGCTTCTATTTTGATTGTGTGAACACACATGTTTAAGAGCTCTGCTGGTGCTAATTGTGAGTAAGTCTGACATGATATAAACAAATGGACATTGTGATTTGATAGGCAAGGATCTTTTTGCAACCCAAAGGCCAAAGAGATCCTACCATTTAAAAGGATCCGTGGCATTTTTCTTCCCATGGTTCACTGGAGACTTGTCTATCCCCTTGTCTGAGGATGTCACTCCAAAGATTAAAAAAGGGAAGAGCAGGGCAAACAAAATAAATTGATGCCACATCATTGATTAACAAGTAATATTTGAGATGTTTGTTCTGTTATTCATGACCTTGCATGTTCTAACTCTATTTAACTTTTCAATTTGTGCAGCAGCAATTCCTGTTTATTTATCTTTTGTTCCAGTCAAATGGAACTCACCACTGCTCCCCACACATGCTATACACTTTCCTCTCTAGGTGCCTCTGCTTACAATTTTATCTTTTTCATATTTATCCAGTCTCCATAGCAACCAACTTGTATTCACCAAATTTACTTTTTTGAGTACGATTTACAAACAAGAAAATACATTCATTTTAAGTGTACATTTCAATTATTTTGACAAATTATTACTACATTCAAATTATAGGACATATCCACAAAATTTTACTCATGATTCTTACAATCAAATCTGCTGTCAACTCCACACCCATTCACACACACCCTGAATCCAAGGCAAAAATTAATGTGCTTTCTGACACTATTGATTAGTTTTGTGTTTTCTAGAATTCCACATAAATGGGTTTATAGAGTATTTACTCTTTCATATCTGCTCTCTATTGCTCAGCATAATGTTTTTTGAGATTCATCTGTGTGGCTACATGTATCAGTACTTCATTCTTATTTATGGCTAAGTAATGACCCATTACTTTGTGGAACTGGTAAACAGCCATCGATGATTAGGTAACTAGTAACTAAAGTTGTGCTCTTTTTTGCAATTACTGATTACAGTTTTTAGATGTTCACCAGCCCATTGTTAACTGTGCTGTTCAGGCAATATGCTATCTGACTTCCACTAAGTTCTCATAGATGACATCTCCCTGGTGCCTGGGTCACCATGGTAATGGGTGTTTGAGATCTTTTTTAGGAATTAGGTCATCTTAGTCCAGTTTAGGCCAGTTGAGATCACCAACCCATCAACTGGGCCCAAGCAGATGCCGGATAAGTGACCTATTGATCTCAAGAGGCTAAAACTCCACCCTCAGATCATGCTAATACTACCTTTTTGGAACATGCATCCTATGAAGAGGCATGAAGTTTGACTATGTTTGTGCAGATCATCAATTACCTCACCTCTCCTTACCTCCAATCATCTATCTCTACCCTTCAGACAACCTAGTCCCTTACACCATAAATATCCCTGAGTTCTCATTTTCAGGGAGGCAGATTTGAGTCTTATTCTCCCATTTCCCCACTTGACTGCCTTGTGACTAAAACCCTCTCTTTGCTGCAATCTCTTCATCTTGGTGTTTGGCTTTCCGGGTGACAGGCACAAAAAAAATGTTACCTGGTTTGGTAACATTTGTATTGTATAATATTTGTACTTTACATTGTATAATATCACCAAAATTTATTTATCTATCCACCTATTTTTGGACATTCAGTTGTTTCTAGTTTTTAAATATTATGAATAGAACTTTTATAAGCATCATGTACAAGTTCTTATGTGCATATAGGCCTTTTACGTCTCTTTGGTAAATGCCTAGGAGTAGGATTGATGAGTCATATGGTAAGTATGTATTTTTTTTAAGAAATTGCAAAAATTTTTTCTCCAAGTGGTTGCACCACTTCAACACCTACCAGAAATGTATAAGATTCAGTTATTACACATATTCCTCAACACTTGATGTAGTCAGTCTTTCCTATTTTAACCATTCTAATGTATGCCTAGTAGTATATTTTTGTGGATTTCACGTGCATCTTCCTAATGACTAATAATACTGAGCATCTGTTCATGTTTTTATTTTTAAAGCAATTTATATATCATCTTAAGTTGTGTCAGTTAAAATCATTTGTAAATTTTTACTGAACTCTTTGTCTTATTTTGACTTTGTTTCTTTTTATGGATTCCTTAGAACTATGTCATCTATTAATAAAGACAGTTTTTCCACCTACAAGCTATCTGTGCTTTTTTCTTGTATTGCTGCACTGACCAGGGCCTCCAGTAGAGTGGAGAATAGAAGCGTTAAAAGTAGTTGTACTTGACTTTCCCTTTATCCCGGGTGAAAACATTTAGCCTTTCAACATTCAGTATAATGTTTGCCACAAGTCATTGTGCATGTTTGTTGCTTATCATTAATGAGTGTTGCATTCTAACAAACCATTTTCTGTATCTATTGAAATAACTTCTGTTTTTGCTTTTTGAGTCTATCAATACTGTGAATTACACTAATTGTTTGTAGTATTAAACTAAACTTGCATTCTTAAAATTATACACTTGTCAAAATCTTTGAACTGTACACTTGGTCGTGGAGTATTATTCTTTTTGTATATTGCTGAGTTCAATTTGCTAAAATTTTAAAGGATTTTGTTTCTATGTTCAAAAAGGATATTGACTTGTGCTTTCTTTTATTTTTTCAGCTTTATTGAAGTATAATTGATACAAAAAGTTGTAAGATATTTAATGTATACAGTGTGATAATTTGATATATGTATCCATTCTGAAAGGATTTCCCCTCATTGAGTTAATTAACACATCCATCACCTATTTCCTTTTTTTAAAATTTTAACATCTTTGTCTAATTTTGTTATTGTGGTAATGCTGGCTTCGTAAATTTAGTTGGAGAATATTTCCTCCTTTTCTAGCTTTTGGAGGAATATACATGGAATCGATATTATTTCTTCTTTGATAGAATTAACCATTGCAGCCGCATAGGTCTGGGCTTGTCTTTGTGGAAGGTGTTAAACTATGAATGCAATTAATTTAATATATATAAACTATTCAGGGTTCCTATTTTTTTAGTGTTTTGGTAGTTTGGGACTTTTCCATTTCACCTATGTTGAATTTATTGACAGTAATTTGTTCCTAAAGGTCTCTTATTATGCTTTTAGCATGTTAGGGTCTATAGGATCTCTTTTTCCTGAACTTTGTCTAGGAGTTTATCAGTTTTCCTGATCTTCCAAAAAATAAAATCTTGAGTACATTCATTTTTTCTCTATTTTTTCCTTTTTATTTTACTAATATCTGTTCATTTTAAAATTACTATCCCATTCCTTCTACGTACTTTGAATTTAATTTGTTCTTTTTTCTCCTTTTTAAGGTGGAAGTTCACATCATTTTAGAATTTTTTTCATGTAATGTTATAAATATTCTTTGAGGCAGTGATTAAAATACATCCTTCAAATCTGAATACGTTGTGTTTTAACTTTCCTTTAGTTCAATATGTTTTCTCATTTTGCTCGTAATTTCTCCTTTGACCCATGGATTATATGAAGCAGTGAGACCAAAACAAATGTTATGTGGAACTTTGAGTAATAAATAGGATAGGAAATTAAAAAAAGGTTGAATTTGTCTATTTATAGGGGCAATGATGCTTCTTTAGGAAACTGCATTAAAAACTCCTGATTACCATGATGGATTAGAGTATTCTTGGCTCTAGGTCTTTTCCTTATAGCGCTTTAAATACATCATGCAATTCTCTTCTTGCCTGTAGGGTCTCAGCTGAGAAGTCTGCTGATAGCCTTATGGGCTTCCTTTGTATATCACTTGTGGTCTTTCTCTTGCTGCTTTTCAGATTCTCTTTATATTTAATTTTGGACATTTTAATTATAATACGTCTTGGTGTGGGAATAGATCTACCACATGATCCAGCTATCCCACTGCTGGGTATTTATCCAAAGAACTTGAAAACGCAAAGGCATAAAGATACATGCACCCCTATGTTCATTGCAGCATTATACACAATAGCCAAGACTTGGAAGCAATCTAGGTGCCCATCAAGGAATGAATGGATAAAGAAGATGTGGTATTTATACACAATGGAATACTACTCAGTCATAAGAAATGATGAAATCTAGCCATTTGTGACAACGTGGATGGTCCTTGAGGATATTATGCTGAGTGAAATAAGTCAGAGGGAGAAAGTCAAATACCATATGATCTCACTCATAAGTAGAAGATAAAAACAACGACAAACAAACACAAAGCATTGGAGATTGGATTGGTGGTAACCATGGGGGGGGGGCAAAAGGAGTGATTAGGCTCACATCTGAGGGGAGGGACTATAATTAGTTTTTCGGTGGTGAACATGATGTAATTTACACAGAACTCAAAATATATTATGATGTACATCTGAAAGCTATATGTTGTTATAATCCAGTGTTACTGCAATAAAAAATATATTTTAATATTTTATTTAAAAAAACTCCTGATTAAAGTTACTATTTTTACTCAATGTAAATTTTACATATATTTGTGTCAGGACTTTCAGTAGATACTGGGACAACAAGATAAATAGGATAGAATCCTTCCTCTCAAGGTGATTTTAGTCTAGTGGGGAAAGAAAATGGCAAATATATAGGGCTGTGCTATATAATAGAAATATTTGCAATTTTAAATTTTCTAGTAGTCACATTAATAAAGTAAATAAAAGTAAAATTAAGTTTAATGATACATTTTATTTAGCCCTATGTATTTAAAATATCATTTCAACATGCAATCAATATAGTATTATTAATGAGACATTTTGGTTTTTTGTCACTAAGTTTTCAAATAGTCATGGTGCATCGATATTTATAGTATATGATAATTCAGGCTAGTCATACTTCAAGTGCTCAATAGCCACAAATGGCTGGTGGCTACTGTATTGAACCTCAGAGTATTCTTGAAATATACAGAAAGTGCTAATTTAGTCCTCACAGAAATGTATCTCCATTACATTGGACAAATTCCATGTCAAAAAATTAAGTAACTTGTCCATGATCTTTTAGCAAATAAGTAAAAGAGATGTGACTTGAATCAAAATTTTTTAACTCTAAATCCTACATTATTTTCATGACCCTTGATACATCTACAGTTTCTGGTTTCCTTGCCTCCTAACTCCTGACTTCTCTAAATCATCACCTGAAATCATGTAGCCGAAACTGATGTGCTCTAGAGCTGCTAGGCAGAGGGTTGCAGCAAAGTGCTCTGCTCACTGATGTGAACATAGGCCAAGGACAGGAATGTAATGATGCTTCTCTTGACTTGGCTGGGGAGTCAAGTTTCTATTCTTTATGTTTTCTTTATATTGTAAAGTAAATATAAAAGTGCATTTGCAAAGGTCTGCTAGTGTGTTCTGGCTGTCCTAATCCTGAATCTATTTCCCTGCAGAGGGTTTTAAAGAATAATTGGGAGAATTCTACTTGAATAAGTGGAATAATAAAATGGATTGTATTTGGTTAAAATTATTAAAATGAACTTGCCTCATTTTAGTAATAAGGAAAGATAAAACATTCTCTTTCCTTATTGACCAAGAAACTCAGAATAGTTCATAGGTTTAAGGGCCTCATATCCAAGCAAAGTCACCTCAAGATATCACTAGTATGATCTAGACTTATTTTTAAGCCACTAGATCTATGCCATATTTTGGGGATAAACTTTCTTGGGACCAAAGAACTTTTTACATATTATGGGTGTGCCATCTGCAAAAACCCATGCTAAAAATTAACTGACTTGCAGAATAAATTTAGATTCATTAATCCGCTCAGTCACTGATATACATACACATTTATTAAGCATCAGTGAATTGGGTGCTGGAATTACTTACTGAATCATAAGAGTTTTGGTTTCTAACACTGTCTCTAATTAAAAGTCTGATTTTGGGAAATCTTTTTTTTCTGCTGAGGAAGCTTAGCCCTGAGGTAACATCTGTTGCCCATCTTCCTCCACTTTATATGTGGGTCACTGCCACAGCATGGCTATGGAGCAGTGTAGGTCCATGCCTAGGATCTGACTTTGCAAACCTGGGCCACCAATGAAGAATATGCTGAACTCAACCATTATGCCATGGGGAGGGCCCTGATTTTGGCTTATCTTTTAACCTCTCAGTGCTATCTTCAGTTACTCTAGCCTAAAAACTATAGCCTATGCCTCAGGCTCCATTGAACACATGAGGAACAGAAAAAGTGACATTTTCACTGCAGTCTAATCAGATGTATCAGCACAAGTATCCAATTCTTCACAAAAATCCCAAGAGGAACTTAGTTTCTGAGATTTTTGTTTACAAGTTCTCAGATCTTGTTACACACTCATGTACTATATCTGATTCTTGGCACTATTTTTTTTAATTTGAAAACTTCATTGAAAGACATTTTGAAATAGTTAAATAAATAGAGTGATATGCCATATTCTAGGAGGGAAACCTCAATATAGTTAGTTTATATATATGTGTATATGTATATAGTTTTATATAGAAAGTTTTATATATCTAGAATTATATATACTTGTATATAGTCACGTGTCACTTAATGATGAGGATACATTCTAAGGAATGCCTCCCTAGGTGATTTCATCCTTGTGCAAACATCAGAGTGCACTTACACAGACCTACTACATACTCAGGCTATATGGTACTAAGCTTTTGTGACCATTGTTATATACATGGTCCATCACTGAACAAAATGACATTATGCAACATACGACTACATAGGTACACATAAATTTTAATTTCATTGACATATAGTTTGAGTGGAATTCCAATTAAAATTCAGAAATATATATTTTTTTGCTAGCATTTTTTTCATAAATTGGTTGTAGAGCATTTTGTTTTAAGGACTCCGCCATAGAATAAATTCATTCCAAACTGGTCAGTTTTGTGATATTTGATAGCTAAGATTTGTCCCCAGGCCAGAACAAAATTTTTGGAGGAAAAATGCTACCAGAAAGGTGGCTGGTAGCTCTTCTTCGTTAGATACTAGGTAAGGCAGCTGACACGTTTCACTCACCTCTGCTGTGCTATTTCTAAGCTGGTCCAAGTTTGCTAAGAAAACCAAGTTGGGTGTTAGGGTAGGTTTAAGAATCAGTCATTTACAGCTTACTTTGATAACTAGAGAACTTTGCTAACCTGTAAGACTGAACTTCAGTATATAAAATCCTTTATCAAGAACAGTTCAAGATAACGCAGCATATATTAAAAACTATGTCTTAAGTAAAGCACTGACAGATGATCCATACATAAAATGGGCATGATTTTACTATATTAAGCAAAGCAGCACGTGACCGGGTTCAGAGTGCTGCTGGTTGAGGCAATGAAATGGTCACCTGTGCTTGGGCAAATGCGGGTGAAATGAGGTGTAGAGTGTGCTCTGCTAAAAGTAATGCCTAAGAAGAATAATGAAGATGTGAACACTGAAATGGAGAGCAATAAGGAAGGCAAAGCTCATCAGAGCTGCTGATTATAGATACAGGTCATGAAACTGCAAAATAGCATTCACAGGTGGCACTGAGGGCAATTTCACATGGCAGTATTCATTCAGATATAACCAGAATCGCAAGTTTTTATTCGTATTGCAAAGATCATCCCTCTGCTAGTACAAAAGTATGCTTGGAGGTGACTGAATTTGCTAATGTGAAGGGATTGGAAACTTAGCAAAAGGGAAGTGCCCATTTATTTGCAGGGGAGAGGGGAGCTGAGAGGGCATCTATGGGGTAGTGATGACGGTAACCCTAACAATCTCCTAAGTGGAAGATGTGGTGACCAAGTGTTGACTTTGGCTGCAATTGAGCTAAACCAGCTGGTGAAAGCCACCGAATTAGAGCCGTCCTTAATAGTCATGTCTCCCAGTCAATTATATTTCCTTTCTACCTGCCTCACTGCATGAAAAGAAAAAAAAAACTATTAAATGTCTCCTCTGTATTAGTCATCGTTCTTGGATCTGAGGCTTCAACAATGGACAAAATAGATAGTATTTTCTCTGTCTTATGGAGCTTATATTTAAGTAGGGGAGACAGACACTAAAAAAATAGGTTAAATATATACGTATATAAGTTAGTAGTAAATATAGTTTTAAAAGAGGCAAAGGAAAGAGAGCAATGGAGGGAGCGCTACTTTCAAAAATAGCATCAGGGCAGGAGTCTCCGGTAGGGTGATGTCTGATACCTGAATGAAGTGAGGAGTGGGACTTGAAGGCTGAGGGGGAGGGTCCGGGCAGAGAGATCACAGATTCAGGGGTTTGCCCACACTATTGCCTATGCCAGGAACGCTTTTGTGTCTTCTCTGCCTACCAGTATCTTACTTATCTTTCAAAGCTGAGATTGAATATTCTTTCCTCTTTAGAATCTTTCTCAATTTCAACCAATCAAGAGGAGTTGTTGTCACGTGCCAGGCTAATACAGCCTTTTATTCTTATGCTAGAATAACGCTTGTTTAGTCACCAGATAGTAAATATGTGCTAGAGACTAGGATCATGAAGAATAGGAGAACTTGCCCTCCAGGAGCCGATGAATTACACTCCCCTCAGGGAACTTTCACTGCATTTTAGTTTTCTGTGCTCCTGTCCTTCTCCCTTACAAGACTGGAAGCAACTTGAGAGAGACTAGGTCTTACGTTAATATCACCAGACAATTGTAGCATGCCATATGTTGCAAAATAGTGTGAAGTCTAAAAATATTGACGGATATTAATAGAGGGCAATGCCAATGTTCATCTAGTAGTATCAAGAAGTTGCATGTCAGGATATGGTTTTAGCTAAGGCTCTACCCGGAAAGTGCTTCTTTCTGCTTAAGGAAATAAGATAAAATTCCTCCCTCATAGTGAAGAAGCAAAACTACATGGAGGAAACTTAATGCTGGTATGGCAGAGATCCTGTATTAAGGGACAGTTAGCTCTTAAGGCTGAGCATGCAGGAAGCATTTTGAAGAGAATGTTGAGGGGATCAAAGCTGCTATGGAAATTAGTTGAAAAAGTCTGTTCTTAAAGTTAACTTTGGACAACTGTGAAAGTGGAGACCGAGAACATAAATACAATTATAGATGCAGCCAAATCCAATGCAAACGATTGTGGAATAAACTTTAAGGAAAAAAATCAGCAGTAAGGTTGCCACATTTGCCAGTGCAGGCTGTGTTCACTGTGCAACACCAAGGGGACATCATTAACATACAACACTACAAATGGGGCATTCTGGAGTCATACAAGTTGGCAGTTACTACCCCCGTCCCCCAGCACAATTCCAAAAGCCTCAGAATCTAGAACAGAATGTGGCTGTTTTCTTTGTCACCCAGGCTAAAGGTTTTCCACTGGTCATTTGCCAGAACAGTTTGTAATTGGATATTAGAATTCCATTCTTTATTCAGGTTGGTATGTTTTAACATGCTTTATTCTCTAGTGTGGTTGCTGTAAATATCCACAAATAATTTTTCTATTCTTACTAAACCTCACGTTAAAGACTCCTTATCGTATTGCCATAAATTGCTTCTTGGATAGAGAGAATGCTTCCTTATTACTATGGAAAATATTTTCGTGCTCATGGTGCTCAAAAAAAGTAAAAAACATCCCTGACGGAATGCTGTTTCAATAAAGTTTCTTTCTGTCTTACAAACTTCATATTATAGGCATTCAAGAATATTTAGAAATCATTGATTTTCATAGTACTTCTAGCTGGCTTGTGGCCCCTGAAACATCAGCCTGTGTGCCATTTTTGATGATATGCTTTAGGCTTCCTGCTGTTAGGACCTGCTTGTTCCTATCTCACGTCCAACTAAACATGGCCATTTTCTCTTGTCACACTCAAGTCACAAAAGCTGGGACTTGGTTCTTGCCTTCATAGAAAATGTCCTGAAATGAAGCAGAGTCTTGGCACAGTATAAGAAGGGTAAATTTTCTTGCTGCTGCTCATGTCTACTTGTCTTCATGGCCCGCTTTCCCAGTCCAGATTCTGTTGCCGTAGTTGCTGAGTCCCTGGAAGCCTGGTGCACTTCTTCCTAGGCCTTTGCGATTCACTTGCTCTTGCCAGCTCTGCCAGGCTACCATGAGCATCAACGACTTCTGGTGTTATCAGCACCTACTATTATACTTCAATTCCGATTCTGGTCTTGGGTACTTGATCCTTAACTCAACCACTACCACCAACCTCCAGACTCAAGAACAGCCTTTTCCCATCTTTCTAACACTGGCTCTCCTGTTACCACTCCTGACTGTTAAGCAGATCAGCTGTTGTCCAAGGCCCAGCTCTGACAGAACAATTGTGCTCTCACATTGCCAAACATCTTGGTGCTGTCGCAATTACCTCAAAGGTGATTCTGAATGAGGCTGCAATGTAATGAAAAGCATGTTGGGTGCCAGAAAAAAATGGATAACCAATAAAGTTACAGAATTTTTGAACTAAGAATGATAATCTAATCAGCTCTCTTCTGTAATCAGAGATGAAAAGATGTATTTATAATACAATTTTAGTAAGGAAAATTATAAAAATTTTTATTGAAATAAGGAAAAACCAATGTGAACTATTGATTTTAGAAAAATACAGCTGCACAATTATATAGACACTGTGATATCATTTTTTTGTGGAATAACTAGACACACTTGTCTATGGTAAGAGCCAAGCAAGATTGTTACAGTCAAGCATGGTTCTACGGTCTCCACAAGTATTATATCCCTTAATCTCTATAACCAACAATTATCAACCCAATTGCAGAAATGAAGAAACTACTGCCAGAAAAAGTTAGTAATGTCCTCAGATTTGCAGAACTTCTCAGCAGCATAGGGATTTGAACTTAGGCAGTCTGGCTGGCTGCATGGTATGGCCTTACTGCTCATTATATTGCCATTCTCATTCTAGGAATTGCACAGGAAAAGGCCAGCAAGGATATTTCAAAGCACTAATAGTGTTCCTTCCTGGAAAACAGATTGTGAGATTGTGAAGTAGGAGAGATGTGAGAGGGACTTTATTTTTCACCATATATAATTCTGTATTATTTTCATTGATAGTTTGAATTAAAGAAATGTCATTAAAATAAGCAAAGTCTTTTCTGTGACTTAATTTCTACTGACCGTAATGATTTATTTTTGATAGAGTCATAGATACATGACAATCTCAAACCTACAGAAAAGTTACAAGTGTGTTGCAGAGACGTTTTTCCCTGATGCTATTGGAGAATCTATTGCTGAACTGATGCCCTATGACCCTTGAATGTTTTAGTTTGTCTTTCCTACAAACAATACATTCTCCTATGTAACCACAATATAAACATCAAAACCAAGAAATTACCACTGGTCATTACTGCCATCTAGGCTTCAGAAGTCATTTAGGCTTTGTCGCCCCATTAATGTTCTTTATAGCAGAAGGATCATACCCAGAATCACACAGTGCATCTAAATATCATTTTGCTTTAGTTTCTATCAATCTTGAACAATTCCTGTATCTTTCCTTAGCTTTTATGACCTTGCAACTTTTGAAGATTACTGACCAGTTATTTTGCAGCATGCCCTTCTAGTTGGAATTGGCTTACATTCCTCATGAAATGCATGGGATACTGTGTTTTTCTCATTGCATCCTATAAAGTGGAAAAGTATTTTAATTTATATAGTTATTTAACGCTCACTTTGATCACTTGATTAAGATGGTGTCTACCAGGCTTCTTCACTATAAGGTTGCTCAATTTCTCCTTGGAATTAAGATGTATTTTCTGAGGAGGTACTTTGAAACAATGTAAATATCCCATTTCTCATTAAATTTTCAGTTTTTCCATTTATTTATGACAGAATAGACTCATGGATTCTTATTTTATTCAGTGGGTTATAATCCATTAATATTATTTTATTTTAAATTGTCCCACATTTGGCCTGTGTTAACCTCCTCAAGCTGGCTTCTATATCCTTTTGACACGTCCCATCATTATTTGAGCACCTCTTTACTGGATAGCCCAGGATGTTCTGAGTTCATCTTCTTTTTCCCCTGTCACAGCCATGTTTCTTTCCATGGAGAAGTAGCACTAGATGCACTCATTCCTTTTCTAGTTAGAGACATGGATTTTTCCTGAAAAAATTATGGAATAAACTTCTGGATTGAAGTTAAAACTGAAATGATAATCCAAGTATAGTCTTTCAAATATAATTCTAAACAAGATTGAGTACAGTGCAGTTTAGATTAGTTCCAAAGTCCTCTTCAGAAACCCTGTTTGCAAAAATTTTATTTTTCTTCTCTTTTATCATCACCAAGACTTTTGGTTCCTGAGGACTCTTGACCTATAGTCACTGCTATTTCAGATCTCAGGACATCAGAGGAATCTGTTGGGCTAACAGCCATAGACTAATACATAACTAAAGTAAAGTTTCCCAAAAGTGAGAGGATGGAACGTAGATATATTTGGCCATTATTCTATTCTTTGAACCCAACAAAAGAAACTGGCTTTCTGTTGATGTGTTTAAATACGACCTCAAGGCAGCATGTTCAGGTTGAAAAGCAGTATTTATTTTCCTTTCTTGTGACTTGTTGCAAAAATCAATAAATGGCATTGAATAAAAATTCTTAGTTCAAAAAAGAATCTCAGTCTAAATTATGAATGGAGAAAGCCATTGACTAACTTTCTAAAAATAGAAGAGTTATGAAATACCAAAAAAATCTCTTGGGTGTTAGCTCATCTGATTCTGATGCATAATAAATCTGCAAGATATCACTATTATTTTATAAGCTGTCCTATAATTATATGTACTTTACGTTGAAAATTCTACAGTTTTACTGAGTAATAGATAAAATGTACATTCATATATATTATCTCATATTCTCCTTGATCAACCTGGTGAGATAAGTATTATTAGTCTCATCTTATAAATGTGGAAGTGAAATCTCAGGAACTTTAAGACATTTGGCCATGAAAGCCAAGCTACTAATTGGTAAAGCAGCATCTTCTCTCCAAATTCTTACTTTTCTTATACTTACCTCTACCTACCCCATACCCAACTTTTGCCCCATCACTTTTTTTTAAAGATTAGTTTTTCAGAACAATGTCAGATTTACAACAAAATTAAGAGGAAGGTACAGAGATCTCTCATTTACTCCCTGCCACCACACGTGCATGGCCTCCCCATTATCAACATCCCCCAACAGAATGGTACATTTTTTCTTTAAACCAAGATGGACCTTGATTGACACATCATAATCACCCATAGTCCATAGTTTACCTTAGTATTCACTCTTGGTGTTGTACATTCAATGGGTTTGGCAACCACTGATGTTTTAATTTTCTTCATAGTTTAGCCTTTTCCAGAGTGTCATATAGTTGCACTCATATAGTACGTAGCCTTCTCAGATTTGCTTCTTTCACTTAGTAATAGACATTTAAGTTTCCTTCATGTCTTTTCATGGTGTGGTAGCTCATTTCTTTTCAGCACTGAATATTTCATTGTCTGGATGTACCATAGTCTATTTATCCATTTACCTACTAATCTGATACACAAGTCACCTGAAACTGATCAAAGTAATATTAAAGCATTACAAGGATTAACATTACTTAAAGTTTGTGATATTTTTTATGAAACAAGTAGAATCAGTAGGCCCATGATTGCTTCATACATAATAAAATATGTTATATCTCATGAGGATTTGTAGTCATAAAAAATGAAAAATTCTGTTCCGTGGAGCTTTTACTAGCAAAAGAAGGGTGAAAAGCCACAATATAGAGGGAAAAAAACAAAAACTAATAATGTGATGATTTCTAACAGGAGTCATTGTAGCAGACAAGATTCTACAGAGAAAACAGACTGAGATTTGCTAGTCATGAAATTATATGTTGATCATTGATTTATTTTAAGTATCCTTTCAGCTTCTGTTTTGTCGAGCACTGTTGCAGCTGTTGTAAGAACAAGTCAAGAAACAGTGAGGAATTCAAGAGCCATGTTTTGTTTTGGAAGTTTTGACTGTTTGGACAGATAGTACAAAATGTTTATCAACCAATGAGTTAAAGTGTCACATAGGGCCTCTTTGGCTACATTAGGCCCAACACAGGAGGGAAACAAGACTTCATAGGCTTTGTTTAATTAATTGATATCTTCACAGCATTCCTGAATACTCAGGAAGCTGAAAGACACATTTTCAGCATTTGCTTTTTCTCCAAATTGTATTATCTGCAGAAGGAAGACAAATGAAAGACATGTTTTTGTAACTACCACATGCTGCTCAGAGCACCACAGTTTGTGAATATTTAAGTGAAAATGGAAATTGTTTTTATTTCCCTGATTTTTATTTGCAAGATTCATGCCCCAAACTTAGGTGCCTTCTGATAAAAAGTGACAGCCAGAAGTAGCAATCCACTTAAGAGTGACACATTGTGTTACTATCAGTACATCTCTAGTTTAGGGAATTAAAGGACAAAAAATATGCAAGCAGAAGAGGGAAGACTAACATTTATCTTGATTTTTTGCCTCTCTATCCAAGTGAAAATAAAAGCAAACCTACATGCTATGACTCCAGGTATGTTTCAAAATAAACATATTTTTGGTTAGGAGCCCCCTATCCATTCCTTTTGTCTCTTTTCTGAATACTCTACCTCAATTTTGCCAAAGTTTCCCCTACCACAAATAAAGAGAAAGGAAGAAGCCACAGAAAAGATTAGAGGAAGTAGAGAAATTCTCAAAGGAATATCTAATTTATGTTTTCATCTGTAAAGACCAAATTGCCTTTGAAATTAATTTCTTTACACAAAGCTACAGATGCATCATTTAAGTAACTCAAAATTATATCAAATACTGCTGACCAGCTTAGTTTACAGACTAGTGTGATTACGTTTGATTTCTAAATCTATATTCAAATATATTATCCCCTTCGTTTATATGAGAAAGAGAAGGAGATTTATTATTCCCTATTTTTTGTTGTATTTTAAATTAGGGTTTTTTTTGGCTATTATGTTTCTTCATAAATGCATGCAGTAAAAGGAAAAACTTTCTTTGTTCTTATCTCGGAACATTAGAATAATGCAATTTTGTCTTGTGCATTTAAAGAGTTTTAACAGGGTTTCTTACACTGGGTTCTCCTGAACTAAGTCTCTGAGATAAATACTTGAATACAGATTGTGTTTTGGGAGAGGTAATTCCAGAAAGCCAAACTGAGAGATGAGGAGAAGAAAATGCAGATGGGAAAGCAGACAAAGCCTGCGTAAATGAGCTGGCCATCCAGATGAGCAACCAGTACTCTCCCACAGCTGCTTCTGAGAAGTTGTATAAAACACATCTCACAACTATCCACCCAGGTGATGAAAGTCAAAAGCATCTGGCCATCAGTTCCTGTGCTGCTTAGTTGGCCCTGAAGGCGTTAATTACCCAGGACTTTCTAGGTACGTATGCAGGAGGACTGATCAGGATGCTGTACGATTTAATAAACAAAAGTGTCAGAGAAGTATCATAGCAGAAATCAAGAAGTAGCCAGTGTGCTCTGAGGCAAGGATCTGCTTATTGGTCTATGTAATGCATCCTTTATTGTAGTTTCCCAGGGGCTGCACTCAACATCTTATACACTATAGATAAGGCTAGTACCATCATATCTGCTGGGTCATATGTCCTGAGTGACAGAGAAACTTTCACCTCAGTCTGGACCTGTGACCTGGACTGGAATTATAAAGCAGCTTCTTCCTCTGGACTCCACTTTAAAGGAGTGGAGTTCCAAGTCACCCATTCATAGAGAAGAATACAAATTAGGCCTGTGGGCCAAATCCAGTCCGCTACTTTTTTTTTTAATAAAATGTTATTTGAACACAGCCATACGCATTTGTTTGCATGTTGTCTCTGCCTACTTTCTTGCAACAATAGCAGAGTTGAGTAGTTGCAACAGAAATCATTTACAGAAAATGTTTGCTAATTTCTAGAATAATAAATGGAAGAGAGAGAGAAGTTTCCTAAATGTAGGATATGATGTCTCCAAAATTGGAAAAAAACAAAAACATCAATCGAAGTGCCTCATTATGAAAGACAGGTGATACGAGGTACAACAACATATCTTTTATCTTTAAGGGGGATATTCTGGCACTCTACGGACCCTTAAAAACTTTACCAATGTGGAAGATGCCATATTAGGGTTTATATTCCAGTTTCTATTAAATCCTTTACCTGAGTTTAAGTATAATCTTAAATATAGATATAGGAGATGAGACACTCCTTAAAAGATTGCCACAGAAACTACCTTGATCTCAGAGTTCATTGAGTTGATAGATGGATGACTTGATCCTGACACTTCTTTATTCAATGTTTCCATATTAGTTCACAAATGCCAGCCAACTCGTAATACATATGATAACCACCTCTCCCATTCAAGGGCCACAGCTACCGCATCATTCTTTTGCATCACTTCCCAATCCACCATAGGTGAGAATGTTGGTAATTATGATGCTACTGCAGACCAGGAAATCTTGCCATCCCATTTACCAACAAGAACTGTGTGAACATTGCTTTGTGGGCTGTAAGTGATCCAATATAATTCCTATAATCCCACCCTAAAGGTCTCGGGCACTTGGGGCATAAACTGAATTAGGCCAAGTTTGGGTTCTCCGAAAGCGTGCTGGAAACAAAGATTTACATGCAGATCATTAATTTCAAACTATTATCCCAGGGAGCAGGAGTGACAAACTTGTGTCCTAAAGCAGAGAAGGGGGTAAAACCAATACAGGGGAGTCGATATTGAGCTGACCACTGCTACAAGCAAATGATGCTCAGTTACATAGTCCCATGGCACCCTCTCAGGATGGTTTTAAAATGCATCTGAGGCTTTACATTTTAAAAATATATCAATTATAAGTGAGTATTGAGCCATTTCTACAGGCATCTCACAACATAATGGAAGTCTCAGAGCAGGGCATGAGAGGTTCATAGCATGGGTCCAAAGCAAGGGGACATCAAGTTTCACCTGTGTGAAGCCAGTAATCCTAACACTGGCTTAAGGAATAGATGCCTAATGGGAGATGTCCAATACATTAGGTATGAATTTTGAATTTGCCTGTTTTGTTTTGGTAAAAATGGCTAAAACCAACATGACAGTCACACATTACATATATTTAAAGTTCTGGCTATTCAGCTTTTGGTATGGAGACATAATAAAAACAAAACCTGATTCTACTACAAATAACAGTCAAACTTTGGAAAAAATACAAAGAGAGAGAGAGTTTAAGGGGTGAATTTTGAAGGAGAGTCAAGATTATAGGATGCAATGAAATGTTTAATATTTTTGTAATTGGGCAGGGGAACTGAATACACATTTTCCAAAGACAGCATACAAATGGCCAACAGGTACGTAAAGATGCTCAACATCACTAATCATGAGGGAAATGCAAATCAAAACCACAATAAAAGATCACCCTGTAGCTGTTAAATGACTACCATCAAAAAGACCACAGATAAATGTTGGCAACTATGAAGAGAAAAGAGAATCCTTGCGTACTGTTATTGGGAATGTAAACTGGAACAGCCATTATGGAAAACAGTATGGGACTGCCTCAAAAAATTAAAAATAGAGCTACTGTATGATCCAGTAATCCCATTTCTAAGTCTATATCCAAGGAAATGAAAATTAGATCTTGAAGAGGTATCTACACTACCATGTTCATTGCAGCATTATTCATAATAGCCAAGACATGGAAATAACACAAATGTCTATCAACAGATGAATGGATAAAGAAGATGTGAGGATGGGAAGTCAGTAAGATGGCAACATAGATTGTTCCTGACTTTAGACTCCCTCACAAGAAGACCAACTAGCAACTGTTCATAGACAAGACAACATTGTGAAAATCCTAGCACCTGGGAGTAAGGCTGAAGCAACACATTGGACCACACAGACCTAGAAGGACTGTAATTGAAGGGCAAGAGGAGTGGCTATATTCTGACCTCATTGCCCTTCACCCAGTCTGACACAGTGCCACACTAAGAGGGCCCACCTGGGCCTATTGTTTCCCCAGTGGGAAAAAGAGGGCCTGAGGTGGATATCCAGGTCCTCCAGAGCTGTAGGGCACTTCATGAGAGGCCCACTTGGATCTTGCCTCATGGGGATCTTGGAGGTAATCTGTGGGACTTGACCACTGGAGATCAGATTGTGAGGGAGAAGGGGGACCAACACTTGGACTAAGACAGACTGAGCTCCTACTCACAGACGCATCCAAGGAGAAATCTTACCAGTAGCTTTGTCCTTCTGCAGAGCCAAGAGGGTGGCCTCACTGACCACGGAACTTGGTGTACAGGTTTTTGCTGGCCTTGGAGCCTGTTCTGCCACATTGCCCAGGCAATGAAGCTAATTTATAGCTAATTCTACTGCTGATTAGCATTCTCAGCCCCACCTGACCAGGAAAACTGTGGCTGAAGCACTCAGAAAGCTGTGTTGCCTAGAAGAACTTGAGCTGAGAGACTTGCCAGAAGCTCTGCCCTTCTGCTAAGCCAAACCAGAGGCCTTATCTGGCCAGGGAGCTTAGTGCACAGTTCTGCTTGACTTGGAACCCCAAACAATGAGCCTTGCCAGCCTTGGGGTCTGTTCTGTACCCTGCCCAGGCAAGGAAGATAATTTGTAGCCCTACATACTCCTGAAAATAGCCTTCAGCTCGATCTGACCAGGAAACCTAACCAGAGCAGCTGGGAAGCTGTGTTTCCCATCCTACAGCCCCACTTACAGGGGCACATGAACAGAGAGCCCAGCCAGAAGTTCTGCAAGTCTGCAGACCAAAGCCAGCAGCCCTATCTGGCCAGGGAACTCAGTACACAGTTCTGCCTGATTCAGGTCCCCAAACAATGAGCTGTGCTAGCCTTGGGACCCATTCTACCACCCTGCCTAGGTAGTGAAGCTAATTCATGGGCCTATCTACTGCTGAGTATAGTATACACAGTCCTGCCCAACTAAGGAGCCTGACCTGAGAATCTAGGCAATTGCAGAAACCATCCTACAGCCACACTTGGGCAGGAAACCAAGCCAGCAGTCCCATCCTATCAACTATTCTCATCCAGTATACCACTTCCCCCTGACTTCAGAGCTCAGGCAGTGTTCTTGCCAAAATATAGACCCTGCTAGCAAGCCACACTCTAGCAAGGATGCTACCAGCTGACCCATTCAAAACCCCAAGCTGAGCTGACTGGTGGAGGACTGTCTCTGCAAAAGCAAACCAGTAAAGTACAGAAAAGGAGACTGTTCACTCAAATGTGCAGATACCAATGAAAGGAATCAAGGATCATGAAAATTCAGGTAAACATGACACCACCAAAGGAAACTAATAAAGCTCCAATAACTGAACTTAAAGAAATGGAGATCTATGAACTGTCTCAAACAATTCAGAAGAATGCTCATAAAGAAGTTGTCAACTACAAAAACACAGTTCAGGAAAGGATGAGATGATATATTAATAATCTTGAAAGAAACAAAAGTGTGAACCAAATATGCTCTGCCCAGCAAAACTATCCTTCAGAAATAGAGAAATAGAGACTTTCCTGAACAAATAAAAGCTGACGGAGTTCGTTCCACTAAACCTGCCTTAAAGAAATGCTAAATGGAGTTCTTCAAGTGGAAATAAATGATGAAAATTAACATCATAAAAACATATGAATGTAGGTGTAAAACTCACTTGTAAGGGTAAATGTGTTGTCAAAGTTAGATTCTCTAATATTGGGATGGTGGCGTGTAATTCAATTACAACTCTAGTTTTAAAAGTAAAAAACAAATGCATTAAAAATAACCATAAATAGAATAACTTGTTATTGGATTCACAACATTAAAAAATGTATAAATTGTAATATCAATAACCTAAAATGTAATGTGAGTGTGGTGAGAAATAAAAGTGTAAATTTTAGGAATGCTATCCAAGTCAAAGCATACTGCTAGAAAAAGTCATCAAATCACAAAAGAAGACAGCAAGATAAGATGAAAGAAATAATGCATCTACAAAACAATCAGAAAAGAAACCTGACAAAATGGCAATAGTAAGTTGTTACCTATCAATAAGTACTTTAAGCATAAATGGATTAAATTCTCCAATCAAAAGGATTAGTAGGCATTTGGTCCTGACCAAAACATCCATGGAGACATTGGGTCCATTCCAAAAGGTCCTTCACATTTAGTCCTGTCCAAAACATCCATCAGACATGTGGTCCATGACAAAATATCCTTGATTATTTGGTCATATTTGGTCCTGCCCCAAACATCCTTGGAGACATTGGGTCTATGCCAGAAGGTCCTTGACATGTAGGCCTGTCCAAAAGCATTTGGCATAGACCAAGTATGCTCATGGACATTTTGGACAGGATCGAATGTCCTGCAAGGATCAAAAGACAGAATGGCTGAATGGATTGAAAAAACAAGTTCCAATCATATACTACCTATCAGAGACTCACTATAGCTTTAAAGATACATATAGACTGAGAGCAAAGGAATGGAAAAAGATATTTCAAGATATAGTAACTGAAAGAAAGCAGGGGTTGCTATACTTATACCAGATAAAGTACACTTTAAGTGAAAAATGGTCAAAAGAGACAAAGAAAATCAGCATATAATTACAAAGGGATTAATCCATCAAGAAGATACAAAAATTGTAAATATTTATGCGCCCAACATCAGCACACCTACATAGAAAAGCAAAATATTAACAGAACAAAAAGGAGAAATAAACAGCAATACAATAATAGTTGGAGACTTTAATATCCCACCCTCAACGATACATAGATCACCCAGAGAATGAACAAGGAAAGAGCAGATTTGAACAACACCATAGACCAAAAGGACCTAACAGATGTATACAGAACATTCCATTCAACAACACAGAGTATACATACTTCTCAAGTGCACATGGAACATTTGCAAGACTAAATCATATGTTAGGCCACAAAACGAATCTTAGCAAATTTAAGAAGACTGAAATCATACTAAGTACATTTTCTGACCACAACAGTGTGAAACTAGAAATAATAATAGGAAGAAATAATAATAGGAAGAAAGCTGAAAAATTCACAAATACATGGAAATTAAACGAAAAACTTCTGAACAACCAACGGATCTAAGAAGAAATTAAAAGGGAAATAAAGTATCTTGAGACAAATGAAAATGGAAACACAACCTACCAAAAGTTATAGGATGCAGCAAAGACAGTTCTAAGAGTGAAGTTTATAGCTATAAATGAATACAGCAAGAAAAGAAAAATATCTCAAACACCTTAACTTTACACCTAAAGGAACTAGATAAAGAAGAACAAATGAAGCCCAGAGTTAGCAGAAGGAAGGAGATATTAAGAACAGAGGAGAAATAAATAAAATAGATAACAAGAAAACAATGGGAAAAAAATGGAACTAAGAGCTGGTTCTTTGAAAAGATAATCGAAACTGACAAACTTTTAGCTAGACTCACCAAAAAAAAAAAAAAAAAAAGGAAAGAGGACCAAATAAATATATAAATGAAAGAGGAAACGTGACAAATGATATCACAGAAAGAGAAAGGATCATAAGAGACTACCGTGAACAACTATATACCAATGAACTGGACAACCCAGAAGAAATGGAAAAGTTCCTAGAAATGTACAATCTACCGAGACTGAATCAGGAAGAAATAGAAATTCTGAACAGACCAGTAATGAGTAAGAAGATTGTTTGGAGGCTTTTGATTACTATTTCAAAGTGAAGCACTGGATAGATGACTTCCTTGGTGAATTCTCCCAAACATTTAAAGAATTAACACCAATCCTTCTCAACTATCTCAAAAAAATTTAAGAGGAGGGGAACACTTCCAAATTCATTTTACAAGGCTGACATTACCCTGATACCAAAGCCAGATGAGGACACTGCAAGATATCCCTGATGATCATAGATGCAGAAATTCTCAACAGCATACTAGCAAACTAAAGTCAGCAGCATATTAAAAGGATCATACACCATGATCAAGTAGGCTTCATCCCTCAGACGTAAGGATGGCCCAACATAGGCACATTGATTGATGTGATAACCAATCTATATGACAGCTGATTGATTTGATATAGCATTTGATAAAAATCATATTATCATCTCAATAGATACAGAAAAAGCATTTGACAAAATTCAACATCCATTTATGATAAAAAAACTCTCAACAAATTCTATACCTTCTAGGTATAGAAGGAATATACTTCAATATAATAAAGACCAATATTCTCACCAAAAAAAAAAAAGAGACAAATTTGTGAGGTGATAGATATGTGTGTTAATTACCTAGATGGTAGGAATCCTTACACAGGTTATTAAGAAAAGTTTTAGAGGAAGGAATGGGATGCTATATATTTGTGTAATTTTCCCATGAGGGCACCTCCAGTTATTGTAGAGGTGCAGTGTACAAAACTCTGACAGGAAGCTCACCATCTTTCAGGTTAAGGGAGCCATAGGAAAAGGATTGGAGAAAAATAAGACCACTGAAGAGTGGAGAGAGGAATTTCAGAAAGGAGAGAGCCAGGGAACTCCAAATGTAAAACCTAAAATGATAAAATTTCTAGAAAATTTGATAGGATAAAATCTATTTTTTTTTTTTGAGGAAGATTAGCCCTGAGCTAACATCCACTGCCAATCCTCTTTTTTTTTTTTTTTTTTTTTTTTTGCTGAGGAAGACAGGCCCTGAGCCAACAGCTATGCCCATCTTCCTCTACTTTACACGTGGGACACATACCACAGCATGGGTTGCCAAGCAGTGCCATGTCCGCACCCGAGATCCGGACCAGCGAACCTCAGGCAGCCAAAACAGAACGTGGGTACTTAACTGCTGTGCCACTGGGCTCGCCCCAGATAAAATCTTTTTGATCTTGCTTTAGACAATGATTTCTTAACAACAACACTAAAAGTATAATCCTTAAAAGAAAAAACAACAAATATGACTTCATCAAAAAGTAACTTTTGCTCTTTGAGAGATGGTGTTGAGAATAAAAATCCAAGCCACAGACTGGGAGAAAATAGTTGCAAATCACGTATCTGATAAAGAACTTGCATCCAGAATGTATAAAGCCTCAAAATTCAGTGATAATAATTCAGAAGAAGAAAAGGGGCATAAGATTCGAATACTCACCAAAGAATCTATATGAATGGCAAATAAAAAAATGATGTTCAACATCAGTCATTAGGGAAATTAAAACCACAATGAGATTTTATTATATACCAAATAGGATGCCTAATATTTAAAAAAGTGGCCATCCCAACTATTTGCAAGGATGTGGTACAGGTAAAACTCATATACATTTCTGATGAGAATGCAAAATGAAAGAACCCTTTGAAAACAGTTCTGCCATCTTTAAAGTTAAATATACTCCTATCTTAGCACTTTGCCATTCTAATTCTAGGTTTTTACCCAAGAGAAATAAAAGCACATGTCCATACAAAGAATTGGATATGAATATTCACAGCAAATTTGTAATAGATGAAAGCTGAAAACTTAGCATGTGAATGGTAGTATACAATAAAGTATTAAGCAGTAGAAAAAAATGAACTATTGATACTGGCAATTAAACGGATGAATCTCAAAATAACTATGCTGAGTGAAAATCCAGACAAAACATACTGCATGACTCCTCTTATACAAAATTCTAGTATATGGAAATGAATGTGTTTTAGCAAACAGCAGATCCGCCGTTGCCTTGGGATGGCAGGGGAAGAGTAGAGATGCAGTAGGTTGGGACTGCAAACGGGCGCGAGGAAACTTTGAAGCTGGGGGTAAATGTTTCTTGTCTTAGTAGTGGAGATGATTTCAGGGTGTACACAAATGTAAATCTTATCAAACTGCAAACTTTTTACATGATCACTATTTCATATGTCCATATATTTCAATAAACCCATTTTAATAAAAAATCACAGGATACAAAGTATATAGCTGGAAAAATGGAGTTTATGCAATCTGAAGTTCAAATTATTATTTACAGTTTGCTTACTTTAAGAATCCAGTTATGGGGCAGGCCCAGTGGTGCAGCAGTTAAGTTTGCATGTTCTACTTCTTGGCAGGCTGGGGTTCGCTCGTTCGGATCCCGGGTGCAGACATGGCACCACTTGGCAAAAGCCAAGCTGCGGTAGGCGCCCCACGTATAAAGTAGAGGAAGATCGGCGTGGATGTTAGATCAGGGCCAGTCTTCCTCAGCAAAAAGAGGAGGCTTGACAGTAGTTAGCTCAGGGCTAATCTTCCTAAAAAATAAAATAAAATAAAAAATAGAATCCAGTTACATAAGAAAGTTTGTTTACTTTAAGAATAAAGAACAAAATATGGTTTGCAGCCACCCAGAGGTCATAGTATACTGATTTCTGTGTGAGTAACTGACTCCTCCCCATTGTGCGCAGTCCTCAAAGTGACCCTCAGTAAATTTCCCTGCCTCCCTTCAGTAAGGAGGAGGCATGTAACCTAAACAGAATTAGTTGACTCTATTTTCCCAGGCATCAAGTCTTAAGTAAAGAGATTTAAGAGAAGGAAAATGCTTGGATTTTATTAATCCTGGCAGTACAGATTTGGGGGAAAAAAGCAAAAAAGTAAACAAAAAAATCACAGATGAGTTCCTATAACTAGAACTCTGAAGCTTCCCTGTTTCCTATTGATTTCTGAGCCTGGTTCTATAGACTTTCTTTTTTTTTTATTCTGTGAGCCAGCTTATACCTTTCCAATAAGTTATTTTTATGCTTAATTTATCCAAAGAAATTTTTGTTTACTTACAGAAAAATAACAAAAGTTAGTAAAAGGAAAAAACTGGGAGAACATGTTAATTTTAGGGTCTCCCAATCGATACGATTGAAACATATCTTTTATTCCTTTAATATTTTGTTGAATAAAACATAAAGAATTACTATTTTTAAGGAAATAGTGAAGATCAGTATGTTTGGGGAGAAAACATTGCTTTCAGCTATCCTCAAGTAAGTAAGAGTTGGGTCAAAGACATTGAAAGAATTCTTCCAACCTAAGAGTAAGACTTTCTACTGTCGCTTTCTTGTTTTTCCTTTGTCTTCTTTGTTGATGATGCTGGAGGTGAAGAGATTTCATGTAAGTTTAACAGTCCTTCTTCACCTTGGAACACTTGCTTCCTTCCTTAGGCTTACCAGGAACAAAGCTAGAGTTTTATACTAAATCCGTTATCTTTTCATCCCAGTCTCCCTTGTAATCATCTTCCTTCACTTATTTCCTGCATGTTATTTTTGCACAGAGCTTTTTTTAGGTCCCCTCTTGTTCTCTCTGTACACACATTTTCTGTGTAATCTCATGTATCTCTAAAGGCTTTGATAACTATGTGGAAGTTGGTAACTCCTAACTCTATTCTTATCTTAGATCTCTCCATAGCTCCAGACTCCTTAAGCTACCTCCTTGTTAGACATTTTGCCTTAAATGCAACATGATGGAAACTGAACTCATTATCTATCCCCACCACACAACCTTGTCTGTTCCTACTTTCATTTTTACCTTTGACCTTTAACCAGCCATCTGGAATTTCCTGGTCAGCACTAGGAGGTAGTTCACTGATACATCCCTTCCTTGTTTTCCTTAGGAGGGCAACCTTGCTTAGAACAATGCATTCTTTGCTAATTTCTTTTCAGCATTAACACAAAATGGATTATTTCAACAACTTAAAAGTATGCTTATTCTGAGGAACAATATTGAGTTCATTTGGTACAATTCTGACCTGAGAAAAAGAACAAAAAACCATAGTAAGTAAAATACATAGATTCCTTGTTCATTTATTCATTAGATGAATGTGGAAAAGGAATTGTGAAATTATAGAGATACTATGCAAAGTCATTCTAATCCAAATTTTTCAGACCTCATCTTCAATGGAAATTCCTCCATTCTACCTCAACCACCCACTACTAAGCTTGTACCCCTTATGTTGACATCATCAATTACAAAACATCTCCAAAATTCCAATTTCAAGCCCCTACCTTCTCCTCTTTCTTCTTGTCCTCCTCTTCCTCTCATTTCAGCTGGATTAGTTCACTACTTCTTTTTTTCATTGTCAATCACTAGTTTCATCTTCCAAGTTAACTTCCAGGTCCAGGTCCTATGTTTCATTTTTAAAATCATTACGTGCAAAAATCCTTATCATTTGATATCTTCCCCATTTCTTGTTTACGTGACTCGGCTGCAAATCTAAGTAATCCAACACTTATACTATGCCTCTATCTGGGAAGCTGAATTTTGCTGTAGAAAATTATATAATCACGTTAAGTGGACCAGCTTTCAATTCATAACCACAAGTCTCAAATTGGCCCTCAACACTATCCAGACAATTCTGTTATATTTCCATAACAAGTGAGAAGTCCCAATTCTAGGGATAACTATTTCATATTTCTTCTCTCCTCAAATCTTTCACATCTCCTAACAACTCTCAGATGATGACCTCACCTTACATTTATTTACAAAGAAAGAAACCGAAAGGAATGATTTAATCTTCCTGTAACCTGCCTAATTTGGTAGGTTTCTCCATTCTCTGTTTCTCTTCCTGACACTATAAAGATGTGTCCATGGTCCTACTAAAGGCCAGTTCTGCACTCGTGACCTGGATCCTACCTCTTCTTGTCTTCTTAACTATTTCAGTCTCTCCTCACCCTCCCTTTTTCTCTCACACAAACAATTTCTTCTGCTATATTGAATATTTATGCTACTGTGCTCTGGTATTTCTAATCTTACCCCCTAAAATACATTTTTATTTAAAAATACCACATTTAAGATACGTTACATTCTAGCATTTGCCTCTTTTTCTTACCTTTTCACAGAATAACTGAAAAGTAAGCTATACTTGCTATCTCCTTGTCCTTATCTCCCATTTTCTTTCATATCCTCGTTGATCAGGCTTTATCCTCTCTTCTTTGCTGAAATCACTCTCATTAGGTTCACTAGTAATCTCCAGTCTTCTCAGCAGAATTCAACACAATAGACAACTACCACATTTCTGATTTATTTTTTGGTTTTTTTTTGTGTGTGTGTGTGATATCATACTTTCTTGACGCTTTTTCTTACTTTTTTGGATCTTTCTCTTCTTCTACCCAATCTTTAAAAATTGAGGTGGCCTAGAACTTGGATTAGGTTCTATTATTTTTTAAGTCTGTTATTATATTTTAAGCTATATTTTATTATTTTTCTACAGTCTTCCTACATAATCTCATCCAGTTGCATCGCTTGAAATACTGTAAATTGGGTAACAAGTTCCAAACCTGTCTTCATGCCTAACTTTTTCCCAGAGCTCGAAATTCATATACCCAAATGGCACTTAAATGACTAATAGACATCTAAAATTAAACATGTCTAAAATAGAACTTTTTGATTTGTGCCTTCCTCCCTACAACATGATTTTTTGTCAATCTTCTTTATCTCAGTAAAGAGCACTATCATTCACTCAGTTGCTCAAGCCAGAAGTACCCTGTAGGCATTCTTAATACTTTTCTTTCTTTGCCTCCCCTCAAGATGCACACATACACCCCTATTCCTCTCAACTACACACACACACCAGTGTTAAATCATGTCAAATATACCTCTAATATACACTTGTTTATTTCTTCATTGCCATCACCCTAGTCTAGGATGCTATCATTACTCACTGAGCCATGGCACTGACATCTTAACTGAGTTTTCCACTTAAGTGAACTCTGCCAGGTAAAATTCATTCATTAATGGTAGCCAAATTAATCTTTTGAAATGAATATGAAAATTAGATTATTTCAGCCCTTACTGACAACCTTTGTATAGTTTTTCAGGGCACTTAGAAAATCCAGATCATTTCCATGGTCTACACATCATTTTGTTTCATGACCTAGCCCCTGCCAAATTCTGATGCCTGGTTGTTTAACCACTTCTCCTTGTTTTAGCTATACTGGTGTCCTTTTGAGTCCCTCTAAGCCAGCACCCTTGTCCTAGCCTCACACCTTTGCATTTGCTGTTCCCTCTACCTAGAATACTCTTTCCCCAAGATCTTCCTTTGGTCTGCTCCTTCTTGTCATTCATGACGCAGCCTAATTGATAACCATAACTAATGTTGTGTTCTCATGTCCGATTTCATTGCCCAGATTTAGTTTCTTCACAACACTTTTCAATACCTAAAATGATCTTTTTTGTGTGTTTGTTCATTAGACATCTTTCTCCCCTTCCCTCCCCCTTCCACCTCCCAAATATAAACATGGTAAAAGAAAAGACTTTATCTATTTCTTTTTTCTGCTGAGGAAGATTCACCCTGAGCTAACATCTGTTGTGAATCTTCCTCTTATTGTATGTGGGCTGCCACGACCCACAAGTAGTGTGGCTACTCACCCACAAGTAGTGTAGGTCCATGCCCAGGGAACTGAATTCAGGCTGCCAAAGTAGAGCATGCCAAACTTAACCACTAGGCCAATGGAGCTGGCCTGACTTTGTCTATTTCTTAGCTCTACCTTGAGCACTAACAACTGTATTGGAAGCACTAACAGCAGTACATACCTTAATAAAAATTTGTTGAAATAATTGTAGGAATTGGTATGAAATATGCAAAATTAGGGAAAGAAGAGGTTCTTATTATCATGCTCATTTCAATAACAAAGTAATAATACTTTTGAAAATTCTGACTTTGAGGTAGTAGAATTGGCAATTTCAAAGTGGTATTCTGTAACTTTGATGTTCTGCTTACTCCTAATGATAATGTGATTATTGAGTATAATACTTATGTAAGAATATACTACTATTTTTGAGAAATTCTATATACATGTGCACATGCATTTATACTTTTATAGACTTATTCTTGATATAAAAATTCCAAAAATTCTCAATTCCAATGAATAAAGCTATTACCAATATTTTCCCCTTCATGATACTTATTTTCCACTATATTCCAACTAATTTTCTTTGCTACCACTAATGAATGAAGTGAAAAGGCTTAGAAACAGACTTTGAGATTGTGCAAACATACACTTATATTCTACTTCTATTGAAATCATAGCTGGAACAACCTAAGGAAAAAGAAGGAAAATTTTGTTATGTTGCTTTTGTTGAAGTATCTTTAGAAATACACTGATTTGCTTGTTGAAGGAAAGTCAAGCTTAGGGAAGGGAACAAAGAGAGTTATCATCATGAAACATTACCATATATGGCTTTTTGAAAATTCCTTAATGGCAAAGTTCAACATATTAAATCACAATGACACTTAAATATTGGAGACAGAAGATAACATACTTTCTAACTGCCAAAGTATATTGAAGTAAAATACTGAACTATGTTTAAAATGTTTCTACTTTTATTCCTCTTGAGCACACACTTTGCTTACTCCTGGATGTCCACACTTAAGATCCTAAACATCACATCGTCCCTTTCTAGCAGTTGAAATAATTCCCCTATAAGGACTATAAAGTGTCAGGATGATTTATCAGAATTACAATCTATGGGAATTATTTTAACACAGAAATGAGTTAAGGTACATTTAAGACATAAAGTGTTCAATTTTCTAAGTTTTTAAAATTGATGTATAAAATAGAGTCCTGTTTTAAAGGGAAAGACAGTAAATACAGCCTTAAAAAATGGATTCTCTGTAGCTTGCTTGATTTCTAGTCTTCAGAATAATGGAGATAGAAATATTGTTCCCATCTAAAGAGGAGAGTTGTACAAGTTGGCATAGCAAATAAATCTTGGAAAGTTAAAATATTTCAAGAAAATGCCTCATTTTGTGAAAGATACTTGGACAGCTTCCCTATCAATGTTTGCCTAGCAATGGATTCAGCTTTTCCACTGCCAAGCATTGGTTCAGACCTTTGCCATCTGGTTCTTTCACCTATTAGGTTATTTTTTTTCTATATTATTCATTTAAGATTAGGCACTGGGGATACACACTCAAAAAATATTGTTCTAGCCAAAAAGTAGTTTAAAATCTAGTGGAAAGATTAAAAAATGTACCAAACATTACACAATAATACCATCATTGCTACAATGGATATATGTATACCAATTATGTATGTGTGTGTATATGTACATATGTGTGTATATATATAATATATACATTATACATATAAATATGTAGTACAGTAAGAGCACAGCAGAGTGGTTTATAATCTGCCTGGAATAATCACGGTAGTATCCCAGAATCTGCTCATACCTATGCTGCCCAGCCCACCATCCCTGAAAATGAGCCTTGCCTCATTTGTGGACTATGTGGTGGGCTTATTTGAAAGGACGGGAGATCACTTAATGCAAAGACTGGGTAGCAAGGACTTGCGGGAAAAGTAAGGAACAAAACAACACAAGAACTAGAGATCAAAACATGTTGAGATTTCTACTGTCCTTACAGTGGCAGCCATTACGTAATCTGTAATAATTTAAAGAATAGAGTCAAAATGGTAGTTAAATGACTTTAGATGAAGTGACCTGAGGTCAGGGGCAGAGGACACAGTCTGAGCAATCAAGGAACCACCATATTGGTTGGCAATTTGCTGTTTGATCCCATCTTCCTTATATCTTTCATCCATCTGAGAACCAGGTCTCAAACAATATGGTCAGATTTCCTTCTGATTGCTTCAAACAACTGGAGAGTGATTGTGTACAAAGAATCAAACATCTTTCTGGCAAAAGTTCTCTCTGACAGTTGTAGTTATACAGAAGTAAAATTTGAAATCAAAGGCAGGGTATACCGCAGAAATTAAGTTCCTGAGATGCTCACATGGGTCCTTGCTCACTGTTAGATCTCCACTAAATATCTGTTAGATTCCCTGACCTTAGTCAGACTCTCTATATCCTGCCCACCAGCTTTGTATTTAGATCTGCTTTTTCTGTCCCATGTTGCTGCACTATCCTCTGGATGATGCTCAGGATGTGAACCTCAACTGAATGTTGTTATTGGTTGGTAGCTTCTGAGGTCTATATCTCCCCTGTTCTCTACATCCCAGAGAAAGGGCACTCTTGCCATCAATATAACCCTGGTCTATGTCTGCTTTGCTTTCATTTTCATTCCTATATCTATTTGGAACCAGTTATTAAAGTTTTTTTGGACTCCCACTCCGACAATTTTACATTTCTTCTAATCCTGTCTTTTTGCAATGAGTAAAACTTTCTGGTGTCAAATAAGGACAGACACTAAACCAGCTGTTTGATTTTATATGCAAACACACATACATATGTCAATAACATATGTATATAATAGTCATAAGGACTGCCTACACTTGTTTAGATTATAGTACTTATTATTTTTCTTTTATTTTTCCATAAAATAGTGCCTATATTGCTTACTCTGTACCAGGTACTATTCTTAACAATCCATGAACATTAACTCATTTACTTCCTGTAACAACCTCATTGAGTTAGCTACCATTATTATCCCTATTGTATACATGGAGAAAAAAATCCAAATCTAAGGCATTAAGAAGTTAAATGACATTCTCAAGCTTCCAAAACTAATAGCTAAGATTCATATCCAGGCAGTCTGGCTCTGTATTCAAGATTTTAAAGAGTGATTCCATCAGATAGGAGTTTTAGAAAGTCCTTATTACAGCACTAAAAATGGATTGGTTTTAGGTGAGAGAGTTGTGATATGGAAAGGAAAAATAAAGGCAGAGAAGGAGACTGTTTAAATCATAAAGACAAAATTTTGAACTCGGGCAGTGTCATTGGAGACGAGAAGAGAGAAATGCTGAGAGGGAATCAATAGGACACCATGACTGGCTAATAATATGGTCTTGACTTACCTGACATTTTTGATGGCATAAGAATAAAAAAAATGATTGACAAAACTTCTATCAAGAGTCCAGGGATAATACTTGACTTCACCTGGGTTTCAAAATTATTAAAAATTCTCTCTCTCATGTCCTCTAAGAATAGGTTGATGTCTTTCCCCCAGGGCTTCATTTCTTCAAGTCTGATTAAATCCTTGAAAATCACATCTAAAATAGTCTGCATTCCAGATTTATGTTGAGCTGAACTAAAAAGAAACACATGAACAGTAAATGGCATGGCATTTTGCAGCTGTCACTATTAATATATAGTAGATGCTATTTGAATATAAGACTAAAATCAACATGTCATTTCAAACATGTTTGCTTGTTTGGTCTTTTAGATTCATATGCTTTTTTAAGTAAAGGAACTCATATCATAGGTTTTATTATTTTGTTTAAAAATTATGACAAAAATTAGTCATGATTATGTATTCTGGATAACATTATTCTTGTCATATTCCTGTAGTTACACATTTTGAAAAGTCTTCTCTCTCAGTTTCCATATATAACAAACTTTTTATGGAAGTGCTTCTTCCATTGACACCAATAGTTAAAGAATATCAGGGAAATTAACTCATAATTTTTAGTTGAACTATGATCATTCAGATATATTAAGTAAAGAATGAGAAAAGTATTTCTAGCTCACAACAATCATAGCACTATTATAATTTCTATTAAATTTACTAATCCACGAATATTTTCGGTTCTTAAAGCAACATATTTACCATACCTTTCACTAATTTTTCAAAAGTAGGGAGCGTAGATTCTCTTTAAACAATCTTCATATTATTCTAAGATCCAAATTCACTTTAAAATATATTTTGCCTTATTTTGTAGAAAAGCAAAGTATAATAAATTTAGTAATTAAACAAGAAAAGATGTTTTACATTTTTTCTATGTATTATATGCAAATTTGCTATGACATTGTGTATATATATATATATATGTAAACAAAGATAAATAACAATTATTCAAAGAATTAAGATAATATGATTATAAAGAAAATTTTACCAAAACCTGTGTTCCTGGTGGTACCACTTCACACTCTAGGACTTTAGGCAAGTTACTTACATGTTCCATTCTTCAGTTTTGTTATATTCAAAATAAGCATAATACTACCCACTTTATAGGGTTATTCTAAATGAGTTAATATGTGTAAAGCATTTAGAATAATTCCTAAGACACAGTGAGTATTAAAGAATAGTTAGCCACTATTTGTATATTATCACAGGAATAGATTTCATCTTGTAAAGTGCTTTACTGAAAATGGACTGTGGACAATATAAAAATGGTTCTGTAAAATAGCAAATATTTTAAAAACTAAGTACACAAACATATGTACATATGTTTCATGAGAAATCTCTGTGTTGCTCAATCAAACTACTTTTCAGCTTTTTGGACAAGGATTCTAATGAGGGCACTTTGAAAAGTGTTCTGAGGTAAGGAAGAGGAAAGCAATGAAGCATAAACACAGAAATGTATCTAGGATAATTTAAAATACTACGGAGTGCCCTAAAGAGTAAAAAGTATGAATTGATTGACCAGTGTCCAGTTCTCACGGTGAAGCATGTGGGGAGTTGAGTAGATGGATGGAAATGTGTGAGGGTTAGCAAAGCAAAACAGAGAAGAAAATCAGTCAAGTTTCCAGATGAACTTTCCCAGCCAAGATGAAAGACAGAGAATCAGAATACCATACCGGAAATAAAGCAACTCAATTTAAGATGATCCAGGGAGAGAAAATATTCACAATATTCTTTTATGTCCAGAAAAAGAGTAGAGTCTTCATTTTTTAAAACAGACCCTATGTGACCAAGAAACATTACTTACCAGTTATAAATCTAGAAACTCTTCCTATGGGGAATGATTAAAATCTCAGAAAGCATCAACCACAAAAGCCAGCTGAAGAGGATTCTTACAGGCAGAGTCTTCCTAAATGAGAATTGAATATATTTAATTTGATAATATTCTTTTTGAAAGAATAATATTTTGTAAAATCATACCTGATCATTTTTAAGTATATAGTAATACCCCAAAGTACATATTTATTAATGAAGTTATCCCACATGCACCATCCACAAACAATTGAACTTTGCATTGGTGACTGCAGACATCTCTCTATGCAGTCATACAGAAAAGACAGAAGTAAATATCATTGACTATAGATAGACATATTGACAACAATCAATGTGAAGCTAGAGAAAATTTTTTAACTCTAGATAGATACTTACAATAATGTTTATTTTTAAATGTTTCTAAATTCAAGTGGGGAAATATTAAAAATATTGATGAGAGTGTTATTTTTAAAGTTTCATGTTAATTTTTAGAGAATTGGTTGACTTCTTGATATGAAATATGAGGAAATAGTAAAATTAGACTCTTAGACCCTCCTCGGTCTACTCCCTTCCTCCAGGGATAGAAAGATATTTAAAATATTTTATTTATATAGCTATTTTTTTAAAATAGCATTTGGAGTTTCTTATAGGACCATATTTTATATTATAATGGATTTAATACTCAATAAATCATAAAACAATCAAACAGATTTCCTTCGAAATTTAGTTCACAAGTGCTACTACATTCCTTGACTCCTTTCATGTCTGTGAATGCCTACTTGTGTTGAAGCTTAAACACCTTTGATTGGATATAATCTTTTTGAACATTGTGTGCTGATAGAGAAGTCTGAGGCCAACTAGATTTTTCTCCCTTGTGATTTGTTCATTATGTCTGGATGCCTTAAAATTTTTTTTTTAAAAGTTTATCTTGAAATCCAACTACTTAATAAGAATATGTCAACATGTTTATCATTGTTATTTAGAAATGACATCCAGTAATGTCAATCTATACAGTATTTAAAAATCCCGAATATCAAAATAGCACATGACTATATTTTTGAAGGATAAATTATTTGTCATATTCTCTTGAGCCCATCATGGAGCTTTTCTGAGTTTACTCAAGCAAATAAATAACTAAATTTTAAAGAAGAAGAAGATCCTCCAAGGCAAGATAGGGAAAATCCACTCTGTCACCTGTGGCAGAAAGTGGGAGAAAGATATAGCTGCCATTCAAGCAAGTAAGAAGAAATCAGCTAAAATTTCAACACAATCTTAAAGGCCATGGGAAAAATTAAAGGCCAAGTTTGAAACACCTGGGGAACCCAGAAAAAAAGAGGAGTTTGCACTCACTTGTAAGCTCTTCTTTAGTGGCCTCCACCAGGTACTCACAATGAAGATTGGGACAGAATAGGAGTTCAAAGAGAGTCGTAGGAAGGTAGACATGGTTGTCAGAGGTGGAAGAGACAGACTTAAAATGTATTCTCTTTTCTGGACCTTCATTTCATACAAAGAAAAACTTTTACTCAACTGGAAGGGGAACCGAGGAACTTTTCACTATCAGGACACAGGAAAAAAATCCATTATTCCAAGAGAGACATATAAACAAGATCCATCTGGAGGAGAGGTATGAAATCAGCTTTAGCCTAGGAAGCTACATTTATACCCCACTGGGGAAGAGAGAGAAAACTGTTATCTAAGACCACAAATACAATGTTCAGTTTGAACAACAACAGAATAAAGGCCAGGAATGCTGAAAATGTTTCACCTCTGGGCTCTAGGTTCTTAGGATATGCCTAAGACAGAAGCTGGATTAAACCAACACAAAATACATTGCCTGAAACAAGAACCTAGCACTGAGTAAGAAGCAACACCAGTCTAACACTGAGGGAGGAGTAGGGAGGTAGCAACCCTTATCTGTAGCACAAGTTTGAAGGAACTGCTGGAAGCTCAAAGTGACTATGAATGTTGAGAAAAACACTCCAGCACCGAAGCATACATTAAGAACAAAGTAAAAGGCAACCAACACTCGGAGGAATTTGAATCATGATAGCAACAACAAAACTTAAGCCAAACTCAGCTGACTAGACAGACTCAAACTTTATTCCAAACTTGTATGGGTTTTTTTTCTGCTTTTTCTCCCCAAATCCCCCCAGTATATAGCTGTATATTTTAGTTGTGGTCCTTCTAGTTGTGGCACATGGGACACCACCTCAACATGGTCTGATGAGCGGTGCCATGTCCGTGCCCAGGATCTGAACCCTGGGCCGCTGAAGCAGAGTGCAAGAACTTAGCCACTCTGCCATGGGGCCAGCCCCTCAAACCTTATTCTAGATGCCTGACAGAAGAAGAGCTGTGCCCATCAATGGGCATGAACTTTATTTTCATTAGCCTATTCTGTTCTTCATTACACAATATCTGGCATTCCATCAAAAATTGAGACACATAAACCAAGGAAGAAAATGTGACCCATTGTCAACAAATAAACAATCACCAGGACCCAAATAAAAGTTACCCAAATAGTAAAACTATCAGTTTAGGATTTTGGAATAACTATGATTTATATGTTAAAAGATTTAATGGAAAAATTGAACAACATTTATGAACAGATAGGCAATTTCATCAGAGAAATTAAAACCATAGAAAATAGTCAAATGAAAATGCTAAAAATGGGCCCGGCCCAGTGGCAAAGCAGTTAAGTGTGCATGTTCTGCTTCTCAGTGCCCTGGGGTTTGCCAGTTCAGATCCTGGGTGCAGACATAGCACCACTTTGCATGCCATGCTGTGGTAGGCGTCCCACAAATAAAGTAGAGGAAGATGGGCACAGATGTTAGCTCAGGGCCAGGCTTCATCAGCAAAAAGAGGAGGACTGGCAGTAGTTAGCTCAGGGCTAATCTTTCTCAAAGAAAAAAAAAAGAAAATGCTAAAAATAAAAGCATGATATCAACAATGGAGAATTCTTTCAATAGAATTATCAGAAGAATAAACAAAGTTAAGAATCAGGAAACTTGAATTTATGTCAATAAAAATTATCCAAAATTAAACATAAAGAGAAAAAGAGTGAAAATAAAATATCAGACTGTCAAGTCAAGAGACAAGCTCATTCATGAGACAATCTTAAACCATTAAATCTAACAGATGTATAATTAGAGACCCAGAAGGAGAGGATAAAAGAAGAAAGAATAACATCAGACTTCTCATCAGAAACTATGCAAACCAGACATAAAGCACTAAAGGAAAATAAAAACAAATTTTCAACCTAGAATTCTATCCCAGCAAAAAAATCTTAAAAAATAAAATAAAGGCAAAATAAAGACTTTGCTAGACCAAAAAAAAAACAAAAAAAAAGCTGAGAAAATTTATTGCCAGAAAAACTGTGCTGTAAGAAATGTTGAAGGAGATTCCTCAGGCACAAAGAGTAGGACCCAAGATGAAAACTTGGATCTACAAAAATAGAAGAAGAGTGCTTAGAATGGTAAAAAAAAAAAAAAAAAAAAGGAGGTAAAAACATCTTTTTTTGTCTAGTTTTATTCAGTTGAAAATAATCAACCATCTAAAACAAAATAATAACATGGTCTTGTGGTGCTTATAATATATGCAAAATTCAAATGTATGACAAATATGGCATAAAGGATGACATGGAGGAGTTAGAGTATATTGTTGTAAGGTTTAAACACTAGGTGAAATGATATAATATTGTTTAAAAGTACACTACGATATATTAATATTGTATAGTTTGGGTTGATGAAACCACTAAAACTTAAAGAAATAAAACTAAGAAACCAATAGTGGAAATAATATGGACTCATAAAATAATTATTTCGTTTTCATAATAAGGAATAAAAGGAAAAAAGAAGAGATGAGACAAGCAGAAAACAACTATCAAGATTGTAGATTTAAATTCAATCATAGCAATTATAATAAAGCAAATAGTTTAGCATGTTAAGCTATAACAAATATTCTAAACACCCAATACAAAAGATTGGTGGATTACATTTTAAAAATCAAGAAATTATATACTGTCTAAAAGAAATCTCCTTTAAATATGTAAATGTAGATATGTTAAAATTAAAATGATGGGAAAGATGTTCAATGCAAACAGTAATTAGAAGAAAGATGAGTTTGCTGTACCAATATCAGAAAATGTAGACATCTGAACAAAAAACATCAGAGATAAAGAGGGGAAATTCAAAGTGATGAAGAGACCAACTAAGAAAATATAACGACGGCATGTATATATGCACATTTCCTTCAAAATATATGAAGAAACTGATAGAACTTTAAGAGAGCCAAGTTTACAATTACAGGTAGAGACTTTCCTACCCAGAGATGGGAAAACATTTAAGGATATATAAAACTTGAACAATACCATCAATCAATATGACCTAATTGAACACTCCAACAAACAACAGTAGAACACACATTATTTTCAAGCACTCATGAAACATTCACCAGGTGACTATATTTTAGACCTTATAATAAAATTTAACAGACAAAGAATTGGAAACAAAAACCAAGAAAACTAGTTACAAAAGGATATGCGGAAAATTCCTCAAGCAAACGCACTTCTAAATAACATCAGGTCAAAGAGAAAGTCACAAGGGAGATTAGTAAACATTTTGGATTGAATAAGAAAAATATATATAAACGTGTGAGATGCAGCTATAGTGCCTAAATGAGAGTTTATAAACCATATGTTTATATTAGGAAAGAAGAATCCCAAAGTAAATCTAATCCTGTACCTTAAAGAAATTAGAAGGAGACAAAATTAAATCCAAGGTAGAGGAAGGAAATAATAAAAATCGGACCGAACATGAATATAAATACAAATATAAAAACAATAGAGAAATATTTGCAAAGGACACTGATAAAGAACTTGTTTACAGAAAATATAAAGAACTCTTACAATTTGCTAAGGAAAACATAAAGGTCCAATTATGAAAAAAAAAGGACAAAGACTTGAACAGACATGCAAGCAAAAACATGGATAGCAAATGAGCATATGAACATAAAGTTACTCAATGTAATTAGTCATTATGGAAAAGAAAATTAAAACAATGTGATATCTCTATACATCCATTAGAATGGCTATAAAAAAAAGTAAAAACAAAGATAAAACTGACAATTTTAAGTTCTGGCAAACGTGAGGGGCAAGTAGGGTCCTCATACATTGTTATGAGGAGGCAAAATGGTCCAACCACCTTGGAAAATAGTTTTGCAATGTCATATCAAGTTAAACACACCCTACCATGTGATCCAGCAATCCCACTCCTAGGAACAGAAAGCTTCTCCAAGAGAAAATGTTTCCAAGAGAAATGAGATGAAACTTCCATACAAAAACCTATTGGTGAAAGTTTTTATCAGTTTTATTTATAATGACCAAAGAACGGGAGAGAATCCAAATGTTAATAAACTGGTGAATGGATTAACAAATCATGGTAGAGCTAAACAATGGCATGACATGCAGCAAGTAAAAGGAGATAACCACTAATACATGCAATAACAAGGATGAACCTGAATGGCATTATTTCAAGTGAAAAAGTCAAATTCAAAAGGCTACCTAAGATTCCATTTATACAACTTTCTATAAAAGGCAAAAGTATAGGGACAGAAATCCTATCAGTGGTTGCCAGGGACTGAGTGGGGGAAAGGATCAACTGCAGACTGGCGCTCAGAATCTTCAAGGTAATGAAATTTTGTGTATTTTTATTATGGTGGTGGTTATATAAATATATTTGTCAGTCAAAACTCATAGCATTTTACACTTATAGGTGAATTTTACTCTATGTAGTGAAATTATATATTATAAAGTAAGAGGAAATCAGAAAATCAAAGTGGCAGATATACAGGTTTTACTGTACATTTTTCTCAACTCTGTTCTATGTTAGCAAGTTTTCATATAAAATGTTGACAAATTGGAAACAAGTTTATTTTCCCCTCAGAACAAAATCCTTTGATAAGACCAAGAGATAAAAATTTGCTGTTAAAAGGCAAAAGTAAAATAAATTAATTTAGCATAAACCAATTGCAGAGAGCATGAGTCATTTTCCACTTCAGGGTCATGTGAGCAAGTAATAGACTCTAAATAAGATGCAATATTATAGACATTAGCATGCTTATAATAATTTACATTTGTATTTAACTTGTAATTTATATACTGTATTTTACCTACATGATCCCTTTTGATCTAAAGGATGAGTAAGTCAGATAATGAATTACAACACAGATCCAGAAACTGACACACAGAGTAATTAAGCAACTTGCTTTAGGTATATAAGCCAAGGCCTATAACTCCAAATCTCACGTCATGATTTTCTATATCTTTTTATATTAAAGCACATTAATTTTCAGAAAAATGCACTTATTGAAACACTGTATATGTATTCAGAAAAGTGTACATGTAAAGGCCTAGTTCAATAGATTTCATAAACACCTGGATAACCAGAACTGAGATCAAGAATTCAAATATCCCCAGCATACCAGAGGTACCTCAGTTCTTTTTAAGGGGGAACAGTATATGAAATAAATTTTTATAAAATGTTTAATTTTGTGGTATTATCACCAAGATAAATAACTGTCCCTTTAAGAGTCCTTTAAGTGTCAAGTATTTTACTACATCTAAAATATGATTTTATTTATAAGGTGTTTATTTACACACAGCTTTTTAGGAACATTGATTTAGGCAGACCATTAGGAAAACATCCCAAAATAACATCAATTGGTAGTCACCCTTAATAAAATTACTAACACAGTCTATATAGAAAGGTTACCATATTAATTGCTTTTAGTCATAAACATGGTTAGAATGCATTGACTAATGGGATTCACATCATTGGTCAAATACAATTCTTAAGACATTTTTTAAGCATGACCAAGATTATGTTAATGTTCCCCTCAGCTTAACTAGACTTTAGACAGGTATCTTCCTGACTGTAGAAATAAGCCCAGAAATAAACCCATGCATATAAGGTCAACTAATACTTGACAAAGGAGCCAAGAATACTCCGTGGGGAAAAACAGTCTCTTTAATAAATTGTTCTGGGAAAATTGGATATTCACATGCAAGAGAATGAAACTAGACTCCTATCTTAAACCACTTGCAAAAATTAATTTGAAACAGATCAAAGACTTAAATATAAGACCTGTATACATAAAACTTCTGGAAGAAAATGGAAAAAGCTTCCTCACATGTCTTGGCAGTGATTTTTTGGATATGATATGTCAAGCACATGCAACAAAATAAAAATTACACAAATGGGACTACATCAAACTAAAAAGCTTCTGCACAGCAAATGAAATGATCAACAAAATGAAAAGGCAACCTACAGAATGGGAGAAAATATTTGCAAACCACACATCTCATAGCAGGGTTAATATCCAAAATATATAAAGAACTCATATGACTCAATAGTAAAAAAACCAAATAATCCAATTAAATAATGGGCAAAGGACCTGAATAGACGTTTTTCCAAAGATATTCAAATGGTCAACAGGTACCTGAAAAGGTGTTCAACAACAGTAATCAGAGAAACGCAAATCAAAACCACAATGAGATATCATCTCACACCTGTTAGAATGGCGAGTATCAAAAGATAAGAGATAACAAACGTTGACAAGATTGTGGAAAAAAGGGAACATTTGTACACTGTTGGTGGGAATGTAAATTGGTACAGACATTATGGAAAATAGAAAGGGTTCCTCAAAGAGTTAGAAGTACCATACAATCCAGCAATTCCACTTCTGGATATTTATTCAAAGGAAACAGAGTCACCTATCTCAAAAAATATCTGCACTCTCTTGGTCACTCCAGCGTTATTTATAATAGCCAAGACATGGAAATAGCCTCAGTGTCCATTGACAGATGAATAAAGAAAATGTGATAAACACATACACATGCACACACACAGTGGAATACTATTCAGCCATTAAAAGGCAGGAAATCCTGCCATTTGTGTCAACATAGATGGACCTCAAGGGCATTATGCTAACTGAAATAAGTCCATGTAAGACAAACTCTGCACAAGCTCCCTTGTTATATGAGGAATCTAAAAAACAAAACAAAATAAAACAGAACAAAACAAACAAACTCATAGATATACAAAACAGATTGGTTGTTGCCAAAGGAGGTGGGTGGCAAGGAGAGTAGCAAAATGGGTGAAGGTATTCAAAAAGTACAAACTTCCAGTTATAAGATAAATTCCTGGGGATATAATGTACAACATGATGATTCTAGGTAACAATACTATATTGTATATTTGAAAATTGCTAAGAGAGTAGATCTTAAAAGTTCTCATCACAGGGAAAAAAAGTTTTAACTATATGAAGTGATAGATGTTAACTAAACTTATTGTGGTAATCATTTTACAATGTATACACATATCAAGTCATTGTGTTACACACTTTACACTTATACAATGTTATGTGTCAATTATATCTCATAAAAGAGTAAAAATAATGAGAAAAAAGGATCTGGAAACTCTCTCTTTGAAATGTAATCATCACGAAAGACAGAGTCCCCATATCTCAGTCTCGTTTTTCTCTTATTGCAGTAACATCAGATTATAACATAGTATAACTTTCAGGTATACATCATAACATATTTCAAATTCTGTATAGATTACATCATGTTCACCACTCAAAGACTAATTACAATCCATCACCACACACTGTGCCTAATCACCCCTTTGGCCATCCTCCCTCCCTCCTTCCCCTCTGGTAACCACTAATGCAATCTCTGTTGCTATGTGTTTGTTTGTCATTTTTTTTATCTTCTACTTATGAGTGAGATCATACGGTATTTGACTTTCTCCCTCTGACTTATTTCACTCAGCATAATTCCCTCAAGGTCCATCCATGTTGTCACAAATGGCCGGATTTCATCATTTGTTATAGCTGAGTAAGTATTCTATTGTGTATATATACCACATCATCTTTATTCATTCATCCCTTGATAGGTACCTAGATTGCTTGCAAGTCTTGCCTATTGTGAATAAGGCTGCGATGAACATAGGGGTGCAAGTATCTTTATGCATTTGTGCTTTCAAGTTCTTTGGATAAATATGATCAGTGGGATAGCTAGATCATATGGTAGATCTATTCTTAATTTTCTGAGGAAACTCCATACTGTTTTCCATAGTAGCTGCACCAGTTTGCAATCCTACCAGAAGTGTACAAGGCTTCCCTTCTCTCCACATCCTCTCCAACTCTTCTTGTTTCCTGTCTTATTAACTACAGCCATTCTTACTGGAGTGAGGTGATATTTCATTGCAGTTTTTATTTGCGTTTCCCTGATAAGTTAATGATATTGAACATCTGCCTGTTGGCCATCCATATATTTTCTTTGGATAAACCTCTGTTCACTCTTTCTCCATTTTTTATTTGGGTTGTTGGTTTTTTAGTTGTTGAGACATATGAGTTCTTCATCTATTTTGGATATTAACCCCTTATCTGATATATGGTTTGCAAATATCTTCTTCCAATTGTTAGGTTGTCTTTTTGTTTTGTTGATGGTTTCCTTTGTTGTGCAGAAGCTTTTCAGTTTGATGTCCCATTTGTTTATTTTTGCTCTTGTTTCGCTTACCCAGTCAGACATGATATTTGAAAAAATGCTGCTAAGACTGATGTTAAAGAGCATACTGCCTATGTTTTCTTCTGGAAGTTTTATGATTTCGGGTCTTACATTCAATTGTTTAATCCATTTCAATTGATTTTTGTGCATGGTGTAAGATAATGGTCTACTTTCATTCTTTTACATGTGGCTGTCCAGTTTTCCCAACACCATGTATTGAAGAAACTCTCCTATCTCTATTGGATGGACTTGGCTCCCTTGTCGAAAATCAGCAGTCCATATATGTGTGGATTTATTTGTGGGTTCTTGATTCTGTTCCATTGATATGTGTGTCTGTTTTTGTGCCAATACCATGCTGTTTTGGTTACTATAGCTTTGTAGTATATTTTGAAATCAGGGAGTACAATACCTCCAGGTTTGTTCTTTTTTCTTGGTAAACCTTCAGCTATTTGGGGTCTTTTGTTCTTCCAAATAAATTTTAAGATTTTTTGTTCTATTTCTGTGAAAAGTGTTGTTGGAATTTTGATAGGAATTTCATTGAATCTATCGACTGATTTAGGAAGTATGGACATTTTGGCTGTATTAATTCTTCCAATCCAAGAGCACAGAATATCTTTCCATTTCTTTACGTCTTTAATTTCTTTCAACAACGTTTTATAGTTTTTGGTGTACAGATCGTTGACCTCTTTAGTTAAGTTTATTCCTAGATATTTCATTCTTTTTGTTGCAGTTGTAAATGGAATTGTATTCTTAACTTCTGTTTATGCTACTTCATTGTTAGTGTATAGAAATGCAAGTGATTTTTGTATGTTGATTTTATGTACTGCAACTTACTGTATTTATTATTTCTAAAAGTATTTTAGTGGATTCTTTAGAGTTTTCTATATATAAAATCATGTCATCTTCAAATAGTGACAGTTTCACTTCTTCTTTTTCAATTTTGATCTGTTTTATTTCTTTTTCTTACCCGATTGCTCTAGCTAGGACTTCCAATACTATGTTAAATAAGAGTGATGAAAGTGGCATCCTTGTCTGGGTCTTATTCTTAGAGGGATACCTTTCAGTTTTTCTCCATTGAGGATATTATCTGTGTGTTAGTCATATATGGCCTTTATTATATGGAGGCATTTTCATTCTATACTCATTTTAACTTAGAGTTTTTATAAAAAATGGATGCTTTATCTTGTCAAATGCTTTCTCTGCATCTATTGAGATGATCATGTGATTTTTCTTCTTTATTTTGTTAATGTGGTGTATCATGTTGATAGATTTGTGGATGTTGAACCATCCCTGCATCCCTGGACTAAATCCCACTTGATCATGATGTATGATTTTTTTAATGTATTGTTGTATTTGATTTGCTAGTATTTTGTTGAGGATGTTTGCATGAATGTTCATCAGTGATATTGTCTGTAAGTTTCTTTTTTTGTGTTGTCCTTGTCTGGTTTTGGTATCGGGATAATGTTGGTTTCGTAGAATGAGTTGGGAAGCTTTCCCTCCTCTTCAATTTTGTGGAAGAGTTTTAGAAGAATAGGTATTAAGTCTTCTTTGAATGTTTGGTAGAATTCACCAGGGAAACCACCTGGTCCAGGACTTTTATTTTTTCGGAGCTTTTTGATTGCTGTTTCGATCTCCTTACTGGTGATTGGTCTATTCAAATTCTCTACTTCTTCTTGATTCAGTTTTGGAAAGTTGTATGAGTCTAAGAATTTATCCATTTCTTCTATATTATCCAGTTTGTTGGTGTATAGTTTTTCACAGTATTGTCTTATAATCTTTTGTATTTCTGAGCTGTCCATTGTAATTTCTCCTCTTTCATTTCTGATTTTATTTATTTGAGCCTTCTCTCTTCTTTTCTTGGTGGGTCTAGCTAAAGGTTTGTCAATTTTATGTGCCTTTTCAAAGAACTAGCTCTTGGTTTCATTGATTTTTTTCTATTGTCATTTTAGTCTCTATTTCATTTATTTCTGCTCTGATTTTTATTATTTCCTTCCTTCTGCTGATTTTGGGCTTTGTTTTTCCATTTCCTTTAGGTGCCCTGTTAGATTGTTTACTTGGGATTTTACTTGTTTGTTGAAGCAGGCCTGAATTGCTGTAAACTTCCCTCTTAGAACCACTTTTGTTGTATCCCATAGATTTTGGGATGTCGGATTTTTATTTTGATTTGCCTCCAGGTATTTTTGGTTTCTCCTTTGATTTCTTCATTGACCCAATCGTTGTTCAGTAGCATTTTGTTTAATCTCCACACATTTGTGGCTTTTCTGATTTTCTTCCTGTAGTTGATTTCTACTTTCATACATTTGTGGTCAGAAAAGATGCTTGGTGTTACTTTGATCTTCTTAAATTTATTGAGACTTGTTTTCTGGCCTACTATGTGATCAACCCTGGAGAATGTTCCATGTGCATTTGAAAAGAATGTGTATTCTGTAGTTTTTGGATGGAATGTTCTATATATACCTACTAAGTCCGTCTGGTCTAAGGTGTCATTTAAGGCCAATGTTTTCTTATTGATCCTCCGTTTGGATGATCTATCCATTGGTGAAAGTAGAGTGCTCAACTCCCCTACTGTTATTGTGTTACTGTCTATTTCCCCTTTTATGTCTGTTAATAATTGCTTTGTATATTTAGGTGCTCCTATATGGGGTGCATAAATATTTACAAGTGTTATATCCTCTTCTTCGATTTTTCCCTTTATCATTATGTAGGGCCCTGCCTTGTCTCTTGCTACAGTTTTTGTTTTAAAGTCTATTTTGTCTGATATAAGTATTGCTACCCTTACTTTCTTTTCTTTGCCATTTGCATGGAGTATTTTTTTCACCCATCCAGTTTGTGAGTGTCTTTAGGTCTGAAATGTATCTCATGTATCAACATATATACGGGTCTTGTTTGTTTATCCAGTTGGCCACCCTATGCCTTTTCATTGGAGCATTTATCCCACTAACATTTAAAGTAGCTATTGATAATTATGTACTTATTCCCATTTTGTTACCTTTTTCTCTGGGTGTTTTAGTAGTTCTTCTCTATTCCTTTCTTTTTCTCTTGCTCTTTTCTCTTGTGGTTTGATGGATTTCTTTCCTCTTACTTATTTGTTTATTTATTGTAGGTTTCTGGTTTGTGATTACCATGAGTTTCATATATAATAACATACATCTATAGCTATCTGTGTTAAGTTGGTGGTCTCTTTAGTTTAACCCCTTTCTAAAAGCTCTACTCTTTTACTCCTCTCCTCCCACATTTTAAGTTTTTTTTTTGTTTTTTTTTAAAGATTTTATTTTTTCCTTTTTCTCCCCAAAGCCCCCAGTACATAGTTGTATATTCTTCGTTGTGGGTTCTTCTAGTTGTGGTATGTGGGACGCTGCCTCAGCGTGGTTTGATGAGCAGTGCCATGTCCGCGCCCAGGATTCGAACCAACGAAACACTGGGCTGCCTGCAGCGGAGCGTGCGAACTTAACCACTCGGCCATGGGGCCAGCCCCCCACATTTTAAGTTTTTGATACCATCTCTCATTTTGTGTGTGTCTGTCCATTACCCTTTTATCAGTGAAATAGGTAATTTTAGTACTTTTGTCTTTTAACCTTCATATTGTTATAGATGGTTGATCTGCTACCTTTACTGTATTTTTGCCTTTACCAGTGGTTTTATTGCCTTTTTTTTTTTTGGATGATTTTATTATCCCTATTTGTGGTCTTCTCTTTCCCACTTAAATAAGTCCCTTCAGTATTTCTTGTAGAACTGGATTTTTGGTGATAAACTCCTGTAACTTTTGCTTGCCTGGGAAACTCTTTATTTCTCCTTCCATTCTGAATCATAACCTTGCTGGATAGAGTCTTCTTGGCTGTAGTTTTTTTTCCTTTCAGCACTTTAAATAAGTTGTGCCACTCTCTTCTAGCCTATAGGGTTTTGACTGAGAAGTCTGCTGATAGCCTTATGGGCTTTGCTTTGTATGTCAGTTGTTGCCTTTCTTTTCCAGCTTTTAGGATTCTCTCTTTATCTTTAATTTTGGACATTTTAATTATAATATGTGTTGGTGTGGGCCTCTTCGGGTCTATCTTTTTTGATGCTCTCTGTGCTTCCTGTATTTGTATGTTGGTTTCCTTTCTTAGGTTTGGAAAGTTTTCAGCTATTATCTCTTCAAATAGATTCTCTGCCCCTTTATCTCTCTCTTCTCCTTCTGGGACACCTTTAATATGAATGTTAGTGCACTTGACATTGCCCCAGACTTCCCTTAGAGTGTTCTCATTCTTTTAAATTCTTTTTCCTTTCATCTGTTCAGCTTGGTGACTTCCTCTACTCTTTCACCGAGCTCATTGATCCATTCTTCTGTATCACCTACTCTGGTATTGAGTCCCTCCACTGAAATTTTCATTTCCAGTATTATATTTTTCATTTCTGATTGGTTCTTTTTTATATTTTCCAATTCTTTGTTGACATTCTCACTGTGTTTATCCAGTCTTCTCCCAATATTTGTGAGTATCCTTATGAGTTTTTGTTTGAACTCTTTGTCAGGTAGATTGCTTGTCTGTTTCATTTAGTTCTTTTTCTGGGATTTTGTCCTGTTCCTTTGCTTGGAACCTATTCCTTTGCCTCCTTGTTTGCCTCTTTCTCTGTGCTTATATTTATGTAGTAGCAGAGTCAGCTATGTCTCCTGTTTCTTTAGAAGTGGCCTTATGTAAGAGATACCTTTTGAGGCCCAGCAGTGTGCTTCCCTCTTGTCACCAGTCCAAATGTTCCAGGAGTGACCTCTGTTTGGGCTATTTGTGTCCTTCTGCTGATGCAGCTCTTAGTGCAAGTACCCAGGGAGTGTAGGCTTTCCACCCCCTGGCTGGTTGTTTGTAAATTGGGTTTGGAGAGCCCCAGCACCATTGGCTATAAGGTCTAAAAGCACATTTTTGTTGCGGTTTTCCTGTTAAATGAGTAGGCACCCAGTGTAGCTGGTTGCTAGGCTCAGGGCTTACAGGTGCTGTAGGCCTCAGGCCTAAAAGGTTGTTGTCAGCTCTCTCAGGATTGCAGCTGAGTGGGGCTGGCCCCAGGCACAGGGGGCACCAATTGTTTCAGGCTTTGACAGGTGGGGCCGATCCCTTTTGTGGCTGTTTGTGAAGCACAGGTCTTCTGCCACTGAAAAGTCCCACCCCTCACAGGTCCACATACACCATCAACACAGTCCTGGTCCATGCACACTTCACAACCCCCTAGAACATAACTAGTCACCCACTGCAGAGGCCTCCACCTCTCCATTAATGCCCCCTTCAGTTCACCTGTCCCTCACACAGACATTGCCCCACAGAGGCAGACACACTTGTCTGCCTGTAGAGAATCTAGGCATTCAGTCTACGCAGGCTGAAAAGTTTCCCAAGAGCTTGCTGTTTGCAGGGCCAGTCCCTAGGGCAGGCTGCCTGCCCTGGCTGAATTGGATTAAGTCTGCACTCTAGTGGGTGTGGCAGACTCCTGGGCTAACAGGCCAGGGGAAGAACTCCAATGGCGTCTGTGTCGGCATGCCTGTACTAGGTCACAACAATGGCCAAAACCAATGTCTCAGTCTCCAGAGAGGTCTCATCTTTCACCAAGATGCACCCAGAGCCTATCAGGTGAGTCTCTTTTCACTAAAGGACTGTGCACTTTTATTTCTGATGATTTTAGGTTTCTCTCTGAGACAGCTGAATTGGTGCAAGGGCCCTTTAAGAATTGGCTTTATTCCACTTATGTCTATAGCTTTCCTGAGGGTATTCCCCATTGCAGTCAGTAGCCAGTAAAGCCAGATAGTATGACACTTTTCTCAGTTGTGCTAAGTCTGAAGGATGCTTATAGCAGTAACATGACCCCACCCAGGTCCCCACCTCTTCAGGGAGAGCTGTGTACTTTAGGGTTGCTTTCACCTTGCTGACTGTGAAGCTCCACCACACATGAAGGTGGCTTTTTTCTCTCCAGAAGGAATTTTTGCCTCTTCCACCTCAGTTAGGACTGTCCCTTGTTGTGGGGCTTCTTTTAATCCAGTTTTCAGTTCTCTCTCTGGGGTAATTTTTCCAAGAATAGTTGTAACCTGGTTGTGTTTGTGGGAAGAGTTGAGTTCAGAGTCCACCTATGCCACCATCTTGACAAGATATCTCAGTCTCTGTGGGGAAGTAAAAGCCCAAATTTGATAATTGCCAATTAGCAAACACAGATGGCAGTAATCACATTGACCAGCCACAGTCCTCCAACATCCTCTAGCACTTTTCCACTAGCTCACCTCAGTGCTTAAAACCTCTCTTATGTTTTCTTTTAGGGGAGTTGAGTTCAATCCCTCTCTCCTAGTGCAATAGCTTTGAGTAAAGTCATCTTTGTCTGTTTAACTCCCTCTGGTACAATTTTTATTTGACAAACACCTCCTCTAGGTAATAAGCCGTGATCTCAGAACTTGGATCTACTCACCTAGATAACTAAGCAAATAAAAATGAGTGTGATAAGTGCAATGTTCACATTTACAAACGTGCTATAAGAAACAGTTAATGTGGGGGTTTCCTGGAGTAGGAGGGGCTTTAAGGAAGTTACACAGATTAGAAGACAAAGCTGAACCATGAAGAAAATATTTTTACCTAGTATACATTATATGAAGGGAGTTCCAGGCAGACAAAACAGCATGAATGACAATATGGAGACATGCAGTTCATAGTATGTTTGGGGAATAAGAGGTAAGAGTTGCTGCAACACAGTGTAAACACATTGTGTGAACCAAAAAGTGAGAGTTGGAGTGGCTAGAAAGACTCATTGCATACAGGTTATGAAAATGATTGTAAGTAATCCTAAGTAGTTTGGACCCTAGGAATTGGGAAGTGAATAGAAGTAGTATATCAAGAAGTGATTAGATGTTTTTGAATATTCCTCTGCCAGCGGTGTAAAGGTTGATGTGCTTGTCAAGTGGATCTCCAGCTGGACGTGGGTGGGAGAAAGCCCTGATTTGCAGAATTTACAGATTTCCCTGGTGTAAATAATCCCACTATGGCTGATTGAAAGCTGCCACTGGTTTAATAACCAGATTTCAGAAATCCTGAATATTTAACAGTTGTGTTCTCACAAGCCAGTACAGATTGCTCTAGAATACCACTGGTGGCAGAAGAAGAGAACAGGCTTTATGTAGGTGAAATAGATGAGGATACAGACTCATAAAGCAGCTGTGGGTATGGATAGGTGAGGACCCCTTCAAAGGACATTACAGCAGTAAACCTAATAGTGTATATCAGAAGCATTATTCACATTATAAAACAACCTTTTCTTTAAGGGTCCTTTAAATTGTCACCTATTTAAAGGTCAAATAATGTGTGTTAGAGGTCGACTAATATGTCCATAGTCACCTACTTTGTCAGTGGCAGAGCTTGGATTTGAACTCAGTCTGCCGGATTCCAGCATCCCATACATAGGATTTGGAGCTCAACTCAGGTTCATCTGGAAAAGGAACCCAACACGGTTGCTCTCATAATAAAGTAAAATAATATATATCCAAATCACCTAGGACAACACCTGACACCTATAAACATTTATGAAATTACAGCTACATTATTAATAATTACCATTATCCTTGTTTTACCACGATCATCACATTTAGTTGAATTTGTTAGGAGAGTGATGGAACAATAAATCAGGAGGTGCACATACAGAAAGCAATTTTCTATGCTTAAAAAGTTTACAAGGTGGGGAGAGTAGTGTATTTAAAATACTGTGGATTTTGAATTGTATTTCTTAATCTTTTTTCCTCCAAATATAAACTAAAGCTTATAAACAAATCAATGTGTCTTGGAATATAGGCTTCTTTTATATCATCACTGTGTGGGATAGGCTTGCCTGGTAATGATAAGCTCATCAAACATTCCTCCAGGTTAAAAGCTAAGATAATAGCCCTGTAAACAATTGAACATTATTCTTCCCGTTGTCCTGCTAAAATCAGAAGTAAAATTAAGTTTTGAGTTATGCTGGTAATGATTCATTACTCAAGTAACTGAAAACTCTTTTGTTTCCCATAGAATAATTCACAAAGGAGAAAGACACCAATGTCCAGCCCAGCTTTGACCACTGGAGATTATATAACCTGTTGTCCATGTCACACAGCATTGGGTTTTGGCATCAGTGCAAAGAATTAGCTGCATCTCCAGTGAGATAAACCTTTTAATCTATATAGAGAGCGAGAATATTTTGGGCCACAGCTTTATAGCCTCTGGTGCTTTGGACCTACAAATAAATCACTCACAAGATAGAAAATTTGGCAGAAAATTTTGGACTCTAAAATAGCCTGCAAACTATTTAATTTTAAAAATTCAATAACTGCTATCAAACACACATGATGAAGATGAACGGATCTCCTGCAGTTTTCACAGTTTGGCACAGCGGAGAATACCTGAAAGACAAGGTCACCAGAGCTGGGACTGTGTTTATGCTTTTGAATCTACGTCTTTGATAAAGAAAATATCTTCACTCAGAATTGAAACATACACTGATAAAGAAGAATCAACATCTAATAAAGTATTGCTTCTGACTCTGAACAATTCATAGAAATGCTTAATGAAAATCAATGCCAAAAAATGCATGTCACATTACTTACTGCAGGAAAATTGCTTCATTATATAATTACATTCTTTTTTACATTCAGTATTTTTATTTAATGTTTATTATTATTTGTCACCTTGTTTCAGCCTTGGCATACACATTCTCACTGTGAAAGCAACCAGTGAGTTATTTGTTGTTATTTTGTTCTGATCATAAATATACATACTACAGCTTTTATAATAAAAATTATAACTACGTTTTGCATGTGAGCATGAAAAGGATGCTTGCAACCAAAGTGTGATGTTTCAAGGAAAAGTTTATTTAAATTCTGGCATAGAAGACAAGTTGAATCTCTTTTCTAGGCAAAGTCTCATGTAGAAAACTCAAATATTTGCCCTATCTCTGTTGTGAATTTTAATTCTGTGTAAAAGGAAAGGGGATTCACATTATGAGAGTTATGTGAAGTAGAATTTTATATGGCGTCTGTTTGGAATCTTTTTTCCCTTAACTACCCCAAATTGAAATTTTGCTCCCAATCAATGGACGTGAGTTTCCAACTGTTCTCACACACACTGGTATGACTCCTCAATCCACCTTCTGAATCTTATGTGCACCCTTATGGAGTGGCTTGTGATAAAGAAGTGTTTTAAGTTATAGCATATTAATAGAAAATTTGAGGTACAGTAAGGCCAACAGATCAAGAAAATGACTGCCATTGAAAACAGTAACAAACTATTACAATTCCCAAGGGGAGGAGCCATGCCAAGCCACAGGGGGCCACACAGGGAAGCACTGAGGGTCAGGTCCTTCAGGAGGCAGAAGGAGGGAGAGGAAATCTGGGTGAGGGTCTTTATTGTGGTGTCCTCAGGAAGGAACAGGTAAGGCAGGGTAAGCAGATTTAGGGTTGGCTAGTTTGAATAATTTCAGTGGCCTCTGGGGCAAAGGGACTCTCTCTAGTTATCCGGTACCTGGCCCTTAGGGTCATTAGGGCAGGTGTGTAGTGGCCTGGAGTGTGAGAGCCCAATTGGTTGGGGAAGTGAACTCTGGATTGGCTGGTTTGTATTTGAAAAATAGGTCCCTAGGAGGAGCACTCCTGCAAAGAAGGGGGGTGGGGTGATGCGGAAGGCAGGGTCCAAGGCAAAGTGATTCAGGTGTATTATGGGGTTCTCTAGAATGAGGAATGTCTGGCATATGCATGTGAGGCAGATATTAAACTACCAAACTTACAGAAGCTCCAACACTGTTTAATACAAGAGAGATGACTTACCAAACTATAGCCGAAGCAGTTTAACATGTGTAGTGGGTGCTATTGGTGGTCCACTCCAATTCCCTTCACAGAGCTGTTGAACCCACGATACTGTGAGGATCTGCTGCTAAGGGCTCACAGCTTTCTCCTCTGGAGAACTGCCCTTAGCCAGTGGTTTTCAAACTTTAGTGTGTATCAGAATCACCTGGATAGCTTGTTAAGCCACAAATTGCTGGGCCCCGCCCCCAGAGTTTGTGATTCAGTAGGTCTGGGCTGAGGCCCAAGAAACAATCATTTTTAACGAATTCCCAGGTGATGCTGATCCTGCTGATCTGGGGACCGTGCGTTGAGAACAACTGTTCTAGACGGACACACGTCACCTCCCCCAGGGATTCCTGGGAGGTTTTACCCTCCAGAGTCAGTGACTGACTGGTATGCAGTGTAAATGTCCCACCACCTTGTCTCAAATCAAGACAATTCTGGGGTGCTATCCATTCTCCAGAGATCCACACAAGATCAAGCTGTGGCTAGACTCTGACTGGTTCCAGATTTTTACCAAGGTTCTTCCCCTACCTGGTGCTACTCCCCTCACTTCCTTACAGATGTCTCCTTAGTAAACCACTTGAAGAATACACCTTACTCAGTTTTTGTTTAGGAAACCCAACCTAAGATAACATATTTTCACCAAAACTATGTTTTTTTATTACTGAAACTACATCTGAGAATTATTTTACCGTTTTGAAGTTTGTTTACCCTCAATATTCCTGTTGATCCTCAAACACAGTGACGGTTTTGAGAGTGGTCAGTAGTAGTCAAAATGCTCAGAAAGATAGGAAGTATAAATGATGAAACAAAATTAAAGATAATTGGGGCTGTTTATTTGGAGCATAGAGGGCAAAAAGGAAGATCCATTAGTTATCCTTGTCAAGAGCATCCAGTGTCTACTTACTGGTGGCATTGTTCTTACAAGGCAAGTGTAGAAAGAAATGACTCTGCCTTCTGGCACTTTACACTGTCAGGTTTGTCTGAAAAGACATTTACATGTTTTGAGGGGATGAATTCATGCAGTGAGTATCATGGACAATATTTTGATATCTAAACGAACTCCCCACAGCTGACTTGTTTCAATTAATGAACTGTAATTACATTATATGTGTGAATGAATAAATGAATTAATGTACATTTAATAATCTAAATATGTCAGATACTGGGCTAGCCACTTTCTCATACATCATTTAGTTAATCCTCATGATTAAGTTTTCAGAAAACACAAGAAATTCTGTGTACTTTTTAAAAATAAAGTAAATAAACTTGAGAAAGAGTGCAAACCCATTTAGTATTGCTATTTTCCTATCACTAATATAATACTGTTAAGTGATTTTAATGAATCAATATATGATTGAAGAATAATTAATGTTATGCCTACCACTGATTTTGGCAAAACATTGCAGAATGTGAGACTACTTCGCCCTCACCCTATTGCAAGCTTTTGGACAGGACTTATCACATTTAGTTCCGACTCTGGAAGGAAAAACAGAAGTATTTTTGACTTGTACTTTCTTATCAGGGCCAGAAGATGTGATGGATGAGGTGGAATAGCATGAAAAACTTTGAGTAGATGCTTCTTAAATTACTTTTGGGGACAATTGATGCAATGAATTTGTGCAATTCATGCATCAACCCAGGAACCTCTAAGGCTGTGATTTAAGAGTGATAGTTTGGTCTCAGCTGACTTTTTATGATGCAACATGTTGTAGTCAAAAGAATCCAATATCATGTGTTTAAATTCTGGGATTTCTTATCTATTTTCTGTTTGATTTAAATCAAGTTATAATTGTTCTAGCTCTCAATTTCTTTATCTCTAAATTGGTGGTCATAATGCCCATCCTGATAGTATGGTTATGAAGATAAATAAAGTAATATATGTAAATTTCTATACACTATGGCCAAAATATCACAGGTTCACAATAAATATTAAGTTCTCCTGCTTTTAATTCTATCCATATCTCCTTTTTATCAAACATATCCTGTACTCCAGTCAAACCAAACCATAATCATCCATAACCAAATCGTGTGATATCTAGCCCTTATACCTCTTTACACCTCACGCTGGTCACCGTATTTGTTTTTTTCTCTTTTTTTCCCCAGCCTTTATGAACTAGCTTCCCTGATTCTCTAAGGAAGTGTGCTTTATTCCTCCTATGAATATCCAAGGATACATCTCTCATGACATTTAGCCCATTTGCCATGTATTATTCTTACGCATACATTATTTCTTTGAAGTTATTGAGTGCAGTGTTTCATTCTACCTACAGTAGTTTCCCTTTATATGTCCTGGTTGAAATTATCACATGAAATAGCATGATAACTATACTAGTAGTTGTCTGCTTATTTTTCTGCCTCACACACTACCTCACAAGGTCTTGGAAAGGACTATGTGTTTTCTCTATTTCTCTCTATATATTCTCTCTCTATTCTTCTCTGTATTCTATTTCTCTATATTCCATCTGAGTGATATACTCCCAATTTTGCAACAATATGAAATATTCCATTGTAGAGGTATATATATCCAAGTCCATGGTTTATTCTGCCAAATTCAGGGGAAGCCTTAATATATTTAATGACTTAATGACTAAAATCAGAGGCTAGTAATCTGAAAGAGGAGCATTTGATAGCAAACCTTCAGACAATGATGGAAGAGCTCTGATTGCTCTCTCTCTTCACTATGAGACAGTTACAGCTTGTGAGGCCATAGGCTATTAGATCCCCAGGGACCTGGAATCTCCAAGAATTAACTTACAAGTTACAGTTGGGTGGACTTAAAAGCACCCACGAGGTCACTGAAGCTCCCAGGCTCTTTCCTCTTAGCTGGTGACCTTCCTTTCTTCCTCCTAAATTTCCTCAATCTCTATAGCTGTCCTTGCTAACTTTTGCTTAGTGAATCTGACTCTACTTCCTAGTGTTTCTCACCAAGACTTGTTATCCTCTCTTGGATCTCTTGATTGCTTTATGTTTTACTCCAGAGCAAGGTCTCTGTGGTTTTGACCCCATTTTGATACTTAATGTCAGACTGTTTTCTCTTCATCTTTTTTAGTACTGACCATAGCCTGACTGCTCAATTCTTCTCAGTATTACAGCCAAAAGTGATTTTTTTCCTATGAAAATGACCCCATAAAAATATGGATGTATAAAGTTTCCCTTTCTTTTCCCAGCCATAACAGAACTTGTGCTGACTTATTCAGATCCTTGTCATCATTTTGCCACTTCAGGTTATTTATCGTGTGTGCAATGTTGGAGAAGTCATGTGTACTTTTCCATAGATATCTTAAGGAACATGGACTCCAGGGGCCTCCCCAGGTCCTCACAGCCTATAACTTTTAAAAAAGCAATTCACAAGCAAAATATGAATCTGAATCTGGCATGTAGAGCCAAAAATAAACAGCTGGATAAAAATTTTGAAAACATGCAAACTATGATTGTGTGTTTTGGGAATCACCCATAAGAAGGGCATAGGAAATGTTGTCTCCAGCAAGCAGAGTTTCCAAAACTGGAATCATGGCATCTCTAATAACAGAAGTAAATGGGCAACATGTGTGGACAGGTAATAGAACATACCTCTTGGCAGAAATGAGATCTGAAAGCAGAAAGCATGCTTTATTGAGTAATATGAAACATATGAAAATTTTTGATACAGACGCAGACTCCAAAAGACTACACATTGCACTGCTGGAGAATGTGCTGCAAACAAATTTTGACCAGGGTAAGTGGAGAGTTAAGGGATGTAACCAGAGGTTTAAAGCAAAAGAAAATCAATCCACTCATAGAAAATAACCCATTCAATATGTTGGTGGGTTATGTTCCTACGAGCATATGAACCAAGACCAAGGCCGTGTCCATGGAAAAAACATCAGGGATGAAAAGAGCGAAAGAGCAGAAGAAGGAGATGTTACTGCCATGCTCAATCGTAAATTGCATAACCTTTCCATAAAACAAATATGGGCATGCAAGGAAAACATCACCAAATAAAACAAAGAATCCCTCTTAGTCACGCGCCCCATATACCCCCACACTCCAATCTCAACAAAGTAACTAGTTTCCAAGTTCTGATACTATATGAGCATGACCCCAAAACTTCTGGATAGTTCTGCTTCCATTGTTCTGTTTGGCTTTGTCTTTGCAGAACAAAGATTGTCTGGATCCTGTTGAACCTATAGCTCTTCTAATGAACATGTACACTCCAATTCCTGAAATGCAAATTGTTTTTATGATCATTGGGGAAACATGAACTACAAGCTATTTTTCTATTTCGTCTCATTAGCAAGAATTCATTTTTGCTTTAGATATAAATATGATGTTTGGGTAAAAAATAAGAGATTCTGTGAGACATATATTTTTGTTATATTTACATTATAGTTATTTTTAAATTTAATTCCATTTTCAAAGGAAAATAAAGCAACCTAGTTCTTCATAGAAATATATTTTAATTATGTGAGTTTGTGTCTAACAGATAAAGCTTGAATAATACATGAAAACTAGGCTTCACCATTTGTTTAAAATTTGAAGTTAAGATGCATTTTCTTTCATCTCAAACATTCGTAGAGGAGGTGAGACACATGATTTTCTTCACTCCAAAGTCCAACTGCATGGCCAATCAAGGTAGATTGATTGAAGATGTCAAAAGTAGTGGCAGCCAATATCCTCCAGTCTGCTGATCTTGCGTTTCAGAAGACAGATTAAACTAGGCTGTCTCTTTCTAAATTCAAATGGATTGGGAGGAAAAAAGAATCTTTGTGCCTCCATCCATTATGGGGCTTGTGCTTAATTGATCTTTGACTCATTACTGCAGCTGAACAACTTAGTGACACTGATGTGAATATTCGTTTACAAAATAGTAAGCCAGAAAAATAGTTCATCTCCAGCTTTGAAACAGAATAACAGCTTAATAAAATGATGAAAACAAACCATAAAAGATTATAAAACAGCCCCAATCAAAAAGTGTCCTATTCAATTGCCATCATTTAAAAGTCATTGATAGCAGGAATAAGTTGCATAAATTGGTGTGCTCTGTGTCCATACACCTATCTTATTTGCTGATAATTTTTTTAACATTTAATCTCAACATTATTTTCAATATTTAATATCAGCTTGGTACAGTGCACAAACTATTCCTGTATATGAGCAATGTACAATGACAATGACTATATGCACTGTACAACTCATTAATCTGGTAAAATAATAAGTTGTTTAGCACTTCAAGTTATGTAAGACCTTTGCATAGCTGTATAATTTAAATCTATTTTCAGTGTCAATTTTGATCATGAAAAGCAATTCTTAAATGTTTGAAGGTAAAATTGTGTCACAAAATTACCATAAAAAACTTGCTAGTGTTCTTTTATGGCCATGAAAGTATTCAATAGCTTTCTATCAAGTTATATCTTAGCTGTGAAATTTACAAGAATAATATGAATTTATTTGCTTGGTAGATAGAGGAGTGAATTGTCATTGGATGCATTTATAATCTGAGCATAATATATTCACCATCAAATTATAAAGTTTGCATGCAATGGGAAGCATACAGGTAGTATACCATGTGACTTTATAACATCCTCCTCCTCAAATATCACATGTAGGAACTCATTAATCTGCTTCCTATTATTTTATATTAAGAAAATAAAATTTCCCTGATGGGATCCTCAAGAATCCTTAAGAAAGAGTATTCAAATACTAAGTACTTAATGATGGAGAGAAAGAATGTTACTAATCTGTCTGGGTGTGTGCTGTGTTGTACAGTCATCATACTAATTACATTAGATTTAAAACAGCATCAATTGAAGATGCACTATTATTTTATGTACCAACATTAAAGAAAAAGTCTGCCAATTAAACTGTGACACAGTCCTAAGATGACATCAATTATAAGATGCATCCTGATTTCAGAAATGTAAACAGTGAAAAAGAAAGTGCATCTTAGACCAGATGAACTAAGGTAACTTCTTCCTATACATAATGCAACCATGCTCTTCCCACAGTGATTCCTATGGCCAATAAGAATATGAACAAGAGACACTCTATCTTGATTTTCCTCTTACTTCATTCATGCCTCAGTCCCCTATAGTGAATCATCCTCTTCGTTATTTCTGACTGATGGAGTGCCCCAAAGTTCAGTCCTCAGCCCCTTCTTCTCTGTCTAGTCTTACTCCATAAGTGATCCTACCTAAACCCTTACCTTTAAATGTCACCTATATAGTGGATAGATCCATCTTCAATTTGTAAGTTCATTTCCAACCTCTCTCTGATCTGCATTCCAAATATATGCCAACATGATAATTCCACTGGATGTCTAAAAGATATCTCATAATTTTAAATCAAATACAAAAATCTTGGCTGCTGCTTCTCATCTCAGGTCTCCTGATCTTAGTAAATGGCACCAGCTACTAAGTAGTTTAAACTAAAAACTTAGAAGCCTTCCAAGATTGTTTTATCAAACTCCCTATTCAGTTCTTTTGGGTCTAACTTCAAAATTGGTTCAAAATTGGCCAACTTTGTATCACCTTTGCCACTATCACTCTTATCCCAAGTAGGTTCGAGCTCTCAAACACTGCTGCCTCAAACTCCCAATTGGTCTTTCTTCTTCTATACTTTCTCACATTCTTCACAGGGATATTTCTACAAAGTAAATCTGATCACATTATTTTCCTGCTGAAATCCCTTCATCAGCTTTCAATCAAACTTAGGAAATACAGCAATTTCTCTTCTATGGCCAATAAAGTCCTACATGATATGGCCCATGGATATCTATTAGTATCGTTTCCTAGAACTCTTTTATACACACACAAGACACAGAGACAGACAGACAGATGCACACTCACACACACACACACACACACACGCTCCCTATGACTCCACTAGAATGTAGAAGAACTGCTACTAGAACTTGGTTTTATCTTATTTGCCACTCTCTAGCCAGAACCTGAAACACTGATGATGTGTAATAGATGCAGAATAAATACTGATGATAGAATGAAGAAATGAATGAATGGATGGATGAATAAAACAGGAAAATGCTTTGTAAACATTGACTCACTGTCTCCTCCTCCCACTCCTTTCTTGTGATGTTGGGTCTGATGGAATACAGAGTGGAAGCATGTCTGATACTGAGTCTGGGAGTGCTGAAGAAACTAAAAGACTTATGAAGATGAAAGGCTTTTAGCTTTTGTCCAGGAATAGAGACATTTTGGTTAAAGAACAGACTTAAGACTGTTGGTGTTTGTAGATCAGCATTGTTAACATCTTTAGCATAATGGTCAGTTAGAATATACGCTCCTAAAAGTCCCTAACCAACATTAAAAACAAGCTATTCCAAATCTCAGGCACTCTTCAGACGATAGTTTCTTTTATTTGTCAGTCTGACGATTCTGAAGTTAATGATCTGCCACATATCAAACAGGAAGGCAGGGAAAATGTCTGAGACACTCAAGTAGATTGCTATCTGGACTGCTGAACCGAAGGCTAGGAATTTGGTGTCAAGGCTCCTCACTGCTGTCTGGCATTAGGCTTGGGAGCAGCAGAATAACTGTTGTTACTGAAATTCATCACAGAACACTCAGTCTGAAACTTACGTTGAGGCAGTCAGTGAAATCTGTCTCCGTGGAGCACAGGGTCATCTCTCATTTTGAAAGAAGCTGTGTGAACTCTGGGGCTCTGATGGGGTTTCTTTAATATGAAATATTTATGTGAGAATGGGGATTGAGCGTGCCTTTGGGGCTATGGAGCAAATTACTATTTTTGCCGAAAGTCAGAATGTTCTGGCAGTAGATAAAGCAGTCTGAGATTCTGAATCTACTCTAGTCACGTGATTTGCTGGCTTCCCAGTTCCCACGCGATGCTGTGTGTTCCTTCTCCACTCCTCTGAGCTTATTATCCTCTAATTTTAAGGGCAACCACTAGCAAATGCACTGCAAGTCAGGAAACACCAATTATTAAGACTTTCCGTGATGAAATGACCATCTTCTTCCCTTGGCAGAGATTATTTCTCTTAATGGTTCTGTGATAATAAGCTATCTTTACATTGAAAACTTTGTTGATAGTGCCGTTGAATCACTTTCACTTCCTTGCAACCTTATTTACAGCACAGTGAAACTCTGCCTGGTATTTTGTGCCATCTTCTCACCTTCCAGTGCTATATCAGAAAATGCTCCGCTGCTATTCATAGGGTTTTCATGGCCAATTTTTTTGGAAGTGGGTGGCAAGGTCCTTCTTCCTGGTCTGTCTTAGTCTGGATCCTCCACTAGAACCTGTCCACCATGGGTGACCCTGATGGTATTGAAATACCAGTGGCATAGCTTTCAGCATCATAGCAACAGTATGACAACTGACAGATGGGTGGTGTGGTTCCCTGACCAGAAACAAACACTGGCTGTGGAGTTGAGAGTGCTGAATCTTAACCACTAGACCACCACGGCTAGCTATTGAAAACTAACTTGCTTTAAAATTATCTTAGGTGAGTATGAGGATCCTGAAGGTTTGAGGAGGTGGGAGGAAGTAGTGATCCTACCTAGGGAGAACTGGACAACTCATATGAGTCTCAGGATACTTCAGTCAAAGAAAAAGAAAGCAAAAGATATCTCAAGAATTTCATATGTCGTTACAAAGGGAATGAAATGATAAGGATTAGTGGAAGAATCCATTTGACAGAAATAACATGGTGAGTTAGGATCACTTCTCCAAACTTCCAGGAAGTTCTAGGCTGAGACATGAACTTGAAGCAATTGGAGAAGAAATTATGTCTCACACTTTCTCATTTGAAACTCAGGAACAATAAGGGCTAATTCACAAAATTCTTGTGAAAACATAAAAGCACCTGGTAAATTCTGAATGGCAAAACAATATTCAAATGTGGTTTTTTTTTTTTACTTTTATTGATTGAGGATGAACCTCAGTTATTGTCATAGCTCCCAGAGAAATGTTAAACTTCAACTTAAGAAGAAAATGGCTAATTAATTGAATACATTCAGATTTAGAGCATCAAACATAGTTTATATCGATATCTACATCTCTCTTTCTCTGATATATACATACATACATGCTTTTATCTGTTCTCTTTTTGAAAAATAGTAAGAGATATCTGGTCAGGGATTGGTATGTGGTCTGAAGAAAAACATTTACTCTAGGTGAACCCACATAATAAGATTTAGTGATTCACTCTTAGAATGTGTTTAAACTATGTTGGCAAATGTTTCTAGGAAACACTGATAGCCTGTAGCAATACTTTCCTACTATATTCCTATCATAGGGCACAAAAATGAGGCTTCTCATAGCTGGAGGCAACTAGTGAGGCGATCAGTGGTACCTAAACTCTGCCTGGCAGCCTGAAAGCTGAGGAGATCAAAACTTTGGAACATGCTGCCTCGAGATCTCTGGCTTTAGATCTAAAAAGCATGAGATCCTGGCACTATCACTTACTAGCTTGGGAAAGTCACCTAGTCACTCTGAACCTATATTGCCACATCTGTAAGACCTGGATGATAATCCTTTCCCCTCAGTACCCTACCTGAGGTCCAAATGACATGACGTATGTGAAAGATAAAAAAGTGAAGCATTGTATGAATTTTTGATATTAATATCAAAGATAATTTGAGTTTTTACTTATTTATCAAAGTTTGCATGCAACTGAGCAACTTGGAGCTGTAACCGTACTTAAAAATAAAGAAGTTCTGTATGGAAAATGGTAAATGCCTATTGCGCAGGATGGAAGTGGAAGAAAATGAACACGATTTTATTCATACATTTGTTGTTGAAGTTGCCACCACCTAAATGGGATGGAATTTTGCCTTTAAAAATGAAAGAAAATTATTTTCCCACATTTCTAAAATATGAAATGTCTGCTCTTATTTTATGATCTTATATTTAAATATTTAGGTCTCTGAATGTCAATTCAAATATACCATGTTAAAATACTGGCCCAGTATCTGTACTTTGTGCTCTTCAAAGAGGACAACTGCAAAATCCCCTCTTCAGCCAAAAGATAAAATAAGATTTTCTAAAAGAAACAAGCTAAACTTATCTTATAGTTCACACGTTAAATATTCCTGTTTATTTTCCCAATTAAAGTGCTGAATGCTTTACTTTGGGAATTAAAAAGTATATTTGAATAAAAGACCTACTATTTCAGTTCCCTCCCTACTTTTTCTTATAATGCCAGCAAATAATCAATTCGGGAGGGGTAAAAAAATGGAAAAATTCTGTTTAACCTTCTGTCAAGATGGCCTAACTGAAAACTTTAGCCAGGAGATGGTCTGATAGTTAAGACTGATGAGCACTGTCTGCCTTAGCTGAAGCTCAAGTCTTATCTCATTTGTAATTTTCTCACTACCCTTGGCTAAGGAGGAAGGGTCCTGAGGTTGAACACACCTGCTTCTACCCTTAAACCCATTGAGAACAACCTCTGCTCTAACTAGGCAGACCCTCTTTGCCACATGAGAATAGACAGCAAAATATACAGAAAAAAAATAAAAGCCACTCAGTGCCACAGTAGAGAGAGCTAAAGATAGATGACATGATATTATTATTTTATTTCTAACTTCATGGTGACCTATACTTTAACAAATCAAATATGCACTGTCATTAAAGTGTAGAAAGGCTCTTTGGAGGTAGGGGAGGACATTTTTACTAATAAAAGCAATGATAAATTAATTGTTATCAATGTGAAACTCTAATTTAGGTAAGTATTTTATCATACACAGCCTTGGTATATTATTCTGAATTTTTAGTGATGCAAAAAATAAGCCATACAGCCTATATCCCAAATATATTATTATGTATTACTTTTAAATTCTTTAAAATAAGATGTATCATACATTCACTGAACACAATTAGAATAATACACATAAAAGTTTGATTCTCTCAGAGCTTTGAGTAAAGGACAAAATGGATTCTAGTGAATCTACCCACCAATTTTTAAAATATATATATATATAAGTATATATATATTCACATGAAATAATCGCAAAGAAAAAAAACTATCTATGGACTATATAAAATGGACTAGGAAACAGATTATAAGAACAGGATGGAAAACCACATGTAATGTTAAATATGCAGTCAGGGACCGATATGATGTTGTTTCTTTGGTAGACTCTTGGACCATTTTTTTCAGGTTGCTCTGGCATCTCCCTGGCAAGTTACTAGAGCATGACTCAAATTCTGTCATTTATAATTCTGACAGAATAGAAAGGAGATCAAGTTCTTGTGTGATGCATAGAACACTTCAGTGTCTTTCTAAAGATGACTCCATTTATTTCTCACGTGTACAGGTATGAGTGGAAAGGAAAATGTAGGCCTTAGGGGACTTATTTCACCAGTTAGCATGTTTACTGAGAAGGGTTATTTGTTGTTGATTACCTTAATTTTATGTATTTTAAACCTTTTTTTTTTTTTACCATATCTATCTTCAATTTCCATACGTTGGTAAAACACCTATGATGATATAAACTAGAAAGATATTTCCAATTATCATTCTTAATCATTCTCTATCCTCTTCACTTCTGAACTTCTATTTCTTCCCTAATTATACCATAAAACATACTTTTAGAAGGGTCCTGGATGAAGTGGTTGGTTACTTAGGGTGAGAGAAGGTGAAGAAGGATCTTTGGAAACTCTAACATAGAATTGGGGACCAGGAAGGCAGGAAGACCAGGCACCCAGAGTCAAAACATTTTAAACCTGTTTTCTCTGGCCTCTCAGGATTTTTGCTTAGGCATGTATATTCTGGAAAACTGACTGTGATGATTTATTTAGTTTGACAAAATAGATATTCACTCTTGGAAAAATGGCAGTGCAAACTGATGGGAACTGCAGTTACTTGCCTTTGTGAGAAGCTGCATTGTCTAAAGATATGGCATAGAGGGAGATAAGCAAACTTGGGCTCGCTGAAGAGTCTAATCACATAACTGCCTTAGTGGCAACTTCAAAACTGCCAGGGAAACTATTTGAACAGCCTGCCAGTGAGTCAGATCCCGCTCCTAGTGAAAGGTCTCTCAAAGGCTGGCATCCGGGCCCTTTGATTGCCATTCAGCAAGCACGGGTGGGACTTCGTGCTTTATTTCTGGTGATCATGTGCTCGGACCATTACCAGGCTGTCTGGAATGTGAGAACTGTTGTCTTGATTCCAAATGAAAGCCTATCTTGTGATTTCACTTCTGAATAAGAGTGTTCCAAGCTGTCCTTTTTTATTTATTTACTGTTCTGCAGTGACTTCAGCATGTGTTGCTCTGGGCCATGAATTGACTAAGATCTCTCTTTTTCACAAAATGGAGGTAAAGATACAAACCAAGCTTTTTGCACACTCTTGGCTAGTAAATCTCATAAATAATGAACTTCACATCCGCTATTTTTAAAATACTGTTTTGAGGAAGTTCTTTCATCATTGACAGATCTTCACATTTGTTTTGTTCAGAAATTTCTTTAATTCGCCTTCACAAAGCAACTAGTATCATGTAGCAAATAAATATATTTTAAGTTACGTAAAAGCCTTTGCATCTCCTGTTCCCCTGCCACCAAATCACTTCCACATATCACTCCCAACACATCTCACAGTTGATGGGGTCTCTCATAAAGAGGGTTATGTCAGTAATGGAAATATTTGTGCTGGTATTTTTTTTTTTTAAAGATTGGCACCTGGGCTAACAACTGTTGCCAATCTTTTTTTTTTTTCTGCTTTATCACCCCAAACACCCCTGTACACAGTTGTATATCTTAGTTGCAGGTCCTTCTAGTTGTGGGATGTGGGATGCCGCCTCAACGTGGCCTGACGAGCGGTGCCATGTCCATGCCCAGGATCTGAACCCTGGGCCACCATAGCCGAGCGTGAGAACTTAACCACTCGGCCATGGAGCCGGCCCCTTGTGCTGGTATTCTATAAAAACATTTGTTCTAATCTATCTTAGGCTCAACTAAGGAGGTTACCCAAACTGCACTTCCCCAGTCAACCCTCATTTAGACACCTATGGAGGTACCATGCAGACAACTCATTTCACTCCCTTCTTTCTGCTTGGTTCACTATCACCTTCTCTTTCTTTCCTCTCTCCTCTAATGATTCTTGTCATACAACATCCTCCCGAGTTGTACATAGCCCATTTGACAATTGCATACATGTGGAATCCTTTCACAGCAGGTGCTACAATTTTCCTTCAAGTGCATGTGCCATTGACTACTCAATATTTATATGGTATACTTCCTCCCAAGTCTCAGTTTTGTTCTTGGCTGTAGATCATCCTCCCTTCCCAAACATCACTCTGTGGTTTTACTCCACTGTACTGAAGCAATCACGGTCTTGATAGTAGCTGTGTTGTGGTTAGTCTCACTGGCTCGAGTCTCCTGCAATAATCTTCATGCAAGTATATAAAATCCAATATAAAGCCAACATATGAAATTGAGACAACTCAACCTGAACACTGGCACTTTTCCAAAGTCCACTAATTTTTTATTGAGAGTATAATTATTATGCACAAAACTTAGAGCAGTATACCAAACAGATTTTGAAAGGATTACTGATTTCTAAGATATTCTCCAACCAATATTTGAAGATACAGAATTATAGACATGAGAAGTCTAAATGTTATAGCTGTAGGCATTTATTTACCTCTTTAAAATTGTTTGTAATGTTAACTGAAGTTTCAACTCATATTTAAAAGAGAAATCGGGCTGTAGATGTGGCTGTTGCCACCCTTAATTAAAACCTTACGTATTTTGGCACCTGTGACTTTCCTACTAATATCCTGACCACTTAGACCTCAAGTAAAGCCTAATAGTTGATAAACTATACCCATTTTTCTGGCATGTCCTGACAAATTTCCCATTTGGTGTGCAGCCGATTAGGGAAATAGACTTCTATACATAACAATGGAGGAAACACATACCTGCTATTTAGATTAACCCAATATCTAATTCTTAAACTATAAATGAATGGTCAAGAATAATTAGACACATGAGGAGAATCAACAGCATAGAAGACAAAGACTAACAGAACCACCGACCTAAAAGACCAACAATTATAGAGGTAATTCAGAAAGCAGAGGAGATTTAAAAAATTCTCATTGGTACACACAGACGAATTTATAAAGTAAGAATCAAATGCTACAAAAAGGTAACAATCAGAGAACAGAAAAGAGTCCTGTGAAATTAAAACAGAGAGAGAGAGAAAGAAATCTGGCAGAATGCAGACTGCAAAGACTGAAAAAAAGGAATAAAATCTTATAGAAGATTAATCCAGGAGGGAGAACAACCAGTTAAAAATATCAGAAAAATATTGAGGGGAATATTTTATAAGAAATAATTGAATTAATTTCTCATAGTTGAAGAAAGACAAAAATCTTTAGATTATATGGTCCTGCAGGGGCCTGAAGGACAAATGAAGAAAATCCCACATATCGATATAACCTTCTGAACTTTCAGAGCACAAAGGTAAGAAACAAAAGATTGTGAAAAGTTTCCAGAGAAACATGATATGTCTCTGATAAATGTACAAGTAGTCAATTGGCACTAGGTTTTGATCACTAATGTGATATGTTTGAAAACAAAGAATTGATATCTCCTGAGTTTTAGTAGAATAGTTTGTATACTAACATAAAATAGCCTTGTGTATTTCATTTAACAAAAGAAGTAGAGAATGAGGATTTGTGCCTGTCTTGTATAACTATATATAAAATACGTAATATAAATATTTAAGAAAGTACTGAATCTGGGTGAGTGTTGCAATATTACCATTTTAAAAAAATTTAGGGGCCGGCTCCGTGGCCGAGTGGTTAAGTTTGCGCACTCTGCTGTGGCGGCTCAGGGTTCAGATCCTGGGCATGGACATGGCACTGCTCATCAGGCCACGTTGAGGCGGCATCCCACATCCCACAACTAGCAGGACCTGCAACTAAGATATACAACTGTGTACAGGGGGGTTTGGGGAGATAAAGCAGAAAAAAAAATTTAGCCTGGCTTATTTCATTTAACCTCACAGTCTAGTTTCCTTGCTTTTTTTTTTTTTAAAAAGATTGGCACCTGAGCTAACATCTGTTGCCAATATTCTTTTTTTTCTTTTCTTTTTATTCTCCCCAAGGCCTCCCAGTACATAGTTGGAGGTCCTTCTGGTTGTGCTATGTGGGACCGCCTCAGCAAGGCTTGATAAGCAGTGCCATGTCTGTACCCAGGATCCGAACCGGTGAAACTCTGGGCGGCCAAAGCAGAGCACATGAACTTAACCACTCAGCCATGCAGCTGGCCCCTATTTCTCTTGCTTTTGAAATGGTCATAATGCTTGTTCCATCAGCTCACAGCATAGTTGTGAGGATGGCGTAATTAGTCTGAAAATGCTTTAATAACTGTTAAACATGATTCAAGATGTTTCCCACCTCTGTCTCTTACAACTTCTCGCTCAAGAACAATCCACTCAGTCAATATCACTGATATTTCATGAGCAATCTTGGGTGTAATATTTCTTTTGAAACTTTGATCTTTAGATGGTAGGTCTTCTGAAACCAATATGATGGACTGGGAGCTATGGGAATTAGGAGGGAAGGCAAAATGTTTTGGAGTCTCTGTTAATTATCCATGTTCTGCATTAGTAAAAAGTTTCATTTTTGTATAAAAATTTAAGTTGAAATGGTCAAATACAACTGTATCTGTTCACTTTTGCATCCATATTCCCTAGTCTTTTTGTAGTAGATAAATGAAAATACAGTACTTTTTTGAGTTGGGATAATTCTATGGCCTAAGAGAACTTGAGTGCTCCCCGTCTCTGTGAAACATATTCCTGATTTGTTTCAGGGACAACTTGGGAGCACATACTGGATTCTGGAAGTGATATGGGTTCAGTTGTTTAGTGATCAGTGAAATGCTTTTCCTTATCTTAAAGCCTTGAAATACCCTAGTTCCCATATACAAATACCAACCTACGTTACTCAATCCTGATGGCCAATTTCTTTCTATATAGTTTCTTTTCTCTAAGGACTCAAGTATGTTTGGATTGCTTTCATTGAAGCTTTTAATTCAGTTCTTATAAGTACTATCCTAGAAGCTGCTATTTCCCCCTAATTTTCTATTCTTATTCACTTGAAGGGACACTAGTGTGTTTCAGTCCCTATGGCCATCCCAGTTCCTTTTCGATTATGAGTTGATGAAAGTTGCAGACAGATTCTTTTTCATTAGAAGAGTGCTAATGACACATTGCTCTGTCATCAGAACTTAATTTCACTGTAGGAATAGTGAGTGGTCACTAAGCATTTTTCCTTTAGATCTCTACTATACAACTGCAATGCAGGTTCTAGTAGGAGGCTGAAGAAAATATACAAATAAATTCTTACATATTGAAAAGTAATCAGAAAAGGGCTTAGCTATTACAGATTGTCCACATCTGTGAATATTTTTGCATATAAATGATTTTAACTGGGAGTCTATGATTGCTCTATATATTTTCCCAATTAACTTACATTAGATTTCAATTGTTTCATGTCTGAGCATTCCTGAGGGGTGTGTGTGGATGTGTGCATGGGTGCCCTTTAAAAGAAGTATCACTTAACCTTTGCTTTCAAATACAGAAACAGGAACACAATACTATTTTCAATAAAAATTTAGTTTATGTTAGAGCTATATTCTTTTCATAAGTGGAGAGATGTGGCACATTCAAAGGGTTCTTTTGTTGTTCATCTAAAAGAGGAAGCAGTGGCTATGAGGAGAAGTTACTGTGTAGTGTCATCAGCCATTTAGTCTATCAGTTGTCTTTGAAGTGTTTGTCATTTCCATCTGGTTGTCTTTGGGCAGAGTGCCTGTATACAGTTGTGCATCTCTGGTGGTCACTGTTGTTTGAAGATTACAATTTTCCTTTGTAAGTATACTCTCCTTACCTGTTTCTCATTATCTTTATGTGATTGATAAGATGTGTTATTTTTTTACCCCCAAGACCTGTAGAAATAAATAATTTAATTTGCATGAATGACTTTCTTGTGGGAATACATTAGATAAGCAACTCTCTAATTTAAAGGAAGGTGACCTGTACATTTAATTGAATCTGATAAAGTTGTTGCAGAATTCATGTTCCAAAAGAATTGTCCTTGTATATTTATTAATTCCCTGCTTCCTTGCAAACAAGTCTGTTGCAACTCAAAATAAAAGACACACAATCAAAGAGATGTTGAAACAAGGGTTAAATAATAAACCAATATCATGTCCTCTTCCTAAAATGCACAGATATATCTAAAAAAATAGCTTGAATAGAATACATAAAAATATTAACAGCAGTTTCTCTGAACCACAGTAATGTCAACAATTTTACTTTACTTCCCTATAATTTCTGCATACAATGCTCAGCAATGAGTAAGAAAGACTTTTATGAACAATATTTTAAAAATAAAAATTTTGGGTGGCCAGCCCTGTGGCCAAGTGGTTAAGTTTGCACGTTCTGCTTCAGCAGCCCAGAGTTTTGCTGGTTCGGATCCTGGGCACAAACATGGCACCACTCATCAGGCCATGGTGAGGTGGTGTCCCATAATGCACAACCAGAAGGACCTACAAGTAGAATATACAACTAGGTACTGGGGGGATTTGGGGAAAAGAAGATGAAGAAGAAAAAAAAGACAAGATTAGCAACAGATGTTAGCTCAGGTGCCAATCTAAAAAATAAATAAATAAAAATAAAAACTTTTATTTAAAATTTAAATAAAATTATTTGAGAGAAAGAAAGTTCACCTAAAAACTACAAAAACATTTTGGCTGTGTCAATTCTTTAGAGTGCCCTACTACATAAATCAAATAAATCATAGCGTATTGAGCTCAGGCCACAAAACTATTTTTATTCTTTTTTTTTACAGATGAGTAGAGTGAGTCCCAAAAATGTTCAATGATTTTTCCAATGCCTCAATTGCTGGATCTAGGATTCCAAACCTCTCAACATGAGGTTTTACACAATAAAATCGTCCTCTTGTTGAGGGAGTTACTTCTAGGAACACGATGACAACTTTAGTAAAGTTAATAAAAAATTCATATTTCATATCTTACCTATTATTCCTTTGTTATGCTTAATTTTCATTCTCAAACAAAAATGTCTACACTTCTCTTCATAATAGAGGATAGCATACTAAATGGTGAAATCACACTGAACAAATTATTAATTTTTCCACAAATTCTCATCAATTTTCCTCTTTGGCTAAGTAATTTTCAGATGCCTACTACATATAAAATAACAGAGAATGATTAAATAATGCTGGATACATGGCAGATAAAAGACATGTTGCTATGAGTCCTGGAAAAGAGAGATTATTTAACTTTCTTTGCTCATAGCTGAAGGTCTCTTAAGCCTGGAGTGGTGAAGTCCCATCTTCTCTACCATTTGAACAGAGCTTGTCACGGAACAAGGCCAACACAGAAGCAGCAGCACTGAGAGTTCGAGTCAGATTCCTAACAGCATCATTTATCTGCCTGAATCAAGATGTGCTTGGAACCTGCACATTCTTGGACTTTTCATTTACCTGATTTTATAAATTTCCTACTTAGAATTATGGGTAATGTAAGAGATTTTGATCACTTTTATTTTAAAAATTTTCAGCAAATATAGGGACCGTGTTGTCAGCTTCTTTATTAATTTGCTAGTACTGCTGAAACAAAGTGCCACAAATCAGGTGGCTTAAATCACAGAAATATATGTCTCACAGTTCTGGAGACTAGAAGCACCAGATCAAGGTGTCAGCAGGGTTGATTCCTTCTGAGGGCTGTGAGGAAGAGTTTGTTCCAAGCCTCTCGTCTAACTTGTGCTGGTTTGCTGTCAATCTTTGCTGTTCCTTGGCTGGTAGAAGTATCACTCCAATGTCCGCCTTCATCGTCACATGGCATTCTCCCTGTGTGTCTGTCCATCTGCAAGTTTCACCTTTTTATAAAGACACCCATCATATTGCATTAAGGCCCACCCTAATGACCTCATTTTAACTTTACCTCTGGAAAGACCTTATCACATTCTGAGATATCGAGGGTTAGGATATTAACATATAAATTTTGGAAGACTATGACTCAACCCATAACAGCTTCCAACTTGAAACCCAACTGGGCCGTTCCCTTTAACACTTTTTTTACATATTTATTGAAGTGTAATTGATATGCAACAAACTACATATATTCATAGTGTATAATTTGGTAAAATTTGGTATACACCTGTGAAATCATCACCACCATCTAGATAGTGAACATATCCAACATCCCCAAAAGTTGCCTGTGCCCATTGGAATTCCTCTACCGTGTCCCTTCCGACCCTCTACACCCCATTCTCAGGTAGAAATGACGCCCAGAGCCTAGATTTGGAACTTCCAAATCCAGATGTAAGAGACAATTCCTCTGCTCTGACATGTACCTGAGAATGACTGACTCTCTTACCCTGAGTTACCTCCTTGGCTATAATTTTGCCTTCTTTGTTTCTCATTGCCATGTTGGCTCCTCTCAGTCATCTGTCCCTTACTGCTGAGATTTGCTGTCAGCAGTTCCAGATAGGCATATTGCCTGCGCTGAGTTTTGGGCCCCACTGCTCAGTGAGCCTCAGCAGCTGGCCCTTCTGATGTAACAGCTCTGCTTTGAGGCCTGTTAACTACCTTTGTATCAGATGAATATGGACTTTCAAGGAAATCAATTCTACCTGTGAAGGAAAAAGATTTCAAACTCAAACCCCCTTCCCTTGCAATTGCCCTCAGGGAATTAAGGCTCCTTTGATGATCTCTCCCTGCTCTTCACTTGGATCAAGGGCTGCTTTGTGCTTTTTCTTGTCCACCATCCCTCATTCTGCACCTCCCCCCAGCCCCCATGGAAATGAGTCTCCCATTTTCTGAGCAGAGTTAGTAAACTTACTGTTTACCAGCAAGTTCTCAGGCATCCGCCTGGGAGCAAAAGCAAGTTTACTTGATTTAATTGCCATTCACAGCCTGGTTACAGGAACCAACATATATTTGCTTTGTGTAACAAACACTTTCCTTCACTGTTCTGCTTTGAATTTGTTATCTTGCTAAAGCTCACAAAAATTAACTCTGTGTATGTGTAATCAATTAAACTCTTTAATAAGAATAATAGCATACAGCACCAACTTTATGTCAGAGACTCTGAAAAACACTTTATAGAATGGCATCTTTAGTCCACAGAATGTCCTCATGAAGGATGTTTTATTGTTTATATATTTCGGATGGAGAAATTACCAACATTTATTGAAGGTTTACTATAAACTAGGCACAGTTCCATGCATTTCATATATATTAACTTATTTAAACCTTACAAAAAACCTGTGAAGCAGGTATTTCTTGTGTCAGTTAGGATTTCTACAGGAAAAGGATGGCTCAAACTAACATATTTTAATACAGACAAGTAATGCAGACAAATACGACAAAGAAACAATAGGGAGGCACCCAGATCATCCTGAAGTGGTAAGATTTATCATCTTGAGAGCTAAAGGGACTAAGGAAGGAAGATAAGTGATGGAGCCAGGAAGCAGCTGGAGCCCCAATGAAAGCTGGAGCATGATGTAGGGGTCAATTGGCAGGTCAGGTAGTCTAGAAGGGATGAAGATGTTATTAGAGACAAAAAAGCAAAAAGAAAGAGCAAATCATTTCTTAAAGACCAATTCTTGAAGTTGTGCATATCATTTCTGCTTACTGCCATTGACTGGATCTTAGCCTTGATCCCATGCCTAGATGAAAGGGAGCAAGCCTGGGGAACTTAAATTCCATTGTTAATTCTGGACAGTCATGTACCTAAATCAAATCTAGGGAGAGAGAATATTAACAAAGGAGGATTTCTGACATAATATTCTTCCAAGAAAACTGAACATAGAATTTGGCACTGATTAGCTTTATCAGTTTGGGAATCTATTTTTTAAAAGTTTATTATTCTTTAAAACAAAACAGCTTTAATTCACCTCACAATGATGCTTGATAAAAACCATTTGCTGATTTAATATGATTTGAGAAAAATCAGTAGAAATCTGTACTGAACTTTGATTTCTGCATACTGAACTGTGCTAGTTCAGTATGTCTTTCTTTAAGTAGTAGAGGCAAATATCTTTTATGAAAATGATTTTAGTTCTTCCTGTTGGTTATGGTGTCTGAATAATTTACTTTGACAAGGTTTAGATGCTGTATCAATCAATACATGATTAATAAACATCACAAAACTTCTACAGGCTCATGTGTTGGTTAAATTAAGGCCTCAGAAAGACTGTCTTGCTTCCATTGCTGACACAGTTACCTAGAAAAGTACTGGTCAAGGATGACCCCCTGACCAGCAGCATCAGCAAATTCTTGGGCTACACCCTGGGCCTGCTGAATCAGACACACCAGAGTTGAGACCCAGCAGACTGTGTTTCACTAACCTTGCAAGGTGATTCTTATGCATGTTAAATTGAAAACCACTGCTCTAGATCAAGCTTCTTAACCTTATAGAAGCTCAGTTCCATCCTTTGCCAAACAGAGACACTAACTGTAACTGCCTTTTAGAGTACTTTGAAGAGTTAAACAATGTAACAGGTAAAGTTTGGAAAATAGTAAGGGCATAATAAATTTTAGCAGCTATTTTCATTATAATTAGTAGTTTTTAGTCTATTTTTATTAAGTAAGAGAAGAAGTATCTGTTTAGGAGGCAGTACAATGTTGCTGTTAAAGGCCCGGAAGCTACATTGCCTGGAGTCAAAGCCTGGCCCAGCTCAGACCCAGGGAAGGTTACTCTCTCTCTTTATTCCTCTGTTTCCTCATAGGTACAGTGGGTATAATAATGAAAGTCCCTTATCAAAAGTTAGACTAGTTTCTATCACATGCTAAGCTTTAAATTTACATGTTACCTATTATTACCCCTTCAAGCAATTCGGTTTGAAGAATAAGCATTTGTTGTTGTGTTAATTTATTTCAGTACACTACTGCTCTCAGGGTGAATTAGTTCCTTTTCTCTAATACTTATTTTAATAGTTCTATTTTTTTCCATTTCTTAAAAAATAAAACTTCCATGCTCCCCTCGATAAGCAACCCTTCTGCATATGCAGCTCCTACAGTGTCTACTTCTGATGAGTCCTCAGCACCTCTTGCAGGTGATTAGACCTGAGGAAGGATAAACTAAAGAAGAGACACTTTAAATAATTATAAATAAAAATGCATGTCTGTGCTCATTTTAAGAGCTCAGAACAATCTTAACCTTCTTTATCTACTTACTTATCTTCCACAGGTAACGGATACTTGTCTATAGATAGGAGCTTCCTGTGCTGGAGAAAATCAGGGTTCATGCCTACTTATAAAATACTTTCCTGAACCCTGAAAGCCAATTTAGCATTTCATGTCACTTTCAAAGTTTTTCTCACTTCAACAAGAGCCACTCATGTTGTCTGAGATATTTGGTAATTGAGTTTCTCAAGGAAAATGTGACACATCGTGATGTAGTGTAAAAGGATTTCAGAGTTATCCATTCCCAGACCTTTCATAATCGGCTAAAAATATATTTCAGTGTCCCCTGCCTGGGCCTCAGGAGGCCCTACCAACCTCATATTTCTTAATCTGATCTTATTTTCTGGTCATCAATTTGATTTCTCGGCAACTGGCAGCACGTGGTCTTCTTTGAATAGCCTCATGTCTATAAATCTTTATCTCCATTTTTTCAATTTTCCTCCCAGTCTCTGTTGATCTTAACCCCTAAATTTTTATCACTTGTAGCTTGAATTACAGGTGACCTTTTCATTGCTATCGGTCAAGTTTTTACCTAATAAAGCTGAAATGGTCCTTGTCATTTAAAAAAGAATAATGAGCAGTGCTGAATGAAAGGTAAGGAGTAGAAATTCACAGAAAGAGAGAGAGAGAGAAGAAAACAACAAAAAAACCCTCAGTGCTTTAAAAGTTGAGGGCTTCCTTGCTGGTATATTTTTCCTTCTTTTTTATGTTTAACCTACTCAAATTCCTGTTTTAAATGAGTGATTGTTCAACTTTTCTGGAAAAAGTAGCTGAATAGCTTGAATGAGTCCCTGTGAATAAACCAAATACTTTATATGGTGAATTAACTATTATTCTAGGGGGAAGAAGGCCGACACTTTTGCTACTGAACTAAATGTACCTTTTTATAATAACAAAAAGTGAATCACATAATTTTGTATTTTCTGTGAATTTCTTTTAGATACTTATGGAAAGAATTTACCATTTAAAAGTGCTTCAAAGAGGTGACTATTTCCTTGTATAAAACATTTCTTGTCCAGTCCCTTTCACTCTTCTTTGAATATGACAGATCTAATTATGATGCTGGAGAGCATCTGATAGATACCTACCTGATGCAAACAAAACTTTTCTTTTTAAATATTCACCTTCTCTCCTCCTGATTCTGTGATAAATATGTCAGATTTGCCTTTCATTGTTCAACATGCATGTAGCAGGCTTTTCAGTGAGTCTGTGGTCCCTGCTGCAAGAATAAACTGCAGATTCAATTGCCTGGGAATTTGGGTCCAAGGGAAATAAACATTTGGCTGAAAGAGAAGTTCACCTGGGGATGATGATACTTCAACTTATTTCTTTAGATATGCTTGTTATTCCCTAATATAGAATGCAATAACAACAGAAAGGTCATGTGAAAATTAATAAAGGAAACTTCAATTAAAATTGGAGTTGGAAGGCCTGCAGAGGAAGCTCTCATGCTCTACTATTTGTTGTCAATTACCCCAAACAGGAAGAGACCATACCTTGCATCTCCAACAGGAAGTTTCTTATTACTTTGCTACTGCAGCAAGAGGAAGGAAGTTCTTTTTGCCCAGCAACAAGCCCAGCCAATGGAAAATGCTGCAGCTTAGCCAATGAGGAGCCCTCGCTTACTCTCCTCCAGGGAAGTTTCATTTAGAATGGCCCCTCCCAACTCTCCCGTTTTCTCTATAAAACTAAGCTCCCCTTCTTTGTTCTCTGGACTTGCCTGCGGTTCACCATAGTTTGCATGTGTCAAATTGTGATTCTTTTGCTACTCCCAAATAAACTCATTTTGCTGGTAATATAGCTGGCTATTTTATTTTAAAGTTGACAGTCAGAAGAAAATAAATCTGCATGATTCAGAATACTTTAGCAACATGAAACAAAAGTGCTAGATTACAATAATGATAATCAATATGATTTAGGAAGAATATAGATTTTTGCCTGTGTGTGAAGAGGAATAGAATAGGCACTTGAATCAGACATGTACTTTAAAGGGCCTCAAATTGAATTCTTGTTCTACTGGTTATTTTAGATACAAGGACTGATTTTTTTCATAGACTTAATGAAGTGATTAATATAGAACTGTGATATATAGTATGATGTGTGTGTAATAGCCCCAGCAATGACCCCCACTCCCAAACCATCAGTAGGTTGCCTCTCTTGAGCATTGTGGAAATGAAGCTACTGTGTGATTCAGGTCAAAGGGTATTTATTGAACAGATATTATGTATCTAGGCTTAGTTAGGTCTTATAGATTAATGAAAATATGTTTCAGGGCCAGACCCATGGCCTAGTGGTTAAGTTCAGCTCATTCTGCTTTGGCGGCTCAGGTTCAGTTCCTGGGCGTGGACCTACGCCACTTGTCAGTGGCCACTCAGTGGCAGTGTCCCACATAAAACATGAGGAAGATTGGCACAGATGTTAGCTCAGGGAGAGTCTTCCTCAAGCAAAAGGAGGAAGATTGGCAATAGCTGTTAGCTCAGGGTGAATCTTCCTCAGCAAAAAAAAAAAAAAAAAAATGTATATCTAAATATTTAAAAAACATTTCTAGCGTAAGTGACAATTTATAGCAGCTGTTGAGGAAAATGACATACATTGATAAAAGTATTAATGAAGAATATGTCCTCTGTTACCATAGTTTACATGTGTCAAATTGTGATTCTTTTGCTATTCCCAAATAAACTCATTTTGCTGGTAAAATAGCTGGCTATTTTATTTTAAATAAATACTACAGTTTGTAGAAAATTAGGAAATATGTGAGAGCACTATGATGTGGAAGAAGCTAGAGTGATATTATCCAAACCATGTTCCAAGGCGTCTCCATAAGAAAAAATGTTCTATGATCAAATATGTGCTGAAAAGCTGAACGCTATAACATAGTTTTTGAAAGTCAGCCCATGCACTCACATGATAAAGCCTTTGAGAATTGCTCCAGAGAGATAATCTTTTAATACTTGTAGCTTAAATTTCTAGTATGGAATATGCTCGCACCATATAATATAAAAATATATAAAATAATATATAAGATATATATAAATCTAAATCTAAATATATATATTCCCTGGGATACAAAACAATTCTAGGACCCCAAACAAAGGGATTTATTGTTTTCTGAGAAGACTCCTTGAATAACAAGGCTCTATAAGCTCAAGATATTTTAGGATATTCTAAAATACTAATACACACACACATATGTATATATATATACATATTCTAAAATGCTATCAAGGAAAATGCCCATTATTAAGAACTATGGAAAAAAACCCATACTGCCAATTGAACTATGACATATATTTTCTTATCACAAAAATTTACTTTATACTTATTGAAAGATATATTTTCATGAAATTTTATCACATATTACTTCTGTACATGCATAAAAATATAAGTGAGATAAATTGGTTAAGATCTTCCTAAAAAATTCTTCATATTTAGAGTTTGAAATTTGGAATCACTTTTCTATCTAGAGTCACAGATGTCCATATTTTTCCAAAAAAATCAGTGGAACAGAATTTCTTAAAATAATCTATAGAAGCACTAAAAGTCATTAGAGATGACTCCTAAGGTGACTTTGCAACTGAGTAAAGTTAGCCTGCATTCTTTCTTGGTTTGGGAATAAAGCACAAGCCTTCTGCTTCACCACAAGCTCCACCTCATCTCACAGCCATTTGGTTTCTAGGAAATAAAAGAAGGCTGCAGTATTGTCTCTGAGATTCTCTTCTAAGCCACTGACAACCAATCTGCACATTTTGATCTTGCATTGCACATGTGCAGGCAATGGCAATCATCACCCCACCACAATTGTAGGATGCATTTGATTTCAAGACACAGAAATATGTTGGGAAAAAAATGTACCTCAGAACTAATAAAATACATCATTCCTTTTAAAAGTTAAGCATGGCATTTGAATTGGGACATTTTGGCCCTCAATGAAACATTCTGAAATCAGCAAGTATACAAAAGAATGATGGCAAATTTCCTTTAGTGAACTTAACCTCAACTCTTCCATCCTCTACCTAATGACGAAGAATTCCACTTGGGGGGAGTCAACTTGAGAGCAAACAGGAGATAACCTGTAATAAATACTGAATACTAAAAATGACTTCTTTAATGTACTTAAGTGCAAGTAATTTGTTTCAGATATTCTCAATATTCATCTCTATGACTTGCCTTTAGCTTCAGAAAAAAAAAAAAACTCTTTTGAAGAGTTGAAGTATTATAGTTTGGTAATAAGTTTTTCAACTTATATAGAATGCAAGTTATATTGGCAAAAGTGTATTGAAATTAACAATATTCTGAACTTCTGAGGGCTTTCTGAATATATTAGGTTAAATGAAAGGGACTTCTAAAAGAAAAAGTAAAACAACCTTTTTTCGATATTTAATGTCTACTTCCCAGAAATAAAAACATGCATGACTCTAGCTGACTTCTCTTTCCAAGAAGATGTAGCAGACGTACTTTTCCCTACTCATCTCACTAAGTGCAATGGAAAATCTTGGACATTATATGTAAAACAATCATAAGAAGATATATCTTTTTCTAAAATCTTTCTTTCTCTAAAAGCTTTCTCTAAAATCTTTCTCTAAAAATCTTTCTTTCTTTCTCTATCTTTCTTTCTCTAAATATCTTTCTATAAAAGATAAAGGAAACAAGCAGATTGGCTTGGAAACTTGCAACCCGAGGATCAACACTGTGCTGTGTTCCCTGGGTTTTATTTTTGCCTCACACATCCCAGAGTGGGAGCTGAAGAAGCCGACAATCTGGCAATGCCAACAGGGGCACAGTATAAAAGCACAAGAAAAGTCTGCTTTCTTCAGCCAAAAGAACAGGCTGGGGCAGTCTAGGAACATGGAAAAGTTTTAGACAATAACCACTCTACTCCAGCCAAACACTGCCGACAACACCTGACCCCACCCCTACTCACCCCAGCAAAGGCCATGTGGTAGCCTAGATTCCCATCCTCACATAGTTGTAAAAGGGGCCCCCGTAACCGCTGGGTGGTTAAGTGGGGAAGCAAGATCGATCCTGCGGGCTGATGATGAGGCTTCCCAAGCACCCACAATGTCAGTGTCAATCATGTGGGGGTCCTAAATGTCCACTTCCATCTGGGAGTAATGAGGTATCCCTCTCCCTTACAGGTGGGATGGTGTGAAGAAGAGGCCTAGGAGGCCCCCTTAACTCCCATCATTAGAAAGCTTTGTGACTATATATAGCCTACAATGCATTTTACTTTTTTGAGAATGAGTCTTCTCAAATGCTGGTTGCATTTTGTTTAATGTCAGCATAAAATTTTGAAATTTTGAAATAATTGAGGGGAAAACTTGAGAACAAAAACCAAATACTAGGGAAGGCTGAGCAGAAAGCTTGAAGGAAACTGGGTTTTGATGGCGCCATGATATCAACAATGGATTGCCAACTTCTTATTTACAAGAAGAAAATAAACTGATTAGTAATTTAAGCTACCATTTTCCAGGTTGTTTGTCACTTAGAAAAACGCAATCCTAGTTGATACACCTGCCATTCTGTATTCCACGCTATCGCAGAGGTGTGACTTGCTCAGTCTTTCCCTCTTTCAGCTGTTAAATTAAGGAGTAAATTAGATTTGAAAGTGCCATGCAGGAGTTTAGGTATTCAAGGGGACAGTAAGAACAAGTTTTCTAGTGTGACTACCATTTTTCACACATGGACTAATATGGAACGTTGTTATATCAGAGGTGAGACAAAAGTCCTGAATCTTGACTCCATTTCAGAAGAGTGACTTGGGTGTATGTAAGCCTGACATTCCAAAAGAAACAATTCTGTGGTGGCGTAGGTTCCATCTCTTGATGTCAGATTGATAGAGGAATTTACCATCTGTCAATCTGAACAATACCAGGGTGATGAGGGATGAAGAGGCTGTGTGGCCTAGCTCCCACTGATTCTTAGCCTCCCACTCAGAGCAGCATGGGGGTGAGGAACCTAAGGTTTTCTCAAGGTTGAAATATGAATAAGGGATTATTGTGGGAGTGTCCATAGGATTAGAGAGCTGGAAACTTTAGAAACTAAAGTTAAAGGAAATTATAAATCCTTTTTTGTGAGTTTACAACCTTGAAATAGTTGTTTATTCTCCCAAACATTATTGCTCTCATGAAATAGTTCTAACTTCTTAGGAAATTCCTGTTCCTTGGGAAAACTCCTTAGAAAAATAGAGTAACAACAACATACTGCTTCATGTTTTGCACTTTTTCTTAGCAGAGGTATTGCTGGTCTCCTCATTTATTGAGTGGTACTGGGTCCAGTAATTGTCACATTCTTTAATGTCACATATTCATTTCCTTCATAGTATTCATCATATTCTGAAGTTATTATATTTATGTTTCTACTTGTCTAGTGTCTGATTCTCCAACTTGAATGTTAATTTTAACAAGGCAGAGATTACATCTAACTTGTTCATCCTTGACTTCCCAAATCTTAGCACGTAGTAGGTTCAAGACTCATTTGTTGAATTAACGAAGGCATAATTTATTAAGCAAAAATGAAAGTCAAGATTTATGACATGCTATTAATTTCAAGAATAAATGTATAACTTTGGAATTACTGTGAAATGGCTTGAAAAATTACTTGAGATCCTGACCTACCTGGTATTGTAAAACCTCATAGAATTCTTACTGGCATAAGAAATGGAATGTTCCTGCTTAGTGACCACTGTAATCTGTGAATATGCTTTTTAAAAAATGTTCTAAATGGTTTAATACTTGGAATTCTTGTATGCAGTTTCAAGAAACTCATTAAGTTACCTGGATTTAGCCAAGAAAAGAATGTTGTTAGAATGGCCAAATATATCTCAGCTTGAATACTTTACTGCAAAGCAACACACGCAAAGAGACTTAAAGAACTACAAGTGACAGTATGGCAGAAAACATTGGTTGGCTGATTTTTTTCCCATCTGAAACCATGGATCTGTCCTTTGAACATAGTCTTCAAATCTATCACATAATTTTTTTGAAAATAGTTTCAGTCTTATTTGAAAACCCATGGTATTTCTGACAAGTTCCAAAGAAAAAGAAATCTATTCAAGCTAGAACTGAAAAAAAGAAATGCCATTCTACAGTCTTCATATAGCCAGACATACAAAAACGTTAACCAGTAGAGAATTGCTCCTTTGTTAGGGAGAAAATTACTATTATTCCTCAGAGTTAGTTAACAGAAAATCATTCCTGTGTTCCTCCATCTCATTGAGATTTATAGCTTATATATTCCTCTTCATGTTAACGTTTTAGGGTAGATCATTTCTCCACTCAGGTAACACGGATACTACACATCCATATTAGACAATGACTTTGGAAAATAATGAGACTCCTTTTAAATGGAAGACTAACTAATTTACCAAACTCCCAATTCTGACCATTACACACTTTCTATTATTTTTGACATTTCTCAACTACCACAATGAATCATCAGCTGAAAATGCTTTGGAAAATTCATAAAAATCAATCTTGCTCTTTTTTTGTATTGCTTTAATTGCAGTGGACATTAAACTCTCATATAGTGCTCTTGGTAAATATGCACAGTTTTTCTTGTGAGGTACTCCTCATATGCATATGTATCTGTTTAGTAATACAATTTGCTCTGGAAGCTAAATGGCTTAAAAATATATGACTTACAATTCTATTAATGCGCCTGAAATTGTCACATTAAAGCCCACCTTTAAATTTTGAGTTATAGTGTTTCCCAGAGGTCTGTATTAAAATTCCAACATGTTACTTTGGGAAGGATAACCTATTAAGCTAATGTTGAGCACAATCTGGCCCGCTGCCTATTTTTGTACATAAAGTTTTAATGGAGCACCACCCTGCCTATTCATTTACATATTGCCTATGGCTGCTTTTGTGTCACAATGACAGAACTGAGTAGATTCAACAGTGACTGTTTGGTCTAAAAACCAAAAATATTTACCATCTGGCCCCTTATAGGAAAAGTTGCTGACCCTATATTTCACCATTAGTGACAACTAATTCTAAAATTAACTATGCTTATGAATTAACTATGCTTATGAGATCTACCACTTTGTAGAAAGCAAGGCAAGAGAGAATATAAAAGGATAATGTCTACTTATGTGGCCCTGGGTGATACAACAGAGAGTCCTGGAGAGGCACATGAGGTATAGGCTACCTCAAAGCTAAAGTGAGGAAGAAGAGTTGAAATCAATGATAGTGAACTACAAATCAACTTTCCCTACTCAATCAGTAATCAGTGCCTTGCTAAACAAAGGGGTGAAGTCAAAGAAAAGGCAGGTTCTTTAGTAAGTTTCTATCTCAGTCACTTTTAATTACTATGGCTGTTTAATGATACCCTGATTACATACACACTGCTTCCACATTAAGAAAAACAGCTACAAATTAATAAAAGGATTACACCATTTGATTCTCTGCTGAATAAAGTAAGATGCAAAAAAACCGATTTACACTTGATCTTAGCCAACAGGCTGAAAAGCGATACAAAAAACTGATTTAAAGAGAAATCAAACCACTGTTGTTTTACATTTGGGTCATCACATATTTTATTCGCTTACTCACATTCATAAAATTTTAAGTTAAAGAACAGCTTTAGTTTTATTGCATCTTCATAAGCATTCCAAAGCATTTTAGAGAGTTTTTTTTAGTAAAATTTAATAATACACAGAATAGCATTTTCTGGTGTCATCAACACATAAAAACACAAGCAAAACAAGTTCAGATATGTAGTCTCATTGCAAATCTCAAAACTGAAATTCAATTATGAGTTAGGAACTTACATTTCCATTTTGGGGGCAATGTAAACACATTTATAATAAAGAGATAGCTTTTATCAAACATAGAGAAGGAGAAACTTTTTCAGTTTCCTGTCTACCTCTTGGGAACAAAAGACAGATTCAAAAATCAAAAGTAACAAACCAACCATGTATGGGTTTCAGATTATTGGCAAAAATTTCTGGAATTGAGACAGACGTCATACCATGGGTATGCCACCAGGGTAACTGTATCTACATGTGCTGTGACCCAGCAGGAAGATGAAATGGCCACACAGGTTAGCCAACAGAAAGTCACACACAAGATCAGCTTTCAGCCCAGAGGGATGAGTAGCATGGACCAGTTTAACTTCTTGCCTTGAATAACTAAAAGCTGGGTAAATATTTGATGCAATGATTTTAAAATATTGGACGACAGGTAGTGCAGGAGAGTTTTGCCTGAGAGAAGGGAACAAATAAGATGAGCCCTATGACTGGCCTTGCTTACTGCATGGAGAGGGGCTCCTTTCCAGAAAGCTGGGATTCCCAAGGATCTTCATAGTGAGACTGGGATAGCCAGGTCATAGGATATGCACAGTTTGAGCTTTAATTGGTACTGCAAAACAGTTTTGCAAAGACATTCTAGAAATGTACACTCCCAGCAGCAGTGTTTGAGAGTATTTTTTTCATTTTAACTATTTTTGGGTTATAGTAGTATCTTATCAAAATTTTGGTTTGCATTTCCTAATGACTAATATCTTTAAAATCTTTTCAAATGTTTACCAATATTTGGATATCTTTTTTTTGTGAAGTGTCTTTAAGTCTTTCATGTATTTTTTTCTTTTGATTTGACTGGGTTTTTTTCTAATTGATTTGAAGAAATTCTTGTGTATTCTAGATCTGAGTTATTTGTTCTTTCTGTGGCAAATATCTTCTCCCACTCTCTGGCTTGCTTTTCACTCTTTTTTTTCAGCTCCTTTTTTTTTTTTTATTAATGTTATGACTAACAAAATTGCTTTTCACTCTTTTAATGGCATCTTTTAATTGACAGAAGTTGGTAATTTTATTAACACCCAATTCGTCATGTCTGTTTTTGCTTAATACTTTTTAGGTTCTGTTCAAGAAATAATTACCTATTCACACAGTGAGGGATTTTTAAATAATTATCCCAGAAAGCAACAGCTCAAACAGACAGAAATTAGTGAGGATACAGCTGTTTCCAACGACGTAGTTAACAAGTTGATCAGATGGACTAGTATAGAACTCTGTGCCAAATGATCAGAGAAAACATATATTTTTTTAAGCATACATTCTTTGAGTCTCTTTCATAGTCGCTTGCTAAACACAGCTAATACCCACCAATATGTGCCAATACTGTTTGGGTTTTCAACCACTTCTCTTAGTGTTACAGATTCATTAGATGTATCATTGGGCACTCAAGTTATAGCAGGTGATAGCTTTATTGAGTTTTGCTAATGTATAACATGATTATGACTTTTTTCACTGCCAAGATGCTAACATTATCACCCTCATATCCACAATATTAGGATTGGATTATAATCCCGCAGTAACAAAAAGAACCAAAATCTCAGTGGGTTAACACAGCAAAAATGTATTTCATGCTGGTGCTACAAAACAATGCAATTAAGCATTGAATCATTGCCATTATAGACACATAGGGATACAGTGCAATATAAGCTTCATGTCAACTGGAAGAACTGGAAATGTTTTGTTAAATAGCACTACTGACTACTGCATCCAGGGACACACATAAAAATAATTTACCAAGTAATATATTGCACAACATATCATTAGAAATATCCAAGAATCTGAATCACATAGAATTGACCAAAAGTAGGTTAAATTTAAAACTTAGAAATCAATAATAAAAAGCTAACATTCACTCCCTAATATATTTGGATAAAAGATAATCATGTACAATGTTCCAAATAACTCATGGACCAAATAAGATGTTATAATAGAGGCTGAAACATATTTAGAACTAAATTGACAATGAAAACCCAATGTGCCCAAACTTGTTAAATGTGGATAAAGCAGTAGTTTTACAAAACTGTTTGGTCTTAAATGCTTATATCAGAAAAAAGCAAATACTGAGGATTAATGAGTTTCCCAACTCAAGAAATTAGGAAAAAGAAAACAGTAAACCTAAAGAAGGTAATCAAAATAAAACAAAATTAAAAACGAGCAAAAACTAATTAAATAGAAAATAACAAAAAAATAAAGACAAAACTCCAAAACACTTTATTCGAAAAAATAACAAACGCAAAAATTTGGCAAAATTGAGTAAGTAAAAAGGTTGATTATTTATTGAATAAAGTCATAAATGTGAAATGCAAAACTGAAAACTTCTAGAAAAAAGTGAAGAATATCTGTATCATGTTGGGGGGCAATAATTTTTAAACAAGAAACAAGAAGTATAAACCAAATTTAAAAAAAGATTTATGACTATGATTATACTACAATCCAAACATCCTTACAATGAAATTCAGAGTAAAAGTGTGAAAAAACAAGCCACAAAACACAATACTAAAAAATAGTTTCCATAATTTACACAAGTCTTTGAAATCACTAAGAAAAATAAAAACAACACAAGAGAAAACTCAGCAAAATTATGACCGTTCGATGTACACAGGAGTAAACCAAATGCCCACTATACAAAAAGAAGCTCAACCTCAACAGTAATATTGGAAATGTAAAAGAACGCTAAAATGGAGGACAACTTAATATCCTTTCATTTGGCAAAGTACAATAGTTCCTATTATATCCAGGGTGACTATGGCTAAAAAGGAACTAACTGTTCTACTGCGAGGTGTGGATCATAAAGAACCTCTTGCACAAGTGCCCAAATTGACGTATAAAAACATATACATTACCATCTTTTTTTGCAGTAGAGTAAAAATCAAAACAGCAGCATTTGTATGAAAATAAATAAAACATGCAATAACTACTACCTGGTAGTTAAAACTGATGAATTACATCTGCTGGCACCAACACGGATACACCTCAAAAACAATTTTTTGTAAAAAGAAAAAGGGAGTAAGTTGCTAAGGATACAGAGAACATGATAATAATATACCATTTATGCAGACTTAAACTCTTTAGACAGTAATTTATGTCATTTATGAACACATACAAATGTAGTAAAGCACATAAGCATGCCTGAGAATTATGCACAACATCTTCAGGGTAAAACTTAAGGTGAAGGCAGGAAGATGAAATGTTTGCAACCATGGACCTAGTGTCCCTAACATTTACTTTAAAAGAAAAAAAGATTTGAATTAAATATGGCAAAATGTTACAATTTATTAAATCAAATCATATTGGTGTGCATTAGGTACTATTTTATTATTTTCATATTTCTATATTTTAAATGTTTGATAATTAAAATAGTTTCAGCAATGATGAAATATATATCAGAAGTTGTTTAAGTGTTCATATCATTGATTGAACAATTCCATTCTTGGCAATTTATTCTAAAAAAGTTATTCATAAGAAGAAAAGGAGCAAAGTCTACAAAGACAATATATGTGTTTCCTGGATGTTTCAATGCAACAGCATAATTTATAAATCACTTATGTGTTCAACAGCAGAGGAACAGTTAAGTAAATTATGATATATGAATACAATGGACCATTGTGTACTGTTTTATTAAAACATTGGAAAATATTTAACATATAATCTTTAGTTTAAGAGTACAAAATTGATGATAATCTATTATTGCTGTTATATGAAACTATAAATCCATGTAGAAAAAACACTGCAAAGTAATATGGGTCTTTGTTCTGAGTAGTGACAATCGAATTTTGGAAATAGACCCTATTACTTTGTTTCTCTGAGTTTTGATATTACCAGGAGAGGAATGAGACAGTCAAAGCCCTCATCAGCTATTATTCGGTGAGCTAGACTCTGACAAAGCAAAATGTTATTTTGTAGCTTTAATAAATATAATTGTTACCGGAAAAATACCTTCAACCTACAATTGAAAGAAAATGAGCGAAATATCAATTGCAGGGCAATTGTGTAATGTTAATAGAGAAACAAGGAACTATCTGAGCTGCAAAGCTGATCTGGTCCCAAAGTCCAAAGCAGAACAAAGTCAGTGACAGACCCCCATCATACAATTTGTGCAACTCTCCCAAGCACAGCTTGTTCCACAGACAATGAGTGAGAGCCTCCTTTCTTCTTCCCTCCCCATCCTAAACACAAACGCCAAATTTTATCATCATCTTCACCTTTGCACAGGAAGAACAAGTTCTTTGGCTTTCTGCCCACACTCTAGTTAAATGCCGAAAGTTCTCAGAATACTTTTTAGTAAAATGGTTTCCATCGCTGTATTCAGAGAGCCTGAAATGGAAACAAAGCTTTTCTCTTAGAAAAGAAATTTAAGATAAAACCTGAGTTTAAAGTGGAGTTAAAATTGAGACGTCCCCGAGATGTTTTTGTTATTTCAACTGTATAAAATACAATGACTGAAGAAACATCAATACAATTTAAAGGAACTATGAAATTGATTTGATTTTATACAATCCTAAGTGGTAGCATTAAGTAAGCCTTCCTCTTTCCTGTAAATTACCTTGAGCATAGCTCTTTATGAACTAACTTGCCATTTACCAAGATCCTGTCTTAGTGTTCTGCTCTGTTAGTGAATATCTACCGTTAAGGTTGGGCCAATTACAGCATACAAATCGTGCATAAAATGTTGTTCTCCTTACTGACGCAAAGGTCAAATGTCTGAGAAACCTTTGCTTGGGTGGGTTGAGTTTTCTTCTTGTTCCAAATGAGACTATATCTGTATTTCTTGGGATGCTTCCAATTCTTGGAGAAGGTTTTTGAAGCTTATGACATCATCCTTGGATCCCTCTCCAGGCTACAGCTGAGCAAGCGATGGACTAGCTGCAAGGATTTTTGCATGATATAGCAACTCCTCTAACTAGTGGTACAGTGGGTAGTATGAAGGAATTTCCCAGTACAAATGGTTGGTTTTGTTTTAATTTGCAAAATTAAGTTAGGAGAAGCAGCAGCTAGTTAAGTTCGATCTCTTTTTTCTAATTACAGAGCTGTCATTAAATTTTATTAAAATATTTTCATGCAGTTTTGTACTTAATTGCATAAGATTCCCTTACTTTCAACAGCCCTTCAGCTAGAGTTTTTCTGACCAGAATATTTTATAGTATTTTGATCAGATTTTTACATGCTGATTTCATGTACTTCAGTGAATATCAGATTTCTATTTCTTATTTGGAGATTAACTTCAACATCTTAAAATAATCAACTTTTGGGGACGGCCTTGTGGCATAGCAGTTAAGTTTGCACACTCTGCTTTGGTGAACCGGGGTCTGCAGGTTTGGGTCCCAGGCACAGACCTACACACCCCTCATCGAGCCATGCTGTGGAGGCATCCCACATACAAAATAGAGGAAGATTGGCACAGATGTTAGCTCAGGGACAATCTTCCTCAAGCAAAAAGAGGAGGATTGGCAACAGATGTTAGCTCAGGACCAATCTTCCTCACCAAAAAAAAAAAAAAAGACCAACTTTTTATAAATCCTATCTGAGAAGATACAAAGGAAATAATGAATAAAAGAGTCAATACACTTAATATTATTGGTTAGAGCTTAACATTTCTATTGTAATGTGATCCCCAATAGGTTAACATTTCCATTTCCATAAAAATAAAACAGAACAGCAAGAATAGGGACACGGTTAGTAACTCCTGCAGCTGGCTATTTCCCATTACTGCTCTATTTTCTTATTCATTTGTGTACCTACAAATTCAGTGTGCATGTTAGAAATGGATAGTTAGAAAATTATTCAATACAGTTTCACATTTGAATGTAAAGTAACATACCTGCAAATTTCTGAATATAACTTTGTGAGGGCCCTTGAGAAACATGATTTAAAATGCAATCTATGAGCAAGATCTGATTTCAGTCAGCTCTCCCTTCCCATGGCTGTTGGAGTAGATTGATAGCAGAGTTAACTCTGAGCACAGGGATAATCCTGTGTCATACAGATTTGACCTGAAGAACGTTGTATTTTCTAAAGCAGATTTACTGTTCTGGTTCAGCTTGGTTGAGGCTAACATTCAAATGTGTTGATTTTCCCTTGGAGAGTGGAACCTGAACCATGTTGGGCCTCAGGGTAAATGAGCTGTCACTGCTATATCTGTGGCTCACTGTCTACAGAATTGATGGGCTGTATTTGTTCATAAATAAGATCAAACTATTCTAAATACCTTAGATGATAATAATTTTCATTAATCCCATTGTTCTTAATGCATTTTAAAGTACTTTCAAAATTATCTCAGTTTAACCTTTCAATAAATGGGAGAGGCTTTAAATTTGACCATTAAAAAAAAGCAATTTGAAAAAAATTTTAGTATATAACCATGGCCATAAAAACATCACATTTTTGTATTTAATAATGCCACTTTTGCTCCCTAAAGAGTTATTTCAAGGATGAAACTAGTACTGATTACTTAATTACACATTTTTAATAGTTTATGTACTCTGAAAGTTTTATAATTTCCAGTGGAGGACTGTCAACTTTCTGCTTTTCAACACTCGATTGTTTTATTATATAAATGGAGGAGTATTCTTGTCAGATACTCATCTGTCAAACTCCTAGGAACATCATGGTTTATTAGTTATTACCTTAGTCTCCTGTAGGAAAAAGCATTGTTGCCTACTACAGTAATTATGCATCCTTTGCTTCTCACGGGTAAGTTCTGGTCCCTGTGCTGTGCCATTCTGGAATCCCATCATCCCATTGATATTAGGTACCCTAATTCCATAGCAACATCTCCCATTGCCTCTGGACTACAGAGGACAGCCTGTTATTTGTTATTTCTTGTCCTGTTAATTTTAGTCATTTTGATTGGTGTGAGGTGATATCTCATTGTAAATTTTATTTGCATTCCCCTAATAGTTAGTGATGTTGAACATCTTTTCATGTGCCTGTTGACTATCTCTATACCTTCTTTGTAAAAGTGTCAGTTCATACCCTCTGTTCATTTTTTCATAGGATTTTTCATTTTATTATTTTTGAGTTGTATGAGTTCTTTATATATTTTGGATACATGATTTGTAAATATTTTCTCCCAGTTGATAGGTTATCTTTTCATTTTGTTGATGGTTTCCTTTGCCTTGCAGAAGCTTTTTAGTCTGATGTAATATCATTTGTTTATTTTTTCTTTTGTTTTTTCTAGCCTGAGTAAACATGGTATTCAAAAAGATGCTACAAAGACCAATGTCAAAGAGTATACTGCCTATATTTTCTTCTAGGAGTTTTATGATTTCAAGTCTTATATTCAACTCTTTAATTGATTTTGAGTTAATTTTTGTGTATGGTGTAAGCTGATGGTCTACTTTCCTTCTTTTGCAAGTGGCTGCCAGTTTTCCCGACACCATTTATTGAAGACACTTTCCATTCTCTATTTTACACTTTTGCTCCTTTCTCAAAGATTAGCTGTCTGTCCATAGACAAGTGGTTTTATTTCTGGGCTTTCAATTCTGTTCCATTGATCTGTGTGTGTTTTTCTGCCAGTACCATGCTGTTTTGATTACTATGGCTTTGTAGTATATTTTGGAGTCTGGGAGTGTGATACCTCCAGCTTTGTGCTTTTTTCTCAGGAATGCTTTGGCTATTCAGGGTCTTTTCTTGTTCTGTATAAATTTTAGGATGCTTTGTTCTATTTCCATGAAGAATGTCATTGGGATTCTGATTGGGATTGTATTGAATCTGTAGATTGCTTTAGGTAATATGAACATTTTAACTATGTTTTTATTTTTCCAATCCATGAGCATGGAATATCTTTCCATCGCTTTATGTCTTCTTTGATTTATTTCAACAATGTCTTCTTATTTTCAGTGTATACGTCTTCCACCTCCTTGGTTATATTTACTCCTAGATATTTTATTCTTTTTGTTGCAATTATAAATGGGATTGTATTCTTGACTTCTCTTTCTGCTAGTTTGTTGTTAGTGTATAGAAATGCAACTGATTTTTGTATGTTGATTTTGTACCCTGAAACTTTTCTAATAGTTTTATGGTGGATTCTTTAGGATTTTTTTATATATAGAATCATGATATCCCCAAACAGTGAGAATTTTACTTCTTCCTGTCCAATTTGGAGCCCTTTTATTTCTTTTTATTGTCTAATTGTTTTGGTCAAAACTTCCAGTACTATGTAGAATAAGAGTGATGAGAGTGGGCACCCTTGTCTTGTTTCTGTTCTCAGAGGAATAGATTTTCAATTTTTCACCATTAAGTGTGATGTTGGCTGTGGGTTTGTCATACGTGGCCTTTATTATGTTGAAGTACTTTCCTTTTTTACCCATTTTTTTGAGGGTTTTCATCACAAATGTTTGTAGGATCTTGTAAAATGCTTCCTCTGCATCTAACGAGATTATCATGAGATTTTTATTCTTTATTTTGTTAATGTGGTGTAACACACTGATTGATTTGCAGATGTTGAACCATACCTACATCCCTGGAATTCACCCTACTTGGTTGTGGTGTATAAGCCTTTTAATGTATTGTTGTATTCAATTTGCTAACGTTTTGTTGAGGATATTTGCATCTATCTTTGCCAGTGATATTGGCCTGTGATTTTCCTTTCTTGTGTTGTCCTTGCCTGTTTTTGGTCTCAGGGTAATGCTGACCTCATAGAATGAGTTAGGAAGCATCTTATCCTCTTCAACATTTCAGAATAGTTTGAGGAGGATAAGTATTAAATTGTCTTTGAGCGTTTGGTGTAATTTACCAGAGAAGTCATCTGGTCCTGGACTTTTGTCTTTTGCAACGTTTTTGATTAGTAAGTTTTTATACCTGTGTATCAACTTTATGATAATTGCCGTGTTTGTTATGTTGAGCTTTCCAATTTTTAAACAGTATCTCTCTGTCTCTCTTTTTTTTTTTTTTTTTTTTGAGGAAGCTCAACCTTGAGCTAACTAACATCTGCCGCCAATCTTCCTCCTTTTTTACTGAGGAAGACTGGCCCTGAGCTAACATCTGTGACCATCTTCCTCTTCTTTACATGTGGGATGCCTGCCACAGCATGGCTTGACAAGCCACTGCATGAGTCTACACCTGGGATCCAAACCGGCGAACCCCGGGCCGCTGAAGCAGAACGTGTGCTATGTTGAATAAGAGTGACGGGAACAAATATACCTACCTTGCTGTAGATATTATGGGGAAAGGATTTGATCTTTCACCTTTGAGGAAAATGTTAGCTGTAGGATTTTTGTAGATGCTCTTTATCAAAGTTAAGAAATTCCTCTCCATTCCTATTTTTCTGAGAGTTTTTATCAAGAATGGGTATTGAATTGTGTCAAATGATTTTTCTGCATCAGCTGATATGATTATATGATTTTTTTTCTTATTTAGCTGGTTAATGTAGTTGACTGACTATTAACTATTGACCTAGTCTTGCATCCTGGAATAAACACCACTTGGTTATGGTATATAATTATTTTTATATATTGCTGAATTCAATGTGCTAATACTTTGTTAAGGATTTTTGCATCTATATTCATGAGGCATATTAGTCTATAATTTTTATTTTTGTTCTTTTTCTTTTGTACTGTTTGTCTAGTTTTAGTTTCAGCATAATGCAGGCTTCATAAAATAAATTGGAATGATTTCCCTCCTCTTCTATTTTCTGAAAGACAATATAGAATATTTGCCTGTGGAGCATTCATATTAGCTTTTCTATGACAGGCTGGTAGAATTTGCCAGTGAAACCACCCGGGGCCTGGACATTTTTGAGGGGGGAGTGAAAAGTAGTTATATGAATTAAATTTATTTAAGAGCTATAGGGCTATACAAATGATGAATTTCATATTAAATGAGTTGTAATAATTTGTATTTTTCAAGGAAGGGTCCATTTCATCCAAGCTGTCAAATTTATGTGTATGGAGATTTTCGTATTTTCTTGATGTCTGCAGGTTCTGTAGTCATATCCTCTGTTTCATTGAAAGTATTGGCAATTTGTATTTTCTCTCTCTCTCTTTTGTTCAGTCTTGCCAGAGTTTTGCCAATTTTATTGACCTTTCTCAAAAAAACTAGATCTTTATTGTATTTGTTTTATTTATTGTTCCTGTTTTCAAATTCATAGATTTATGCTCTTATCTTTATTATTTCTCTCCTTCTACTTGGTTTAGGTTTATTTTGCTTTTCTATATTCTTGAGATAGAAGCTAGGATTATTTCTTCTTTTCTAATTTATGCATTTAATACTGTAAGATTCCCTCTCAACACGACTTGTGACATGTCTTACAAATTTTGTTATAGTGTATTTTCCTTTATATTCACTTCAATATATTTTTAACATTCCCCTTAAGACTTCATCTTTTAATCATGGGCTATTTACTAGTGTGTTTTTTACTTAAAAAGGTTTATTAAATTAATATATTAAGCTGCAGCTACTGTGTTCTAGTAGAGACAATATACCCGACTATGGGACAACAAGTAATTATGCATGATATGATGATACTAGCTGGAATTGATCTGTTGCTACATTATAGTAACAATAAAGGATGATTTTAAAAACAGTGGTAAGGAAACTTTCTTCCAGTGGCTAGATATGTGAGCATTCCACTTGAACATCCACTTCATATGGAGGAAGTAATGGTCATCGATACAGATATACACTTCTGGGGAATAATGAATACCTTGGCTAGTTGGTCAGAAGCCTGAAAAAAACGTTGAAATATTAAAGGAAAAGAGGTTGAGGAAGAAGCATGTGGATAGACCTACAATAATAGGCACTAAGTCTTTAGATCTTTGCATCCTGTGTAGATGACTACAAGAAAGCAGCCACCACAGAGGAAATTCTCAACAACCAAGTAGACAAAATGACTTTTCCTATGGAAATTACTACGTGGCACCTTAGTGTTTATGTAATGGATCTATGAACAGAGTAATCATTGTGACAAAATTGGAAGCTATACCCTGACCCAGCAACATGAACTCCCATACCTACACTGATCTAGCTACTCCAACTGATGAATACCCAAACTTCCAGCAGCAGAGATTGATACTGAACCCCTGATTTGGTACAGTTCTCCAATGAGACCAAATAGCTACTGGGTGGCCAGTTGATTACGCTGGACCATTTCGACCTTGCTGGATGGAACACTTTTTCTTTACTGAAACTAATGCATATTCCATCATTAGTGCCTCCATCAGCACCTGAAACTGAGACTAAACAAAATACCAGATTTATTTTTGTCATAATACCTTACAATACTGTTTCATTTCAAAGGATGATTCAATGATAAAGTAGTTACATCAATAGATACATGGCCAAAGGATTTACTGGAGAAGCAGCCAGATTGATAGATGGATGGAACTGCCTATGAAGCCTGAGACTCGGTTATTGGATCAGCTTAGCTTAAACACATAAGGTTTTGAATATTATCTTTTAGGATGTAGTATATGATCTAAACCAATGGCCAATATAGTTTCCTGCATCTGGGACAGCTAGAATAGATGGATCTAAAACCTATGAGTACAAGTAAGAATGACCTCTTCACTAGGATAGCTAATGACTTTACTCATGGTATTTCAATTTCAAGCTTCAATTTCAGCTTAGAGAGAGGCCTTGATTCTTTGTCAAGCTGGAGAATACTTCCACCAGAGAATGTAATAAGGATTTCATTCAACTTATAGCTGTAACTATCACCTGATTACTTTTGATTTCTCGTGCTAAGAGACTAGCAGGCAAAGAATGGAGTTACTTTAGTCGAAAGGAAGATTAACTTTGTTTACTAGAAAGACCTACAGTTACGATTACATAATGGAGAAAGAGAAAAGTAGATCTGGAACCCAGGTAATTCACCAGGATGTCCTTTGGTACTCCCGCTACCAGTGAAAACTGTGAATAGATATCTGCACAACTAAGAAACTTCGCTGAGTTTGAATTTAACATCTAGGTCACTCCAGAAAGCAAGCAAACAAGATGAGAGAACATGATGGCCAATTAAGGGGGAAATCTTCAATGGTGGGTGGAAGAGGGAAATGACAAATATCAGTTTTGGCTCTGGGGCTAGATGCAGTATTGTAGACTATAGTTTTAGTTTGCTAAAGTTTATTAATATTTTTAAAGAGAGAGAACCATGCATTCCCTGTTAGTAGAGTTATGATGGCCTTCTGTTCTCATATGAGATACAGACATTATAAGAGGCTACAAGATGATCTGAAAGGCACAAGAGATGGACTGTAGCAGACTGAGTTTGTTTGCCTCTTTAAGTCTCAGCCTTTTACTTATTGAAGAATACTGGATGTCATTGCCTTCGTTTCCTCTCCTGACACTACCTATGGTGGCAGCCTGCCTTGGGGTAAGAACTGAAATTTAGCATAGACCCTATTGCTCTCATGACAGAGTACTGCTAGTACTGAAGTCTCATGAATTGGATGCACATAGACTCTGTTCTATTTAACCTCTTTCTGACTCATTGGAAGTGCTCAACCTCAGGATGTCCCATCTACCCTGTCTGGCAATTGCCTGGACAGGCTGGGGAAGACAATCCAGAAGAGCAGAGATTTAATGCCCACAGGGAGAATATTTTAAAGTGAGAGAGAGGAAACTCTAAGGATCTGGCAGGTAAATATTTTCCCCTTCCTCCTCCTAATAAACTATACTGAGGTAATGTGATTCAAAGCTTTTCTAGAAGACATTCCTCATGACAAATAATCAATTGGGTTTTCATATACCTCTATGGCCAGATTGGTATCATACTCCAAAGTATTTGCTTTCCCTTCTCCTCTCCTCACTTTCTTTTTCCCCATAACTCTTCTGGGTTGGAATTTCACCTCTCAGGCAAGCCTTTGCACATAAGCAATGTTTATATTTTATATTTAAATATATATGTATATTTTCAATAAATAGATTTATCAAAGGAATCTCTGTGAGGCATGAAACCATGAAATATTATGGGAGATTTGAGGAACTGAAAGTTGGATTTTAGGATGCTAGAATATAAGCTGAATGAGAGTGGTAAGAGATAATGTTTAATAGGTAAACCCAGGGCAGACTGGCAGATAGCATAGAACCATTTATACCATGTAAGAATTTTAACTTTTCTGTTGAGAAATGAGAGTGCTGAGAGATCATGTTTAACAAGAGGGCAGATTTTATATATACATACATAGTTTTAGTCTGCTAAATAAATAAATACTATATATAAAATAGTTTTTACAATAATTATAATGTTTTATAATTTATATATATATATATATATATATATATATAATAAGAGCATTTATATCATGAAAGGAAGGACCTGTACTTTCCTATTTGGAACCATTGTGAGGTCTTAAGCAGTGGATCATAACGTAAGCTTCATTTTATAAAATCCATGGTGACAGTAATATGAAGAACGGAAATGGCTTTGGGGAGATGTGGCAAAACTAGAAGGTAAGAAACCATTTGGACATTGTTATGATAATCAAAACAGAGATGGCAGGAGCTTGAATTAAGACTTAGTGATAAAGGCCTGAAGACAGGAACTTCTAAGAGAGATGTTAGGTAGATAATATGAAGAGAAGCGTAGCACTGCTTGGATGCAAAGGAGAATTCCAATATGATCATCACGATCATCAAAAAATTATAGGAAGCTCACTTTGTATTAGGTATTGCACCAAGCACTGCATGGATTAATATATTTATGTTTAATCTTGGTTTGGTGACCAGATGCATGGCAGTTCTACTCATAATAATTCAGTAGACTTGGGAAAAACAAGTTTATAGGACAAATCCTACTTCTCTCACTTAGTAGCAAAGTTAGACATTTCTCTGAATCTCAGTTTGTATCAACTAGGCATGTTAATTCCTACCTTGTAAAATCACTGTGATGCTTAAAGCAGATAAAATATAGATTGCACCAAAGCACATTGTAGGCACTGCAAAAATATTATTGCTTTCCTTTCCTTCCTATACTCTTTAATTTGAAAAATACATCTACAACAGAAAGTGCTTCTTTTGGCAAAAGAAAAGACTTTAATCATAATATTTAAATGCTAGCTTATGCTAATATTGTATCATGGTTTTCAAACTTGGGTTCATGATGGCAATTCCAGCCAATGCAACTGTATATCTTCAAATGTTTTGCAAGAATTCTATTGGAACAATAAATTAAAAACTTAATCCTGTGCATTTTGAGTTTGAAACTATAGCAAAGCTACTGCAATATTATATCCCAATAGCCATAAGACATATTTATTGTCCTTATCTAATAGATTTTTCTCCTTTTTTATAAGTCAAAGCACTGCCTTGGATTAGTCTAAACCACTATGTAGCCTCTGTCTTTTTATAATTCTGATTTGTATTTAAATAAGTTATTCTTCCTACCTTCCTTCCTTTCTTTCCTTCTTTCTTTATTTCTTTGATTTAACATCTCATTAGCCAGGTCAGTCACTGTTGTACCCACTAAACCTTTCATTTAAATTTACCAAACAGTCAGTCTGTTACGAAAATATAAGACACTATAAAGCATTCTCACTGGGTGGGTAGCACTGCTTAATTGTGCAGAGCATGGATTCAATCTCCTTGAAAATACTTCTGCCCTGTCTGTGATAGCTTGCTATTACTGCCAAGTAAATTATGTCTGTGTCTCTAGCACATGAAAATGTTAAGAACGCAGTACATCCATTTTGTGCATTTATTGCTGAAATGCTCATGACCTTGACTGAGGACAAACTGATAGTTTTTACAAATAATACTCTTTCTTCACCTGGAGGGAAGTCTTTGGACAGAAGAGAAAATGTCCTGTTGAGTCCCTAGGGTTTATCATCTCACCACTGAGATCTTAGTCATCACTTTGCTGGCTTTTAGCTCTTCATAAATGACCAGACTCTCCTATTATGGCAAATTTTCACTGAGATTACAACATCTACTTTGGAGCCTATACAATTATTCTGACCGCAAAGTGACGAATTAGCACATTGCTGCCATCACTGACTAAATCCTGCACACATCATTGTTTTTGCTGAAAACAACCAGATCATGTAAATTTACTGAAGGCAAACTGTGAGTTAGCCACTCCATGTTCCTTGGGGCAGCCATTCTGGCGGTAACAAAGAGGTGTCCAGGAGAAAGCCCATATTGTAAATTGTCAGATATTAGAAAGGAAAATAAAAGCTTGAACTCAGATATCCCTAGAGACTCCTGACCAGCAACGTTTTGCTTGATACTAACTGGAAAGTGTCAAGTGTAAACTCTCATATCTACAGTAAAAAGTACAGGCAGACTATTTGATTAATTTGTTTGCACAGTTAAGATATTTATAGATGTAGAAATTATAATCCTGATAAACAACTATCTCTCCTGAGCAAACTAACCCATGATTTAACCTATTTTGAGCATAGAATTAGCTTCATCTTACTTTATCCCCAAATTAAAAACAGTTGATCAGGTTTTGACGTCAAATGATTGTTGCACATTTTGGGAAGAAAAACACAACTCTACATACACATTAGCTTTTACAGTTATGTGCTGTTTAAGGATGGGGATTCATTCTGAGATAGGCATTGTTGGCAATTTTGTCCAATATTGTGTGAACATTATAGAGTGTATTACACAAACTTAGATGGTATAGCCTACTATACACCTAGGCTATATGGTACTAATCTTATGGGACCACCATTGTGTATGTGGTCCATCATTGACCAAAACATCATTTTGTGGTGCATGATGATATTATTATTATTGAATTATACTAAATATTTCATCAAAATTTTTGTTTTAACCAAGAGTGTCTGACTTATGAAGAACACTTTTGCTGAAGGACTATTAATCCTTCTCTGGATTTTCAATGATAGAGTGAAAGAGACGAAGAAATAAAGTAATCTTTTTGCTTGTGCTAGTCTTTATAAAAAAATTGCCTTGCATAGGAAGCTTAAATAACTAATTGCAGGTGGTGTTGAATGCAGGCTAAGTCCTTATTTTAGTCAATGAGAATTTAGCCGCAATAACAAAAAGTATGTTGTGCTTCTGCTAAATGAAAATTTATGTTTTCGGAAGTGACATGTCATGAGGCACCATCTTGTGCTCTGTGTTGGTATTTTTTTTTTTCCTTAGGTCTACAGCAATAATTCTGCTACAATGTACCAGCATGAAACATCAGAGCAATACTCACAAGGTATATTCAAAATACAGATTGAGTGAGAACAAAGTATTGAAATAAATAAAACAATCAGCCTCCTTTTCCCTAAGTGAACTATGCGTAGAAACAATTCCAGGGTAGGAAGTGAAATCACTGTACATTTAGTAATGTTCTTCCAAATTCTTAGCCTAGGATAAGATTAACTGCTAATAAATCTACCCAGCATATAAGCTAATTTTCTTGGTTTTACAGAAGAGTTCCTGGTTTTGTTAAGAAGTCAATTACATTTTCTATAATGTGTCACTTAACATAATAGACCTTTCATGTTGTAGTCTATAATAAGGCCATTTTAATTACATTTCACTCAGATTTATAAAAGTATAATTAGAATATATACTATAGAGTGCAGAGTCTTAATTTTCAACACATCACTGTTGGGTTAAGATGTAAAGGAAACTGAATCGGCAGCAGAATTTTATTCTGTATGTGTCTTATGTTATGTTTCGTGAAATTATCTTATTTAAAAATAGGATACAAGGACACTTAGGGGTAGGAATGATAAGGATCAATCAAAATAGTCATACTTATTGGCAAAACACAGCCAGGGGTTTTACATTATAGATATTAAAAACCTGGCTAGTGGTGTTGATGTATCTTATTCTATTAAAGGTATATTATTTCTATTAAACGTATATGGTTTTCCTTTCAAGCCATATCATTATGTCACCAAATCCTTATTTTAACAAGTATATTGGAACCCCATATATCTTTGAAAGAGCCTCAAACGTCTACTTTTTCAGCAGTCAGAAAGAGAGCTTTTTCTAAGCTAAGAGAGGTAAAGATGCAAAATCCATTTGAGAGCCGAGCTGTAAAAACTTACAGGGCAATATGACCAAGTCTAAATCAAGCAGTCATATATGGAGGGGTCAGGAGAAGCTTATTATAGCTTTTCAGATAACGCAGAGAAGTGGCATATGACACTGTTTTACAAAAATCTTTCCTTTTGGTTATGTTAGTGGTGCATAGAATAGCACAGAGAAGATTAGTGGAAAAAAAGAGATTTAACTTATTCACTAGCAGAGAGAAAACATTTCTTTGATTTTGGAATTACGTCAAAGTGCCTGTAAGCCTGGTCCCTGCATTAAGGCAGAAGCCAGAAACCACCTCTTCACTCATCAACAGGGCCTTTTCTCTTGGATTCTATGTGAAGATCTCTGTCGCTGAAATCCCACCCGATTATTTTCCTCTTTGCAAGATTCTTAAATGTTTTTAATGTCTATAGACCTAGATTCCTGGTGTTTATAAGAAAAGTGAAGGGAAAGTTTTACAGACAAAACTGCAGTATTTGCAACTTGCTGGTATAAGATCATGTCACCGACTAGGAAGCAAAACTTAATATCTTCAAAGATTTTGTTGAAGGATTTGACTGGCCCTGGCATGAAGAATTTGTGTTAGGAATCTTGTCATACACAGTATAAATGTAACAAGAGATTTGCAAACAGATTCAGCGACAATTGTGTGAGCCAACATATGCAATATGCTGAATCTCAGATAGAGCAATGGACTTTTGTTAACATTACTCATTATCATAGCTCAGAATCCACTCGCTTTTTAAAAACAAGGTAGGAATTTTCAATAAAAATGCCTCAAAGCTTTTGTAGCAGCCATACAAAATTACAGTTATGAAAGTGATTTGTAAATTGTAAAAGTCATTTATACATTTTAGTTGTTATTAAGCCATGTAACATGGATAAGGATATAATACCCAATAGCTGACAACCTTGGCTGTTTACATCATCTAAGGAGCTGTAAAAAACATTGATGCCTAGGGCCCATGCCCAAAGATTCTAATGAGATTAGTTTGGCTTGCAGCTGGACATCAGATCTCAAGGCATTTCTAACATGTGCTTAAAAATGAACCTCATTTTGAATATGTAATATGTGCTAAGCTATTTTCCTATACTATTTCTAATCCCTACAATGACTAGAAATAATTATTTCCACTTTAAGACTGAGGAACCTGAAAAATTAGAGAAGTAAAGAAAAATTCCCAAGTCCATATTGGTTGCAAATACAGAATGAGGATTTGAACCCAAGTATATTTGTCCTCATATGTAGCCATGGCATTTTGACTATATCATTCTACATATGTGATTATAAAACAAAGTATATATGAGAACTGTATTTCCTGGGTAAATAAAAAATAGAGTATTTAAAAAGGCAGGATTTTATTGTTATGTATTGTTAGTACAATGTGAAGTTCTACAATCATTTTGGAAAGTCATTTGCAAAATCTGTAAAAGAATTCATAGTTGTTTTATAATACCTAACAATAACTGCATGCTTACACTTTGACGATCCACTCCCAGGCACTGCATGTGGGTTGTCTCATTTACTTATCACAGAAACTTTATAAGATAGATATTATTATTATTCTTATTTTAAAAAAATGAAAATACTTTTCAAAATATGCTTGGAGGGTTTAATTACCTGAAAGCAATACAGGAAATCAATGGAGGAATTTGATTCAAACCCATCAGACTGCAGTTTGACCCTATTCTCTTTTAACCAAGTAATTTTGCATTTATGAACATGTCCTAAAGATATTATCATGAGTAAAAATAAATTGTGTACATAAATATGCTTATTGCAGTATTCTTTCTTTCTTTCTCTTTAAAGATTAACACCTGAGCTGGCTTTCGTTGCCAATCTTCTCTCTTTTTTTTCTTCTTCTTCTCTCCAAAGACCCCAAGTACATAGTTGTATATTCTAGTTGTGAGTGCCTCTGGTTGTGTTATGTGGGATGCCAGCTCAGCATGGCCTGATGAGCGGTGCCATGTCCGTGCCTCGGATCCAAACCGGTGGAACCCCAGGCTGCCAAAGCGGAGCTCGTGAACTTAACCACTCGGCCATGGGGTCCAGCCCCACAATATTCTCTCTTAATGATAAAAAAAAAAAAAAAAAAAAAAAACTGGGGAAAAAACAAGTTCAGCAACAGTGGAATAGTCAAGTAAATTATGGCAAATATTTGCAATGGAATATTACATACCCGTTGAAAACAATGTTTACAACAACAAGAAATATGGGCAAATGTTTATGAGGTCACTTCCACTTCTGCATAGGATGTAGAAAACTGCCCAAACTGTCTCTTCGTCACTTACAACAAGAAAAATCCAGACAATCTGTAGAATCATAACTTTTCTTGAGCCCGTCAGAGAGCTGAGGCTAATAAACCTAAGTCAGGTTTATTGATTCCAAAGATGGACAATCCTTTCTGAGGAGAGACAGGACAAGCAACGTGTCTCACCCTTGGTGGAGCAGTGTAGAAGGAGCTGGCTGCCATACGAAAGAGTAAGAAGAAATTAACTAACAGTTTTTATATTTAATAAATATTAGTTTATTTTTATATGCTATATAATTAAAACATAAAATTATAATTAAATATAAAATATTTTTATATTTATAATTAATTTATAATCTTTTATAATTATATATTTAAAATTTTACATATTTTATAATAAATTAATATTTAACAAATATTTAAAGGTCAAGTATGTGTCACCTTGTCAGTTTGGATGTTCTAGGGCCCCAAACAAGGGTAGTTCACACTCACTTGAAAGCACTTCTCTATATATATCAACCAGATACTCATTCAATGCAATGCATAATGCTAGTAAAATTTCACTAATTTTGGTTGTTTTTATTGGCTGGGTGGGAGACAAGAGAAGGGAATTGGTTCAGATGATTATTAAGCATACGTTTTAACTATCATTATTATCTATTATAACATTATATGAATCACATCATTCCATGATTTTTGTGTTTGATCCTAATTTATAACATATCAACTCTAGTACCTGCCTTATCAAAGAAAGGTTATTGATCATTTTTTTTAAAGACCTTATTTTTTTAGAGCAGTTTTAGCTTCACAGCAAAATTGAGGGGAAAGTACAGAGAATTTCCATATACTCCCTGCCCCCACATGTGCATAGCCTCCCATCATCAGTATCACTCCCCAGAATAGCATGTTTTTTACCAGGGAAGAACTTCCATTGACACATGGTAATCACCCAAAGTCCGTAATTTACGTTAGGATTGTCTCTTAGGATGCAGTACATTCTATGGGTTTAGACAGATGTATACTGACCATTACCCATCATTGTATTATCATACAAGCATTTTTACTATGCTGAAAATCCTCTGTGCTCTGCCTATTCATCCCTCAACCCCTGTCCTCATCTAACCTCTGGAAATCACTGATCTTTTTACTTTCTCCAAATTTTTGCTTTTTTTCAGAACGTCATATAGCTGGAATCATACAGTATGTAGCCATTTTAGATTTGCTTCTTTCACTTAGTAATACGCATTTAAGCTTCCCCCATGTCTTTTCACAGGTTGATAGCTCATTTCCTTTTAGCACTGAATATTCCATTGTCTAGATGTCATAATTTATTTATCCACTCACCTACTGAAGGGCATGTTGGTTGCTTCTAAATTTTGGCAATTATGAATAAAGCTGCTATAAACATCCATGTGCAAGTTTTCTGTGGACAATAGTTTTCAGCTCCTTTGGATAAATACCAAGAAGAGCGACTGCTGAATGTTATTGTAACAATATGTGTAGTGTTATAAGAAAAGACCAAACTGTCTTCCAAAGTGACTGTTATCATTTTGCGTTCCCATTAGTAATGAATGAGAGGCCCTGTTGTTCTACATCCGCACCAGCGTTTGGTGTTGTCAGTGTTCTGGATTTTGGCCATTCTAATAGGTGTGTAGTGACATCTCATGCTTGCTTTAATTTGCATTTCTCTAATGACATATGATATGAAGCATCTTTTTATATATTTATTTGCCATCTGTATATCTTCTCTGGGAAGTAATGACCTTTTTTAAAACTATTTTATTCAAATTCACCTTGAAAGGAATTAGAGGGACTATAAATATCTGTAAATATGTATGTAGTAGGTTCCCTGATTCCGTATTCTACAACGGATCTTTGTCAGTTCACAAGGAAAAGCCAGATAGTGAATGAAATTATTTACTATTTTAATTGTAATATGCATGTTGTGATTTAACCAATTAATTATCCATTGAATTAATTCTGAGACTTCTTAGCGTAGTTTCAAAGGACTCATACTATTTTCCAAATATGTCACCTCTTGTAGTGGTAAGTGAAATCATTTCACATAGAATTTGGCAGTAAGACCTTCCTTTTAAGAAGGCTAAAATTTTTTTTCCCATTTTATTACATTCATGTCATAAAGAAACAGAGATGTGTATACACACAAATGGATCACCAAAAAGAAAATCACACACACACACACACACACGTACAATGTTACACCAGCATGTGTTTTCTTGAGCTGAGGCTTCCTGAACACAGGTTTTTGGATAATATTGTTTCTGCCATTGGTATACAATATTTAGAGTTGGTGAGATGTTGCAAAATCAGATGACAGTAAGTTCTAGTTCTTCACACTCATTGCATCTGGGAGACAGGTTTGAATTAATCCTGAGTTGCTTGACTGGTATGAAATAAATCTTGAGTATAAAACTGAATTGACTGTGTCTGTGTTTTTGCAAAAGTCTTTTCAGAATGAAATTTGACATTTTTCCCTCTCCCAGGAGTGGCAGTTTACTGCTGGTTACCATTGCTGTTTAATGAAACTTAGAGCTTTCAAATAGAGAAACTAATTACTATATAATTTCAAAGGGGTTTTCGTTTGCCCCTCTATGTCCCTCCCCCTCTCCACATCCTACCCCAGATATGCAATGTGGGAGAAGAGTTACATTCATTTATATTGAACAGAAACATGTTCTGGCAATAAGGTATTTTCATAAAATGCAAAGATAAGTAATTGAGAAGAAGTGTGTTATCAGTTTCTCGGGAACGTAGGCTAGGGTCAAGCTCCGGGCAAAAGGTGAATGACACTCATGCCCCTCTGGTTTCCCATATGATGCTTTAACTAGCAGAAACCAAATATACTCTGGTTTTCTTTGAGCTGACAATTTAAATTCTAAATCTGGCTATTCATCTCTGAAGAAACAGGAGGCACCCAGCTCGGGCCCAGCGTGTAATTGGACCTAAGTCACAGCTTCTGCCTGTAATTATGTCCCTGAAGTCAGACGGTTTAAACTGGGAGCACGGCCATGTTTTTAGCTTCTTAAACATAGGCTTATATTTTTGAAATAAAGAATGTTCTTTAATGAATTTCTAGATATGTATGCTTCAAATATTTAAAACTGAACTGTTAAATTGTGATAATTAGTAAATTGAAATCAGAGGTAAGGAGTGTGAAGAATAAACACAGAAAGTAAAAATAAAACAAACCAACAAAAACAGCACCCGCTGTTAGAAACTGGTTATTATTGGAGAAAGAAATGGCCATGGATTTAATTAATATCTAGATACTATCGACTGGAACACCATGCTGAAAGTTTACCATTGGAATGGTAGGCTGGAGGCTTTTGATGTGAGCTGGAGGGTACTCAAGCTTAACGATTAATTTTATTAGTATTAGATTACACTGTAAAAAATGGATAGCCAATCTCCACTAACAGAGATTCCAAACTCCAGTTTTAACCCATTCTGATAGTCTTAGGGAAGGACTCTGATGAAGGCCCAGAAATAGGCTTTCTCCATATAGTTTAGAAAATTCCACAAATGGAAATAAATCCTATGGTAAAGTAAAGGCATATATCAAGAAGGGTAAAACAAAAGGAAAATAGGTAATGAGCATAGAAAGTAGCATAGTGTTTTAAAATTGAAGCAAGGGATTGGCACATGTTCTTATCAGTTTTTGTAGTAGTTATCTCCCTGAATTTAATACTCAGTGAGTATTAGTATCGTACTTGGGGCGGGCCCCATGGCCCAGTGGTTGAGTTCATGCACTCCAGTTTGACAGCCCAGGGTTTTGCTGGTTTGGATCCTGGATGCAGACACGGCACTGCTCATCAAGCCATGTTGAAGTGAAGTCCCACACAGCACCACCAGACACACTCACAACTAGAATATACAACTATGTACTGGGGGGCTTTGGGGAGAAGAGAAGAAGAAAAAAAGAAGATTGGTAACAGTTGTTAGCTCAGTGCCAATCTTTAAAAAAAAAAAAAAAAAAGAATAGTGTTGTTTTCCTTTCTGTGAATTTCAGGGTTTTAACTTCTGGGTAGACAAATCTAGGTGAGCAGCCAAGCATCAAAGAAATTCTCTAAGGCAAAAATAAAGTTTGAGTCTTTGTCTCTAGAATTATGTGTTATTAATGAACATACCATTCTGAAGGGGTTTGTCAGGATTGCATCATATGTAAGGACAATAAAAAAAATAATCCCTGCATTGGCATGGTGGATTTGTGCGTAGAATGCATTTTCACATGCATTCTCCCGTTTGAGTCTTATGGTTGAGGCCACTGTTTAGTGAAGCGACACTAGGAGGAGATTTGCATGTAGCAGCATGCCCCCGCCCCTTATCCACAGGGAATAATTTCCAAGAGCCCCAGTGGATGCCTGAAGCCTTGGATAGTACTGAATCCTGTATATACTAAGTTTTTTCCTATACACACATACCTGTGATAAAGTGTAGTTAACAAATTAGGCACAGTAAAAGATCAACAATAATAATAAAATAATAATATACTGTAATAAAAGTTACCACAGATTTCAGCAAGCTCAACATACTAGCTTTTTCTTTCTTTATTCAAATTACCAGCATCACTGCTCTTGTGCGTTGGGGCCATTATTAAGTAAAATAAGGGTTACTTGACCACAAGCACTGCAATACCGTGGTAATCCATCTGACAACCGAGACAGCTACTGACTAACGGGCGGGCACTGTATCCAGTGTGCCACACTGGACAAATGGATGATTCGTCCCAGGTGGTACAGAGCTGGACTGGGGGAGATTTCATCATGCTGCTCAGAGCAGTGTGTAACTTAAAACTTAAGAATTGTTTATTTCTGGAATTTTCCATTTAATACTTTTAGGACCGTGGGTAACTGAAACTGCGGAAGGCACAACTGCAGATTAGGGAGGGCTACTTTACCTTAGTGTTAAAGCCAAATAATACCCAGAGAAAATGATATGATTCCTTAAGTTTAGTTAAACAGAAACTTAGAATCTAATGTCTTCCAAATACCCAGGAGTGAGAGTATTTCAACTCTAATCTACATCATATCACGGCATTTCTCAACACACAGTATGTCAGTACACTAATCTAAGGAAGAATAGCATGACTTAAATTCCTGCTTATTCTAAGAGTCTTCTAGATCAGTGGTCTTCTTACAGTCTTATTTTTGTCTTTTAAAAAATCTTATCTAAGGGTGCTCTGACTATTAAAAAATATTGAATCTCCTCTACATCCTATTTGTCTTCAAAAAGAAATATAAGAGAAATCATTGTTGTCATATTCTAAATTAGGCTATGGATATCAATAACAATTTAGCCTGTTTTAACTTATTACCTATTTATACTTTTAGCAATCTAATTCATGTAAAGTCTTTCTATTTGGAAGATAAAATTTATGGGACTCGATAGTTTCAGATGTTTACAGGAGTTATTTTACATGAGTAAAGAGAATGTCTCTACTTTTCAGCACCGTGAACTTTAGGTAAGATTTGCATTCGATGTGTTTATATTGAAATTTGAGAGCTAAATAGAAAGGATTAAAGTTTCTGGCAAGGAAGAAATTATCACTTACCAAATCAAAACTATTTTAAACTGATAGGAAAACCATAAAAACAAGAGATGGAATAAGGTTTATGTGCTAAACTTTTTCTTGGAATTGGGCTACCTATTAAGGATATAACCATTTGTCAACCAGATAGTTAACAGAATATATGTCTGCTGGCAATGTGGCAAATGAGTGTGCCTTAATCTGAAAGACTTGGGTTTTCAATCTAGGCCACATTAACTGTTAAAATGCTGAATCTAGGTAATTCATTTACTTCCTCATCCTTCAGATGTATCCATCAATAAAAGGTTTTAATGAAAGACATGCCCCTTCTATAGAGATACAAATAAGTGAAATAATATATGGACAGTTCTTTGAATTTAATGAATGAAAGAAACTGTGAAATTGTGATATAAGTCTCAACAATATAGTTTATTATTTCGATTTGGGGAGACTGGAACAATAAATCCAACACAGGTGAAATGAGTTGATCTGAAGTCTGCTAACAAATGAGCAGAGACTTAAGGCATTGGCCTGTGGACTACAAGCCTGTGGCCAAACCACAAACCCTGCCCATTTTGTACCCCTAGTTATGTCACTGCTATCTCATTAAAAAAAGCATATTATTCTGCAATAGGGTCCTTGAATGTAGGTCTAGCATAAATCAAATTTTCCCTGGCTACTCCTCTCTTCAAATCAAATTCTTAGGTTGAACAGAATAAACAACCTCTTTATCCAGTAGGCATTTGAGGTTGAACCAAAGAGAAAGTGAAGATTAGGAGAGAAGTGAGGGGCTAAACCTGACATTGTCCTGTCCTCACCACCCAGGTGGCACGGCACTGGAAGAAGGCAGGCATTGTATCAACTGAAACCTCAGGCAGTAAAAGATACGTACCTTTTTTTTTTCAAAATTTGCAGTTTGAGTAATTCTGGCTCAGGATATTTGCTAATTCCCTGCTTCTCACCAGTTTATTTTGGCCAATGATAGGTCTAACAGGCTTTAGAGAAGAAAGAAACTCTAAACACCGAAAATGTCTAACAGTCACTCTGCAAATGCCTCTGTTAAATAATTTAGAGATATGGTCTATAAAACAATGCATAGTATTTTTATATCTACAGTAACATGCTAGGTCCCTTTCAATGTACCTGAGATTGTTCTGGAGTACCTGGTCATTCCATATAAGTCAGCCCAAAACAGTGTTGCCCCGTCTGAAGAGGTCATTCAGGCCTGAAGAAGTTTTCTCAGTATCTCTTCATACACATCTGTGGTGGGTATTGTGGGTGCGCAACCCACCTCTCTCTTCACAGAAGAACTTGATGCCCCAGCTGACAGGAGTGTTGACAGTAGGCGACTTTCCACTGTCAGGTCCTTCAGGGATTGTCTCAGCTGCAGAGAGCCACCCTACTCAAGGGCATGCCCCTTTCTGGGGTGACCCATACGCAATGGTTAAACAACATAGGTATGTGAAAGTTTGGTCACCTCCTGCCAGCTCAGGACAGCTCTGAAGAGCCACTCGAACTCCAGAGCTCCCCAAGCTGACGCTGCTGTTGGGACTGCACAGTAGCTTCACTTCTCCCACTGCCCAGTCCTGCTTTCTTCCCTTTCCTTCCACAGGTGTTAGTTTATACTAAACTACATGCTCAACTCTCTCTGAATCTGCTTCCTGGGTCTATGACAATATCTCACCATCTTTCTATTTACTCCAAGGTCCTTGGGCTGGGAGGTATTTCAAAAGCAAACAGCTACAATTTCTGGATAGGATATCACCCTGAGCATACCTGTCTAAGCATCTCTGCTCATCTCCTTTAGATGATTCGAGTATTGTCCAGTAGAACAGAAAAATAAGGGAAAACATGCACCATAGCTAGATTCCCAGTTATTGACAAGCACAAATTGTTAGCTTAATATAACATGATAATGAAACAAGTAATCATGATCTATAAATGCAAGGAATCTTCCTTTGCTGAGGAAGATTTGTCCTGATATGTGAAAAATTCAGTATGAGAAAATCTGACAATACTAACACCCAGAGCTACATATTCATAGAGAAACACCATAAAATTATATTATAGTTACAGAAAAAAACATTAAATATATTTCTATGTTGATTTTTAATTTAAGCAATCATAAATGAGAAACAGAAAGGAACTTCCTTAATTTGATAAAACATATTTGCTAAGACCACAAAGAAAATACCTTACTTAATTGTAGAGCTTTAGTTATGTTCACGTTAAAGTTAAAAATAAGTCAATTGTATTAGTCTTCTATTGCTGCATAACAAATTGTCATAAACTCAGTGGCTTAACACAATACTTCTTGATTAGCTCACAGTTTTGTAACTCGCTATGTATATTGAATTGAAGATCTACATCTTAAAAATGAGCATCATTCTATTCACCAACAATAATCAATTAAAAATATAGTAGATGAAAAAGGTGTGATCTACAATAGTGTACGTATCTGTGTGTGTGTATACATACACACATATCTATATCAACTGGGAAATAAAACGGAGAAATGTTCAAAATGCTATTCATGAACATGAAAAGTTCATCATTTAGAACATTTATAATTTTTGTTGATGAGAAGACTCAGCCTCAAATTATTTTTATGCTTATGAAACCAGGATCAAATCTTTAGTTTTTCATGGATCATGAAAAAATTATTTTAAAATTCATTTAGTGGATTCAAGTTCAAACATCATCAGGCTGGACTCAAACTAACAGATCCCTACCTCCTATTTGGAAAAACATAATATAAGCATAACTTCTAATGAGAAACTGGTAAATATTTCAGTAGAAAAATAAGCAGGTAACTAAAAGAAGAGGAAACCAGACTGGCCAATAAAGAAACGGGTATTATACAACTACACAGGGACATACAAATTAAACCATTAATGAGATACTATTTTATACCCATTGAATTATTTAGAAAGTGTAAAAGCCTAATAATACTAGGTGTAGCCAAAGCGGTGGGGAAATAAATAATTGCATATATAAGGTATTGCATACAAACACTGAAATCCATTTTGGAGAGCAATTCGACATTAATTAATGTTTAAATGTGTATAAACGATTACCTAGCAATTCCGTTCCTTGTACTAGACCAGCATTCTCCGATACAGTAGCTACTAGCCACATGTGACTATTTAAATTATTTATTTTTTTTTAAATAAATAAAATTTAAAACTCAGTTTGTCAGTCTCACTAGATCTATTTTGAGTGCTAGTGGCTACCTTATCTGATAGCACAGATTTTAGAGTAGTTCCAGTGTCACAGAAAGTTCTTATTGGACAGCCCTGGAATAGACCCTGACAAAACTCTAACAAATGTGTATTGGAAGATATACATATATAGTACTTTATATTGTGTCTCAGGTTGCAATTACACACAAAAAAAAAGAGAGACAGAGAGAGAAGGAAGGAAGAAAGGAAGGAAAGAAGGAAAGAGTGCAAAGAAAAAGAAAGAAAGAGAGAGGGAAAGAAACCATGAACTGAAAAAGTGGCAGGGGCCTCAAAGAAAAGTAAATTTGGGAAGGAAGAAAGTAGATATCAAGAATTCTATTTAGGCCATGTTAAAGTGTGATGTTCCGGTTATCCAGCCTAGTAGGCATGCTGAGTAGAAATTATACAAGGTTGGAACTCAGGGGAAATGTGATTTAAGGCCACAATCAATTCAGTTCAACTTGTTCAATTGACCCTTGACAACAAGGAGTTTTCATGAATGGTTGTTGTTCTTCCAGTAAAATGAAATAAAGAATTGGATATTTTATGACTTTTTCTTATATCACTAACACTATCAAGAGTTAAGAATGTGCGTGTGCAGACGTATGTGTGTGGCACATTTTGCTGAGGAAGATTGGCCCTGAGCTAACATCTGTTGCCAGTCTTCCTCTTTTTGGTTGAGGAAGATTGTTGCTGAGCTAACATCTGTGCCAATCTTTCTCTTTTTGTATGTGGGATGCCGCCACAGCATGGCTTGATGAGCCATGTGTAGGTCCACCTCCGGCGGCATCTAAAACCACGAACCCCAGGCCACCGAAGTGGAACACGTAAACTTAATCATGATGCCACTGGGCCAGCCTCTCCAATCTTCCTTTTTGTATGTGAGCTGCCACCTCAGTATGGCCACAGACAAGTGGTATAGGTCATGCCAGGGAACTGAACCTGGGCCACCAAAGCAGAGCACACCAAACTTTACCACTAGGCCACCAGAGCTGGCCCAACAAAATTTTTAAAGAGGGTATAAAGAAATGTTTTTTTTTTTTAAAGTAGGTATATTACAATGTAAATACTATGAACCTCATTTAAAGATTTTCTTTACATGTAACAAACTTGTTCAAATGGCATATCCACAAAATTACCCAAATGTCATATCCACAAAATGAAAGGTCCATTGTGTACTCTTCTCAAACATCAAATAATTAGAAATATTTGTTCTTTTTCTTATGAGCGTGAGGTGGATGAAAGTGATGGGATTATTCTCATGTTCAGTTATTCTCAGCCATATAGGCAAGACTCAGGAGTCCATTTCCATGAGGTGTATATTATCGGAATAAAACTTAAATCTCTTTTAACCCTATTTCAAAGACAGCCTAGAATTTTACATCTGCTTTGTAAGGCAATCTTAAAAAGGCATGCTGGCAGTGTGTCTAAATAACATTGTGAGAAATTCTGATAAAAGGCGTAAGGATGACTTTTCTTTTGACTATGGACAATGTTTTATATTGAATAATAGTTGAAGAAAATATAAACATCTAATGTTTTACAATGTAACTAGAATTTCTTAGTTCTTTTGCTGATGTATTCTTTGCAAACAGCTTCCAGAAATGTGTTCCCTGAGGCTAGATACTACTATTTCTCCCTTTTTTTCTAATGAAAAATAAATATAAAAACCCAGCAGCAACTGCAAAATTCTGCATGCCTTATTCTTGTCTAGCTTCAGCCTGATGGAACTTTTGAAATTTATCATTAGAGTGATGATTTTTTTTTGTCACTGTAGTCAAATATCAATTAGCATTTCCATTCAAAAATGCTTATATCTATGGTTTATAAATTTAGGTCTACATGTGCTGCAGCATGTGCCTACTAAGAGACTCTCCTGGCTTTCTTTAGACACTTGCATCTGGTTCGATGCTAAATACAGCAAATAAGCCATAATTCTGTGTTATGCATGATTCATTATACATCTTCATTTTGAAACATTAAGCAACAAAACAATGTGCTTTCTCAAAGGAACTTACAATCTGCATCTTTCACTCCAGGTTGGGAAGAGTGAATGTAAAAGGTAATATGATGATAATGAAAATGAGAGCTGTTGTGGACCTAATAAATTACTGAAATTCTCCTCTGGTATTATTGCATTGCTGCTTGTATATACCATCTTTAGAACTCTTGAGAATGCATGTAATCAGAGAGAAGAACCAGCCATTAAACACGGGCTCACACTCCCATTTTCTTGTGTTCGCACTTTTTCCTTTCCCTTTTTTCCCCTTTGGTTCTCCTTCCCTTTTGTGATTTCCTTCCACTCCCTGCCCCTTCTGCCTCAAACACAAAACTGCATGTGTTAGTAGGAGGTTGGGAGACAAGAATTATCGCTCTATTTGCCACCCTGAGTTGAAGTCTGAGTCAATGTTGGTAGTGATTTTACAGTTACATATTAGTTCTAAAAGTGTTTATTATATTACAGCAGCCAAAGATCAGCATGTGGAAACAACATTCAGGAAGAAATTTCAACAGGAGGAAATTTCATCTTTGCATTGTAACTGCTTCTTGTCAGTCCCCTTGTTAATGAATGAACAGTGTGTATCTCTTCTTTCAGTCTCCCCTTTAGAAAATAGTGGGTGAAAACTTCGGGGTTTACTGTTGACATAAATTGCAGAAATAATTGAGAACTGATTTTCAGTTTTCTCCCAAACTTGGAGTTCTTCTGCTTATGAAGTTGTCAGCTATAAGTCATTTTTTTATTTTTTAAATTCACTAATAATGTGATTAATAAGTTTAAGGGACATTAACTTATCAGCACAGAAATTTGAACATAGCTGCATTTTAAAGTCTTGTTTCAGCGGCCATCCCCAGGGCAGAGTGGCTAAGAAGAAGATTGGCAACAGATGTTAGCTCAGGTGCCAATCTTTAAAAAATAAATAAAGTCTTGTTTCTATGTGTTATTAGAAAGTAACTGATCAGAATATATGATCTTTGAAGTGTGCAATGCAGGTAGCTCTGATTCCTACAGGTTCCTGTTTATAACATCATATTCAATGTTATAAATTTTTGTCATAGATCAAAGTGGCAGAAGCAAGTAGCGATGAGCTCATTTCTCAAATTTTAAAACATAATCTTTCATTCTTACTCTTCAGCTCCCAGCTGTCCCTCATCCTGCCAATCAATCTACTTTATTGCTTTTGGGGAAGAAAAGTCAGATTGTGTATCAATACACATCCCTATTTTGTCATCTAAGCATTACCTACCAGGCCACATCTTTTGATATTCCAAGCCAAGCTTTTTAAACTCATAAAATTTCCTTTTTCCCTCAAAAATGTATGCGATGATTGAAAAACCAAAAAAGACTTTAAGAATGGTATCTTTCTATGAGGTATAAGAAATACATTTAGAATCTCAGCTAACTTGCTCATTTTTACTAGATTATTTTGTATCTCCCTATCATTGGGGCAAATATGTGCTCCCTGAAGTAATAAAGACTTTTAATTCAATAAGTGGTGGTCTGTGAGTCAACGGCAAAAATCCATGAAGGAGCAGCTTATGGACTCGGTCTTATATGCACTGCCCCATTACCATTGTCATAAACCAGAGAGCTAACAGAATCATCCTTCATGAAGTTATCTTTGTGATTCATCCTGAAGGACCAACAATTCTACAAGTTACGTAGAGTTATCTCTAAGAAGTTTGGTGGCAAATAACTGCTTAACTTCCAACTTAATTTCTCTTTATATTAAACCCATAAATAACAGTGTTTTTCAAACAAACTTTTTTTATTTTTGTTACAAATAATCCATAAGGGAAAATAAAAATTACAGGCCCTTTCTGTAGTATATATTAAGTAGGCAATGCTTAATTGATTTATAAGGTAAAATTCCATTACGGTGATGAATGTAATGTTGACAAATATTGTAATAGTTCTCCTGAGGTCAGGGCATAATTTCCAGGTGAGACATCACAAAAGGATTGACTCTAAAGAATAATTTCATACCTTTACATATATAAGAATTCTATTGTTAAAAGTCCATGGAGTGAGTAATTGAGAATTTTCAAAGTTCTCATGCTTGTTAATGTTGAAATCTTAAGTTCAGGTGAACGAAAGTCTTAAGGTTTCCAAAGATCAAATACAGTAGGCCTCCTATTTATATTCATCTCTTAATTGTATATATATATTTTAAAGATTTTATTTTTCCTTTTTCTCCACAAAGCCCCCTACCACATAGTTGCCTATTTTTTAGTTGTGGGTCCTTCTAGTTGTGGCATGTGGGATGCTGCCTCAGCATGGCTTGATGAGTGGTGCCATGTCAGCACCCAGGATCCAAACTGATGAAACCCTGGGCCACTGGAGCCGAGCGCGCAAACTTAACCACTCGGCCATGGGGCCGGCCCCCTCTTGATTGTATATTAACAGAGGATATATATTAAACCCTATTTATAATCCTACACCTTATTAACTTTTTCAGGATATTGCTGGCATGTAGCAAGGGTAACTAATTTGAGTTCCATTTTACCATTCTTTTTTTCCATCTAGTGGACATAAAAATGATTAATCAAGTTATTAGGACACTGGCAACAGGAGATGAATGTAAGTAAATAATAATACGTGAACTGAATGATAAGGAATTTAACCATTGAAGGCAAAACCCAAGAGATCCAATTTATGAATTATGTAACTATTTAGCTATCCTTTTTGATAGCATCTCTAGCTGTCACCTAACAGAGATGAATATGTGGGATATCATGATTTTATTCTTCCCCAAGACATAGGTATTGTGCTAGGGTGGAACAGCTTGGGAGATCTTTGGGCTCATGTTTACTTCTCTGATGAATTTTGTTCCCTCCCTAAAGGACCACAACCCACCATCCCGTAGTTTACAGTCTTCAGACTCCATTTATCCCACTTCTGTAATGTTCACATCTGTCTTGCCTTTGTATTTCCACCACTACAGAGCTCACTCCTTTATTACAGTAGCTTCTTAACTAGATACCCTTCCTCCATGTTCTTACCACTCCCTTTACCACCAACAACATAATCTTTCTAAAATAGGTGTCGGATGACTTCCCTGCTTAGAAAAGATAAAAAAATAAATTTTATCTTTCCCATTAGCTGTTAACTAAAGTCCAAACTTCTTAGCAGAGGCATTTAAGAGCTCTTTGCAATATCTACTTCATATGCGAACTTTTCCATAAAGACTTCTGCAGTCCCCACTTGTTACAATAAATTACTAATTTTATCCCTTATTTAGCATTTTGATTCAGTTTGTGCTTTACTTTTGTCAAATATCATTGGACACTTTGTACTGTAACCACTTTAGTTATTACATACCATTCCCACTAAATATAACCTATTTAGGAACAGATATTTGTGAATCTACCAAATTACATATTGAAGGTACTAAAACATGATTGAATTTGTGCGTGTGTGTGTGAGAAGTTTCATCTTTGTAACTTTAACTTTTATATATAATTTCCCAGAATTGTATTCATTTATCAATCATAAATGTTCATGTTTTGTTTATATAATTGCTTAAAAATCTTTTTTTGTGACTTATGATGAGGTTGTTCCCCATGGTGATGTTACAATCAGTTTCTACAAATAAGAGTTACCAGTCAAAATTATAGGATTTAATTTCTCTATTTTTTAAGGGCCTGCATCCCATTTATTTATCAATGTCTAATAATCTGGTTTTAAGTATTGAGCACCCAATATGCTCCAGGCATTACATTAGATAATATATGCAATATTTTGCTATATGTACATTACAATATTTTGCATATATATTCTACTTTAATTATCCTAACAATCCAAAAACAGATATTATTTCCATTTATAGATAAAGAAATTGAAGCTTGGAGAGGATATATAACTGCCCGAGTCACAGAAGTGGAATTTGAACCTCCATTCTTCTGGGTTCAAAGCTTATGCTCTCTGTATGATGCATACACTCTTTTTAACATTTTCTGCTACTTCTTCCACTCTCCTCCTCTTGACACACATACACATCATTCTTATTTTCAGTTCTCTACCTTTTTCCACTCTGTTGTCACTACTCTGAATTTTATTCTAGAGGCTAAATCGTTGATTAAGACATCTTCTACACAAACTTTCTGTGATTCTCTTAGCTTACATAATGATGGAAATGATAGATACTACCCTTTACACTATCTGTTGACTGTTTATTGTGTTCTAAGAACTTTATAGCCATTATATTTTAATTCATTATTAGGGCTTTGAGGATGATACAGATATTATCTCAGTTTACAGATGATTAGGGTGATTTCATAAGTGCTCAGGTCACCAACAGACACTATTTCTTGTCTGTCTGACTCCAAAACCTATATTTAACTACTCTTAATTTTTTATCCCTCCTTTAAACTTGATTGTCATTAATTGTTTTGTGTAATTTTAGCTTGGTTTCCCAAAATGAATTGCAAATTCCTTTTGAATCTAGCTGCCCTAGGCAAATAACAAAGTAGATATTGCATAATTTTTTTAAAAAAACAACTAGTTAAAAATTCCTACTTATAGACACATTTGGACAAAGAATTATCCGAATAGTTGACAGTTTAGATTTTAAAATATAAGAATATATACTTCTAGGGCTTAATAACACAAAAATCTAATGACTTAATGTCAGATTTGATTAATCATTTGACAGAAGATCAAAGGCAATGAAAACCATGACACTCTGAGTGATATTTTGTCGTTAAGACTGAAACTAACTGATGTTTTCACCTTGTCATAGGTGGTATTTCTTCTATGTTGTATCAAATAAAGACATCTTTATTTGTTCAGTCAGATCTTCAGTAGAGAAAGTAGAGCTACATTTGTAAGAGGTCACAATGTATCAACAGTGAAGAATCTAGTTTCTTTGGTTTCCAGTTTAAGGGTGATTTATTAGTACAAAACATATTATCAGCATTTCCATACTTTAAATAAAGAGTTATCAAAAACTTATTTCAATATCTATAAATAAGGTAGGCTATGATACAGCAACAATTAAACCCTAAAACGTCAGTGGCTTAACAAACACAAGTTTATTTCTTGCTCAAGTTACATTTAATGTGGATAGATCAGCTCTCCTAAATGGTTCTCTTACAAGTGATGGTTCATGAAGTCAAGCTTCTCCCATCTGTAGCTATGCTACCTGAAACACAGGGCCACAAAAGTCACGAGGAACAGAGAAAGAGAGAGGTGGAAGATGCCATGGGATGTTTTAGATGGCCAGACTTGGAAGTGGCTTATATTACTTCCTCCTGCATACCTTTGGTTATGACAAAGTAGTGTGCCCCAAAAAATTTCTAGTTGATGAGCAGTCTCTATGACACATGGTATTAGTTTCTTATTACCATTGTAATAAATCATCATAAACTTAGTGGTCTAAACAGTATAAATTTATTATCTTACAAATCTAGATGTCAAAACTCTGAAATAAGTTTCAGTGGGCTAAAATAGGGGTCATTGGACTGTGTTCTTTACAGATACTCTATAGGAGAAGGCTTCACTTTCCCAGCTTATAGAGGCTACCTACATTCCTGGTTTGTGGCTCCTTTCCTCCATCAGCATTGGGGCAGGTCCTTGTGCTATCATCTCTCTCCTTTGCCTCCCTCTTACAGTTTTAAGGACTCTGTGACTATATCAAACCCACTCAGATAATCTAGGTCAATCTCTTTATTTTAAGATCAGTTGCTTAGTAACCTCAATTCCATTTGCAGCCTTAATCTCCTTAGCAATGTAACCTAACATATTCACAAGCCCTGTGGATTAGGATGTGATTATCTTTGAGGGACCATTATTTTGCCTACCACATACGTTATCACTTCACCTTAAACCTATATGGTCTAAATATCCCAATTAAGTGGTAGATATTGTCATATTGCATGAAAAAAAAGCAAGACCAAAAATATGGTGCCTATAAGAAATCCACTTTAAATATAAAAATATAGAAAGGTTATAAGTAAAATAATAGAAAATGATATAACATGCATACTAAATAAAAGAGAGCTGGAGGACTGTATAATGTCAGACAAAGCATACTTCAAAATAGACTATTCAAGGGATAAGGAGAAATTTCATAACAATAAAAGATCTATTTGAAGATATAAAAATATCAAATATATGTGGAACTAATAACAGAGCTTCAAAGTACATTAAAATTCTGATAGAACTAAAAGGAGAAATTGACAAACCTATAGTTATATTTGAAGAATTCAACACTCCTTTTGCAGTAATTGATAGGATAGAAAAAATAAACAGAAAATCTCTGAGTATAGAAGACTTAAATGACAGTATCAACCAAATTGTTCAAATTGAGATTTATGGAAAACTGTATCCAAAAAAGAGAACACACTCTCTTTCTAAGTGCACATGGAGGATTCACTAAGATGGATCATATTACGTGCCATAAGAGAAGACTCAAAAAAATGTTAAAAATTCAAATCCCACAAAGCATATACTATTAATACAACAGAATTCAACCATAAATAAAAAACAGATGGATATATGGAAAATTTTCAAATGTTTGGCAAAGTCATAATATAGGTTACCAGTGAAACTATTTACCCTAAAAAATGAGAATACATGTCTACATAAAGATATGTACTCAAATGTACATAGCATTCATAGCAGCTTTATTTATTACAGCAAAAGCCAGAAAACAAACATTGTCCATCAGCTGGCAAATGTGTAAGCAATACAATGAAATGGATAACACAAATCTGAAGTTGCACCAAATTGGTGACAAAATTAACAAATAATCACCATTTTAAAAATCTCTTAGGATTGATGGCCCTTATCTCACAGTAGACTCACAGAGTCAGTATGCAGTCAGAGAGCATATTCTGATACTTATATTACTAACAAATACAACTGGGAAGGTAATTATGCTACTAACATCACATGGCACATTCCAAAGCAATAGCAATAAAAAGAGAGAAAAAAGACAGAGAGAGAGACTGAGAGAGAGAAGGTGGATGTGTTCATATATCTGTAGAGTAGGAGGAGGTTGGAAACTATCTGGGTCAGTCATTATTTCATTAGGAATTTTACCATTAGCTAGATGTTATACAATTTTTTCCTATTCTCTGATGCCGAATATTCTTTTCAAATCCTTGGTTTCCTTTTCTGCTTATCCCAAAGGAATAGCAGGAAGATATTTTTTCCTCTGAAAATTTCTCTCAACTGGCACTTTACAATTTAATGTAATTTAGAAAATTCATTTGTATACAGGTGCAGTTTTATTTGTTTGTTTTCAACCTATTTCTTAGTCTGTAAATATCAGCGTAATGGACTGGGAGTTCCAGCAACTTCTAGCTAAATTTATCCACAGCAAATTGAAAGCTATTCTTGTCTGCTTTCAATGATTGCTTTCATTCGTGAAGGCCCTTATGATGTTTCCTAAGAAAGGAAAATGATTGTTTCTGTTAGACGCAAGCTTGATTATATGCGAAAACTGCACGTGCTTTGGAGGATATCTTTAGATTCTGCGGAACCACTGCAGAAACAGAATACGGGGGCCAATGACTTCAAATTCCTCATGGTAAGGTAGAAGCTGAGCTTCCTATTCCTTCACCTTTGCTTTTGGTTGCCATGTATTCACTCACGTCTATTTTTAAGCTGCTTTAAACATTTTATTCTTTGGAAAAGTTATAATTTCCTTGTTATTTCAATGAGGTTGCAGTACCATTTAGAATCAAATAGTGGATTTATTTCATGATTTCCTTTTCTTGGTAAACTCCAAAGTCTTTTGACCCTCTCACCAGTCTTTCACACATAGGCTGGTGAAACTCCACGTGCAAAGATTATAGTCCTAGTAGTTAAGGTGCAAGGATTTCCAAGTCATTTATAGTTTAAAATACACACACATGTACACACAAACACATCACCACCACCAGCACCATCACAAATGACTAAAAACCTTGAGTTTTGAAAGCTGAAAAAGATTTGTTTATTTAATATTTGCAATTTGTTTTTATGAATGTATTTTAAGCATAGGATTTTTTTCCATTCTCAATATTTTCTTTGGAATAAATAACACATTTTTAAACTCTTTCCAAACATTCACAAATTGTTACCAGTTTATGAAATAAACAAACTGGGAAAGTGATTTATTCTTTTTCTGTTGAACTTTCTTTATATCTAATTTTGTAAGAATTTCTGAGAACAAGTGTTCAACAAAAAAGACACCCTCTTGCATGGCCAAATTTAACAATGTCTACAGTCTCAGTTTGCTAAGCATCCCTACCATGTTCTATATGAGGTCCATAGGGTCACAAGCTGGGTCATACACATACACACAAACATACACTTTTCCACTTCTGATTGATGCCTGAGATCCCTTACTTTGGGATCCTTTATGATATCCCTGTTGTAGTGTCTTTATCCTATTCCTTACAATATCCCTAAGCTATAATTGCCTGCTTAGAAATAAGACCTCAACTATCAATATATCTGAGAATGGTAATATACAAAGGCTAGCAGTCTTTTCTAGAGAACAGAATTTGAGTGGAGAAGACCTGAAAATTCTAAGAGTAGTTGGGAGAGTCTAATATGGAGTAGGAAATAGCATTAAAATAGAGTCCTGAGGAACATGAAAACAAACCTTAATTATTATCAAATTTGGTCAAGATTCAGACTTCCCTAGGCATGAATAAAATAGTGGAGGCTACTTACTCTCTCTTAAAGGGGTTGGATGAAGTGCTTAAATATCCATTACATAAAATATTCTGGAGTGAAGCCATCTTAATCTTCTTCTTTCTTCTTCTTTCTCCTCCTCCTCCTCCTCCTCCTGATCTTCTTCCTCTTCTTATTTTCATTCCAGGCAGAAGGATCATGTTATCTAGACATACAAAGTTAGAAACAGAGTAACATGTCTCTCTATCCATTTCAAATTGTAAGTTGTAATGGTTATTTTTAAAGAAAGATATGCCTGTGAGAAGATTCCAAAATATTAATAATAATTATAGCTATCAATTATTGGATAGCTACCATTCTACATTCTTTACATTGATGAATCAAATTAAATATCTCAACAACCCTGCCAGTTAAGTATTAGTACATCTATTGTAAGGGTAAGGAAACTGAGGCTTAGAGAGATTGTGTGACTCACTGAAGCTACACAGCTAGTGCAGGAGTCAAATTCAGGTAATTTTGTTTCTAATAACCATAATTTTTCCACTTTAGAATGTTAACTACTTTTTCTCAATCAGCAGAAGACAAGCTTATTTTTTCTCTACTGAAAGTACATATTTACCAGGGAGTTAGGTATTGGTATTTTCATTCTGTCAGTATGTTGGGATTAGTATTGACAAGTGACATTCTCCAGAAATCTCTCCCCATTCACAGGAATCCTTGTGCTTTAGTACCACAATCAAATTTTAGTGTTTTCTTTCATTATGTTTGAATGTCAATGAACTGTGTAACCCAGCTAGAGGGAAATGAGGACACCAAAGCATTGCATATGAAGACCTCTGGGTTTTGAAGGAATGAGAGAATGTCTCCCTTGAGAGACTCTTCTGTTCTGGTTGTAACAGGTGGTGTGTGAAACTAACTAAAGTGTTGAATAATGACTCCTTTTTCCGTCTGTCTTTATTAAAATAGCTAACTTAACTGAGATGAATATGATCAATTTTGTTTGACCAGCTTTATAATTTAAAGTAGAAAGAACTGAACTCTTGGTAAAATATATTGCTATTACATTTCTTTCTAGTTATCAAAGGCTATAAAAAAACTTTACATGAAGGAAAGGGAGAAGAAAAGGAAGAGGGAGACAAGGATGATAAAAAAGAAAAAGCAGCGGCCATAATTATCTTATTTAATATATTGTATTTTCTTCCATCTTTCAGGTCTGAGGATCATTGAAAAGGTGCTGCCTGTGGACCCATATCTGAGTTTGGCATATTTGTAAGAACTGACACTACTTCTCAGAGAGGGAACAAATCTGTGCTGGAAGCAAATGAAAGCTAAGCCGTGAGTCACCTGAAGTCCTAAATCTAGACACTCCGCTGACCTGCCAATCTCCTTGCTCCACTGTACAGGGAAAAGCAGGAAAAGAAAATGGAATCCTTAAACTACTCTTCCTTAGTTTGACCCAAATATCTAAAAATGAGTGACAGATCACTGGTTATTGTTTTTATTTTGTCTAACTATCAAGGAAACACTGTATTTAGCTTTTCAACAGTGAATGGAATAAAACAGAATATGAGTTCTACTTCCAGTTTTAGCTCGTCCTTACAACAAAAAATAGTTGAAGAAACTTAAAATCATTGGCTTTTCTTGGACTCATCAGAGAATTGATGTCATAGGGCAAACTGTCACCCCAAAGTCTCAAACAAGGCAAATTCAGAGTCAAAGAAGAGAAGTATTTACCTGGAATAGAAGCTCATAGAGCTAAAAACTGGCAGAAACACCTAAGTGGTAATTTTGACAAACTTCTAGAGCCTGAATGTAGACTAGCCTGAGAGTGAGAAACTCTTGAGGTTCCAATCTTAGGGGGTGGTAGCTCTAGGAAGAAAAGATTCCCCTCTGGCTCTGACAGTAGAAGGGGAAGATTAATCATTGTAAAATATGCCCAAAGCATTCTCTGTTTTACTTTCCTTTTTCCTTTGCTCTTTTCCTCAGGATCTGTTTTTGAGGGAATCCTAGACCGGACTGAGACAGCACATACCCTTCAGGATGGGAGTCTGGAGTTGAATTCTCTATCTGTTTGAAAGCAGTAGTGACCATGTAGCTCATGGTAAGTGGAGGAGGGAAATATTGATATTCAGAGATATCATAATTACTAATGTTTGACCTATGGTTAATTGGAATTGGAATTGAGCACAAGTAGAAGGCAAGGCATTGGAAAATAAGGTGGCTATTGCATTGATCATTATGAGGTCGGTGGTAACTGAGCTTTTGGTAACTTGGATACTTTGAGAAAAACAAAAATGATAGGCTTACAGCAGCTATTTCCCGTGTAAATCAAGACTTTTATGGAATCTTTCAAAATGTCCCTCATATATTGTTCCTCTGGTAGATTGTGCTGCAAATCAAGCCTAAGATCTGAATATTGAATGGTAAATCTGGAAAGGAGACTAAAAATGTCATCTTAACAAGTCTCATATGTTAAACTAGGGTCCTGATAGGGAAAGGATGGGATCCTAAAACCTGTGATGATTGTATTCGGATGAATGAGCCTGAAGCTGTCAACTTGTTGAACTTTCCTTAATCTTCTGATCAATAGAGACAGCTCTAAAATAACTTTTAAGAAGAGAACAACCTGCCCTTTCCTAGAGACTGTGTACTAATTTGACTTAATACAGAGGTCTCAAAAGATAATCTTTGTTCTCCACAAAATCTGTCCCTCACAGGCCTCTTTGGATCCTGGCCAGTCAAGTCTCATTATAGTCCCAGAAAAGAGGCATAGGCTCTGCTCTGGGAAGAAAAAGCCTAAATTTCAAAGAAATTAAAGGCCTGATTACAATATGCCAGCAGGAACCAGGGAACCAAATGTGGGAGTGGATCTAACTAAAGATTATGGCCCAGGAATGTAAGGCTGGGCCTTACATTTATCATTACACAACGAAGGCAGAGCAGAGTATGTCTGTGTCCTAGGAGATTCACTGGTGCATCTTTTGATGTTTCTATACTCATTGATAATTGCGAATGAAAACTTTCCACAGTCATGACCCAATAAAGGCAAATTAAAATCTCAAACCCGTTAAGAATGAATGGCGTGTCACTGCCTGAAACAAGAAACCCTGACCTGTTGAAGTGCTAGGAGAGGTTAAGGGAAAACCAGAAAGCTTGAGTGAAGAAGGATGATGAGAAATATCACTTCTATATCACCTGCAATAGTTTGAATATGACTTTGTTTTCTAATCCTCTTTAAGTCTTTTTAGGAGAGTGCACTGAGCATCAGCTTGAAGGATTAGATTTACATCTCCCTTCCTAGGGAAGAATTGAATGCAAAGTATTCCCATGTGAGATCTGAAGATCATTAAAGGCTGTGAGCGAATACAAGTTTCTGCCTTCTGAATCTATTTGACCTCACCTGATCCCCAGATCTCAGCAGTTTTCTCTGCTGCTTGGCCAGAATGGTCTTAGGGATGACATGCTATTGCCTCAATCATGAAGCCTAGGTCATTTCCACTGCCATCATTTTCACCACAACTATCACAAATGTGCTACTCTTGAAGCTGTGGCCCATATGGTAACAAACCATCCCGTATTTGCCCTCTTTCCATCACAGTCTCTCTTCCTTTTATCATTCACTTTTGCTTCCAGGGATTGCCCCCTCGACTACCCTTATTAAAATATCAGGGTATAACTTTTTGTCTCAGGTTCTGTTTTCTCAGAAATTCAGGCCAACACATTCTTCTTCCAACCTTGGCCTGGCCAATATTAAATCAATGTCAGACTTTCAGTGGAGATAGTTGATACAGCTAGAACAACGCAAAGTCACTCATAATATTTTATTTCTCACAAGTCAGTACTTCTTGATTTTATATAGGTTAGTTCATTCTAAATTTTATAATATTAATGTATTTTCATTCTGTTTAGTGGTAAACTGTATCTCCTGATTTATCTATCCTTACAGACAGATATATAGAACTATATCATATCTATATATTTATTGCTATATGCACATATATTTAGGCATTTCTCTTAATTTCCTCTCTTTTAAAAAATATTTTTGTGAATTTTTTCTGTCATTGGGGTATAAGTAAGATATTAATCCATGATAGTGTAATTTAAAAGTGGCTATTTTTTAAGATGAAGGTGGACTAAAGGATTATTAATAAAATTTTGAAAACTACAGAGCTTCCAAAACGCAAAACATTATTGTGTTTTATGTACACACAGGTGATCAAAGTATGATAAAAGATTCCTAAGATTTTATAGCTGAAAAGGACTTTAGATGCCATTTTAAACTAGATTTTATTTTATATAAAAGAATAATGGGGCCCAGAAATATGATTAGGAGTCAGGGCTAGAGCCCAGCATGGCTGGTTCATTTTTCCCACTTACTGCCTTGGTCCAGCTTACATTCATAAATTTTTGTTGCTATGCTTTATTTAAAAAATAAGATAAGGAAGAGCAAGAGGCTTATTCCATAGAAGTCTGAGACTGAGAAATTGCTCTGATGTGTTCTTGGTAGAACAGCCGCCATTAGGGTAAAATTGAAATGAACAGTTTTCTTTTGTGGCAGCATTTATTCAGAATATTTAAATAAAAGGCAAATTCAAGGAGGCAAGTTAATGGGGGAGTTCTTGGAAAAATGTCGAGAAGTAAACAGTCTTCTGGCTAACATAAAAAATAATCGATTATTTGATAATTGAGTAACATAAACTTTTCAGCCATTAGGAATATCAATATATGTCTGTTCATCCAACAAGAGCATTGCCCAGTGCTAAAGCCAAGAACCTTTAGATTTTTCAAAGTGTGTAGACTATTTAGGCAGGTTTTTGACAATGTTTTAGCTTGTTTCTTCAAGTACTGTCTCTCATTATTTTTTTTCCCAGAATTAGTTTCCTGAAGTACATTGAGAGTGATTGCTAATGTCAAAGCATGGTGAAAAGCTTTGCAAAGTGTTTCACGTTAGATTCTTTTCATGAGCACAGCTACATAATTCCCTTGAGTTCAGCGGTTTGTGAATTTTGGATACTTCATCTAACTTTTTAAAGCTGTTATTCAAACTATGCCATTTCTGTCTGGCATGGGAATGTTCATTTTCCCCTGGTCATGAAGCTGAGGGAGCTTCTAACTTTTTTTTTTCTTTTGAGGAAGATTAAGTCTGAGCTAACATCTGCTGTCAGTCCTCCTCTTTTTGCTGAGGAAGACTGGCCCTGATCTAACATCCATGCTCGTCTTCCTCTACTTTATATGTGGGATGCCTACCACAGCATGGCTTGCCAAGCAGTGCCATGTCCGCATCCGGAATCCAAACCAGTGAACCCTGGACCGCCGAAGCGGAATGTGTGAACTTAACCTCTGCGCCACCAGGCCGGCCTGCTTCTAACATTTTATCACTATTGCCCAATTTGGCAGCTTTCAAAATTCAGAGGGCATAGTGACACACACCCTGTGACATGTAGCAAAGGAGTAATTTTAACAATTGGCTTTCCACCTGTTCCTTGGCATCTAGACTGTGCTCGTCCTATAAGCAGTGGTATCCAAATGGCAATTTGTTATGAAATCTATCCATTTTGCAAAACAGATGAATTGAGATGATCACTTAAATATGTTTAGAAAACACCTTTGAAACAATTGCTTTTTGCTGGCTGGGTCAACATAACCAAATAATGCTGCCCTGGCTGTTTACCTTTCTTCACCTAAAGCTGTTCTCAATTTCTTCCCCAGCAAGAAAACTCTACTGCTATGGCACTAGTCCTCAAAATGACAGTTATTTCTCCACTTTTGGGAAATAATCCTTTAGGACAAAAGACTTTGTGTGGCCTTGGGCCATCTGTAACTCTACAAGGAATTGTCTGTGCATGAAAAAGTCATATTGTTTTCGATAACTATCTAAACACCAGTAAGTTTTCAAAAGCCAGAATACTGACTCTATTTTCATATAGTACAGGATTAGACAGTTGACATTATCACAAGTCTTGGCAAAATTAATTTTGTGTTTTCACTTACTTAAAAGGCCATGGGCATATAAGCTGACCAACTGCACTGTCTGCCATTCAGTTTTCACACAGGCTGCCATTCCTGCTACGTGTTCAATAAACTGATGTGGAAGATGACTCCACTTTTTAAATGCAGACTCACAGCTTGGCCCAAAATCAGACGCAAAATATGCCTTTCCCCAGAATGCCAGTCAACTTGGACAGAAAAATATTTAATTCACTATATAACTCAGAAGCTAAAAATGTTCCTAGCATATGATCAAGAGCAGGAAATGGGAGCTGGATCTAGTACCTGTGTTCTTTCTGTTAGGAAGTAAGTATTCACCAAATTCAACTCGCAAGAGCATTTGTCCATGCAGCAGCTGTCCTCGGTACCTGGACATGAACTGCTAGGGAGGTTGATTGATCAAAAATAGGACCCACAGTTCTTATTACAGAGAGAACTCGAGCTAGAAATATGAAATGATAAAATCTTACCATTCTCTGAGAAAGCTGATGAAAAATTGAAGGCCTGAAACCTTGTCGACACTGCATATTTTAGTACCAGCATCCTTTAAATTCTCCTGAGGGAAACTCTCCTCTGAACTTGATGTTTTTGAAAAAATTCCTTTAACCGAGACTAGATAAACCTTAGTAGTTCTTTAATACTCAGAATAGCTCCTGAAATGTCTGGGCACTATTAGGAATTTAGAGCAACAGATAATTGATACCTGCTCATGGAAAAGAAAATAAATAATACTTACCTTTAAACTTAAATGGAAATACTTTGAAACAATATATTAAGGTCTTATTCATTTCATGCAGAAACATTAGTAATATCTTCTTTCTTTTGACTAAAGACCACATCCTTTCCTAAGGCTTTATAGTTTGATGTTCTTAATGTTTCATGTTTTAGTTAGAAATAAAAACAGCTAATAATATGGTAATATGATATCTTAATCTTGAATGTCTCCCTTATTCTTGAAAAGTGGGTAGAAGAATGCAGTATCATCTAACAATGTATATTATTTTAAAGTTTTAGAGAGATGAAAATATATCTAAATTTGATTGTATGTAGAAGTAGGAAAAGAGAAGTTTATACTGACTTTTAAAAATAATCTCAATAACAAAATAGTAATACTAATGATATCACTTCAAGTACCTACTATGTACCAAGAAACGTATCAGTTGTTTCATATGTGCTATGAGATAGAAATTATTTCCACTTTACAGATGAAGAGTCTTTTCCCAGTTAAGTGGAAGAGGTAGAATTTGCACCCATACTTGCAATGTTGCTAATACATTGTAAATTCTGCGTTACAGCTGAGCTCACTATTTGCACTTTATTAACTGAATCCAACACAAATTTGCCAGGCCTGTTGGATGCTCATATATGCATGGCTCCAAACTCACCACCAATATCTCCCTGGTGCTGTGTTGCACTAAGAAATTGCTGTTTGCAACATGAGCCATTATCCAAGCCCATGTCTTTCCCCAGGATCTCCTTATGCTGGTAACATTCGCCATTTGATGTGAAAAGTCCATTGATGACACTAGTTTATGCAATGTCCCCTTTATTTATAGTCCCTCACATTTTCCCTATAGTGCTAAAATATTTTACACATTCATTATTGTTTTATTATGTAATTAAATTTTAATTTTTTACATTTCTGATTGTGACCTCTGCTCTACACGCATCTTTGTGAATTCCTTAGATTCCTAATGGTTGTATCTTTATATTGGTATCTAGTTGGTTCTAGCTCTGGCCAGAACATATATCCAACATAATGGCCAATATATATCCAAATATGTATTTCCTAGTTTGTTCTGGAGTACTATATGTCATTGCTACTTTCTGAGCCTTTCCCTCACTGGTATTTTTCCAAAAATTTATAATGTCTACTAAACTTACCTACCAGTTATATTAAAAACCAATATCTTTTTTTTTTTCCCCGGAAGATTAGCCCTGAGCTGACTGCTGCCAAACCTCCTCGTTTTGCTGAGGAAGACCGGCCCTGAGCTGACATCTGTGCCCATCTTCCTCTGCTTTCTATGTGGGACACCTACCACAGCATGGCTGGCCAAGTGGTGCCATGTCCACATCTGGGATCCGAACCGGTGAACCCTGGGCCACCGAAGCAGAACGTGTGCACTTAACTGCTGCGCCACCAGGCTGGCCCCTAAAAGCCAATATCTTGAGTTTATTTCCATACTACATTCAGATGAGGTAAGTGTGCTTATTTATTCCTATCAGCTTTTCTATCTCCTCGTGCTTTGGAGAGATAGGGAGCACTAAAGTGGTGATGGCAAGTTCAACACACACTCAAAATCTATGGGTTTTATCAACAACCATGAAGCTCTCAAGACACATTATGATATAGAATCTCACAGAAAGGTTTTTTACTAAACAATTCTTTTGTGTTTATTGTTGTTGTTAGGATAAAATATTATTCTAAGCACCTTTTTATCCTTGTACTCCTCATCCAGTTCTTTAGCTATTCTGTAAAACAAACTGAATACAAACAAATAGAAACATGAAAATAAAAATGAAGAATATTAACATATATATTTGTGTAATTTATGGGAAGTATCTTAGTTTACTCCTTAGAAATACTGCCTAATTTAATATTTATAATAATTTTGTATAATGTGTTTTATTTTCCCTAACTTTACAGATAAGGAAATTAAAGTGCTGAGCCTTAAGTAACTTTCTCATGGTCACATGGGTGGTAAGGGCAAATCAAAATTTGAAACCAGGATTGAGGAGTAACCACCAAGATGGTGACATTCGTTGTTCCTGACTTTGCTCCCTCTCACAAGAGTAACTAACAACTATGGAAAAACAAGACACCAGTGAGAGAATCCCAGAACATGGGTGTAAGACTGAAGCAACCCCCCGGCTCCACAGAGACCAAGACAGACTGCATTAGAAGGGTAAGAGAGGTAGCTACATGTTGACTGCATTGCCCCTTCCCCAGGCCAGTGCAGCACTGCATGGAGAGGTCTCCCCTGAGCCTCTGGCTCCTCCAGTGGGAAAACAGAACCCAGGGGGGACAAATAGCCCATCCACCCCCAGCATTGTGGCCCACTAAACAGAAGACCCTACTCTGATCTCCCACCATGGGATTGCAGGCAATTCTGCAGGGCTCAACCACTGGGAATCTGACTGTGAGGGAGAAGGGGGAGGGGCTTGAAACAACCAGCACACTTGGCAGACTGATTTTGTATCTACAGTGCTCAAGTAGGAATCCCAATCAGAAGCTTTGCTCATTTGCAGAACCAAGCTGGGTGTACACTCTGACCAGGGAACTTAGTGGGGTGCAGATCTGCCTGGTTTGGATCCTCAAATGAGGAGTTTTGCTGGCCCTTGGGTCCAGTTTGCTCACACCCAGACAAGGAGCTGAATCACAGTCCTACCCATTGTGGAGACTGCCTTCCAGTGCCATCTGACCAGAAAGGCTGGCAACAACTCCAGGAAGCTATGTGGCCAAGTGACACCTGAACCAAGAGGCAGGTGGGCAGCGCTGATCACCCCCCCCAGAGCAAAGACAGTAGTGACTGTGGAATGTTCCCATGTTGTGCAAAAGCCAGGGGATTAATTCATAGCCAAAGCTCAGGGTAGCTCCTGGCTCCTTCCAATGTGAAAGCCAATTTGGGAAATTGAGAGCAGCCAGGGAATAGCCTCACTGCGTCCTGCCTAGGCAAGGAGGCTGAGAGATAGACTCATGTGCTGTGGAGAGTCTCTTCTGGCCCCATTGGACCAGAAAGGCTGGAGACACCTGCTAGAAGCTGTGCAGCCCAGCAGCACTTGAGTCGAGAGGCAGGAGGCAGAGCCAATAGTTTGTAGAGCAAAGCCAGTAGCCCTGTTCAGTCAGGAAACCTGGGTGGTGGGTTGGCTTGAGTTAAGACAAAAACAAAGAGCTTTACCAGCTTTGGAACTGCTTCTCCCTTCTCTTGCTGTGCCCAGGCAGGGTATCTTTAAATCAGAGCCCTGCTCAACTCTAAATACAGCCTTCAGCCTGTCTGAACAGAAAACCTAACCAGAGCCATGGGAAGCTGCAAAGCCCATTTAATAGCCCTATGTATAGTGGCACTTGAGCAGAGAGAACAGTTTGTGGCTTCTCCCATCTGTAGAGCAAGACCAGTGGACTCACCTGACGAGGGAATTCAGGGCACACTCAGCCCAATTCAGGTCCCCAAACAATGAGCCATACAGACCCTGGGTCCTGTCCTGCTGCCCTGCCAGGGGAGGGGAACTTATTCATGGCCCCATCTACTACTGAGTATAGTACCCAGTCCCAACCATCTAGTAAGCCTGCTCAGAGAATCTGGGCAACTGCGAAGCCCATCCTACAGCCTCACTTGGGTAGGGAACCATGCCAGTAGTCCTATCTGACAGTTCTCAGCCAGTGGTGTACACACTCACCCCTGTCCTCAGAGCTTGAACAGTTACCTTACCCCAAAATAGACCATAATAGAAAGTCCAATATGCCCAAGGACATTACAACCATTACTAAATAAAATGAGGAAAACAATACATGAACAAATGAGAAGTTTGATAAAGGAATAGCAACCATCAAAAAAAAACCCCAAAACCCAGAAATCCTAGAGTTGAAAAATACAGTAATTAAACTAAAGAATCCAATAGAGAGTTTCAAAAGTAGACTTGACCATGCAGAAGAAAGAATCAGTGACTTGGAGGATAGGACTTTGGAAATTATTCAGTCAGAGGAACAAAAAGATAAAAGAATGAAAAGGAGTGAAAAAAGCCTATAGGAATTATGGAACATAGTGAAAACAAATATTTGTATTATGAGAATTCCAGAAGGAGAAGAGAAAAACGAAAGGGATAGAAAGTACGTTTGAAGCAATAATTGCTGAAAACTTCCTGAATCTCAGGATAGAAATGGACAGCCAGATCCATGAGGCCCAAGAGACCCCAAATAAGTTGGCTTTGAATAGGGCTGTGCCAAGACACACTATAATTAAATTGTCAAAAACAAAGAAAAAAATTTAAGAGTAGCAAGAGAAAAGAGAGAAGTTACATACAAGGGAACCCCCATAAGGCTACTGGTGGATTTCTCAACAGAAACTTTTCAGGCTAGGAGAGAATGAGATGACATATTAAAAATATTGAAAGAAAATAAATGTCAACCAAGAATTCTATGCTCAGTGAAGCTGTCCTTCAGAAGAGAAGAAGGGATAAAGACTTTCCTGAACAAACGAAAGCTGAGGGAATTCATTACCATCAGACCTGCCTTACAAGAAATGCTGAAGGGATTTCTTTGAATGAAAGTATAGGAATACTAATTAATATCATAAAAACATAAAAAGGTAATACAAATCTCACTGGTAGTGGTAAAGATATAGTCATAGTTAGACTCTGCAATATGGTAATAGTGGTGCATAATTCATTTACAACTCTAGGTTAAAAGTTAAAGAAACTGGGATTGAGTGACTTGAAAGTCCATACTCTTTCACTAAACCACATTGTTTTAAATAGATGAGTGAATCTGTAAATGTTCACTTAATTCAGATTTTGTCTCACTCCTCTACTTGTTCATTGCTTATCAATGTAGCTCTTCTCAAACTTTTCCTACTAATTAAACCCAATTGCAGAAGGTATTAACATAATTAAACAATCTTTAGGGGCTTCCTATTATAACCTTATAACTCATGCAAAATTTGCATCATACTATGTAATGTTTTTCTTTATTTTAAAATTTTATTAACTCATAAAAAATACAACTAAATTTTCTAACTTGTCACCTTGATTAATGGGCATTATATTATTAGATTTATCCCAAGAATTTTGTAAAATGGATTGAATAAAGACTCAAACAGCATTCCTTCCTGAGATGTATATATATCTCTATATATCTATATATTTATATAGATATTCCAGTCCTTACCACAATCACAAAGACTGACTTATGCTTTCCCCTGGCTATTCCTCAGACCTCATTGCCAATAATTTCTCTTGACTCAGTTCAACCACATTCCTTTCTTACTGTTCTTCAGATATTCTGAGTAAGCTTCCACCTTAGCGCCTTTGCATTTACAGTTTCTCTGCCTGCTATTCACATGGTTCACTTCCTCTCTTCAGTTAGCTTTTACTTAGTTTAAATGCTATCTTCTCTGGAAGTTCTGCCCTTATCATGCCTTCTAAAATATTTTCTCCTCTTCCTCTACCCGTGTTCTTTTTAAAAAATAGCGTTATGCTACATTTTATGCTGATTAAGTTATTAATTTTGTCCCTTCTTAGGATGCCAGCCCCATAATGTCAGGGATTTTTCAGCATTTGTATGAATCATGGTTGTTAATTGCAAAAGAACCAAACCCATAGTTATCATAAAAAATAATAAATTTACTAAAAGCTCATGGCCTCTCCAGAGGGCAAGACTATCAGGTTTGGAGGCTAAGCTGTAAGGAACACTGCTGAAGCCTCGCTCTGGGGATGTTCCAACAAAACTCCACCACCACCGCCCCCCGAGTCAGATAGCAGTTTACATGCTGGTGACATGCCACCTCTGGAAACCCACCTTCTCAGCTATGGGATCTGACTTAAGAGGTAAAACATTTCAAAAAGTACCCCCTTTGTCTTTGCTTCCTGTAGTTGTTTCTTTCAGGACCAAAGTATTGAGTGAGTGTATCCTGATTAGCAAATCCTAGGTCACATAGCTGAGCCTTAGATCAAGGGCAGTGGCAAGAAAAGCAAGTTTCAGGCTTCTAACTCGAGAAGTGTGTTTCTCAACAGAAGAAATCCCCTAGATGTAAGAAAGCTGTTCAGAACATGCTAGGTGGGCCAAAAAAACAAGGCAAGTGTCCTTGTCACCACTGCATTTTCAGTACCCCGAATAGTGTCAAACACATTTGAAGCATTCCATAATGGTTGTTAAGTGAATAAATGAATGTATCATGTTCCAGGTAATGTATATTTTTTTTTTTGCCTTGGTGTCACAATATTTTGAAAGCTGAATTTACACAAATTTATGGATACAGCAACAGCTTCTCTTTTTTGGTGAGGAAGATTGGTTCTGAGCTAGTATCTGTTGCCAATCTTCCTCTCCTTGCTTGAAGCATATTTTTGCTGAGTTAACATCTGTGCCAATCTTCCTCTACTTTATGTGAGATGCCACTGCAGCACGGCTTGATGAGCAGTGCTAGGTCTGTGCCAAGGATCCAAAACTGTGAATCCCAAGCTGCTGAAGTGGAGCACGTGAACTTAACCACTACGTCACCAGGCTAGCCCCAACAGCAACAGCCTTTTTTCCCCAGTGTTTTGGAGATCCAAAGTACTGCCGAAGAAGTAGAAAAGTGGTGTTTTCAGGGTTCTTGTTGGTGAACACAGTTTTAGGTATCATCTTCTTGCTCAGTTCAAATGAACTGCCTCATATGATGGCTGAAGTGGTCCTGCATCAGCCAGTCAGGTTCTCTTATCATCTCAGGGGAATGCAGGTCAAAGGTCTTTTCAGCATAGAAAGATGGCTAGTGATTCCTGTAATTTGTTTTACATTAATAATATGAGCAGGTTAGCAATTTCTTTTCTAAATCCTTTGGGGCAGATATGTTTTGATATTCAGAATTTTTAGATATTAGAATGTTTATGAGTACATACACCATAGATTACATAACATTCTCAGCTGAGTCCAGGGGAGTACCCTATAATCAAACCTATTACTATTTCTGCAATGAAACACATAATATCATACTCAGTAAAATAAAGTAAAAAAGACGATAAATAGCCTCATATCAGTTCACATCAGGTTTTGTTCCCAGATAAGTTATATAACTGTTTTTGGTTTCAGAAGAGTTTGGGTTTTGGAATTGAGCATAAGAGATTATAGACCGTAAATTTATCAAGTATCAATGAATGAAAACACTCACATTCCTATTGTTGCTATGATCAACATTCTTCATTCAACTGTTCAATTTATTTTTAGTGCTCTGATCTTGAAATGGAAATTAAACACATTCAATTTTTTTTGCCTTTTGATTAAAAATGTTCAGCCTAGAAAAAATTCATAAACTTGTATTTATTTCCTACACTTCCCTCTGCATAAATACAAAACTCATGTCTTACTAAACCTTCTAACTCTTGCTGCTTTTAGGATTCTCTCTTTGTCTTTAATTTTAGACATTTTGATTATAATATGTCTTGGTGTGGGCCTCATTGGGCTTATCTTGTTTGGAGCTCTCTGTGCTTCCTGAACTCGGATGTCTGTTTCCTTCCTCAGGTGAGGAAAATTTTCCTATATTATTTCCACAAATAAATTTTCTGCCCCTTCGTCTCTCTCTTCTCCTTCTGAGACCCCTATAATCTGAATGTTAACATGCTTGATATTGTCCCAGAGTTCCCTTACACTGTTCTCATTCTATCTAATTCTTTTTTCTCTTTTCTGTTTGGCTTGGGTGATTTCCTCTAATCTTTTGTCTAGCTCGCTGATCCGTTCTGCTGCTTCCTCTACTCTGCTATTGAATCCCTCTAGTGAATTTCTCATTTCAAGTATTCTATTCTTCATTTCTGATTGAATTTTTTTAATATCTTCCAATTCTTTGCTGATGTGCTCACTGTGTTCATCCATTCTTCTCTGCATATCTGTGAGCATCCTCATTATATTTTGTTTGAATTCCTTGTCAAGGAGGTTGCTAGTTTCTGTTTCACTTAGTTCTTTTTCTGGTGTTTTGTAGTGTTCCCTTGCTTGGAAAGTATTCCTTTGCCTCCTCATTATTCCTCTTTCTCTGCGCTATTTTCTTTGTACTAGGTGAGTCGGCTATGTCTCCTGATCTTGAAATTTATATGGAACAACAAAAGACCCTGAATAGCCAAAGGATTCCTGAGAAAAAAGAACACAGCTAGAGGTACCATACTCCCCGATTTAAAATTATACTACAAAGCCATAGTAACCAAAACAGCATGGTACTGGCACAAAAACAGACACACAGATCAATGGAACAAAATTGAGAGCCCAGAAGGAAACCCACACGTCTATGGACAGCTAATATTCGACAAGGGAGCCAAGAGCATACGATGGAGAAAGGAGAGTCTCTTCAATAAATGGTGTTGGGAAAACTGGACAGCCACATGCAAAAGAATGAAAGTAGACCATTTCCTTACACCATGCACAAAAATCAACTCAAAATGGATTAAAGACTTGAATGTAAGACCCGAAACCATGAGACTTCTAGAAGAAAACATAGGCAGTATGCTCTATGACATTGGTCTGAGCAGCAAATTTTCAAGTCCCATGTCTGACCGGGCAAGGGAAACAAAAGAAAAAATGAACAAATGCTACTACATCAAACTAAAAAGTTTGTGCACAGCAAAGGAAACCATCAACAAAATGAAAAGACAACCTAACAATTGGGAGAAGATATTTGCAAACCATATATCAGATAAGGAGTTAATATCCAAAATATACAGAGAACTCATACAGCTCAACAACAAAAAAAACAACAATCCAATTAGAAAATGGGCAAAAGATCTGAACAGAGATTTCTCCAAAGAAGATATACTGATGGCCAACAGGCATATGAAAAGGTGCTCAACATCATTAGCTATCAGGCAAATGCAAATCAAAACTACGATGAGGTATCACCTCACTCCGGTCAGAATGGCTATAATTAACAAGACAGGAAACAACAAATGTTGGAGAGGGTTGGAGAGAAGGGAATCCTTGTTCACTGCTGGTGGCAGTGCAAACTGGTGCAGCCACTATGGAAAGCAGTTTGGAGTATCCTCAGAAAATTAAGAATAGATCTACCATATGATCCAGCTAGTCCACTGCTGGGTATTTATCCAAAGAACTTGAAAACACAAAGGCATAAAGATACTTGCACCCCTATGTTCATTGCGGCATTATACACCATAGCCAAGACTTGGAAGCAACCTAGGTGCCCATCAAGGACGAATGGATAAAGAAGATGTGGTATTTATACACGATGGATTACTAGTCAGCCATAAGAAATGACGAAATCCAGCCATTTGTGACAACATGGATGGACCTTGAGGGTATTATGCTGAGTGAAATAAGTCAGAGGGAGAATGTCAAACACCATATGATCTCACTCATAAGTAGAAGATAAAAACGATAAAAAAAAAAAAAACCACATACCATTGGAGATTGGACTGGTGGTTACCATTGGGGAAGGGGAAGGGGGAGGGCAAAAGCGGTGATTAAGGTCACATGTGAGGGGATGCACTATAATTAGTGTTCGGGTGGTGAACATGATGTACTGTATCCAGAATTTGAAATATGATGTACATCTGAAAAAAATAAAAATTAAAAAAAAACCAAAAAACCTTCTAACTACATTTCACAGTTTTCAGACTGACTAGTTCTGCTTTTCTTCGCTAGCACCCTGTGAGTGCCTCACTGACAGCATTTGTAACACTTGTTTTCTTCAGACTACATAGATTCTTGCATTACCTTATTCTATTTGTTATCCTAAGATTATATTTGAATTTATTGTTTTTCAATACTTACTAAAGATCCCAGCTGACACGTAGTTTAAAGACATTGTTAAAAAAAATAGCATTCCAAAAACAAAATAAGGTTTAAAGTGCGGGAGTGAACAATAAACCATTCTTGTATCTGATCATTGTCCATCCAGCCGACCAACTCAGATAGCACTGTCTCATGTTCTGAAAATCTTGTCTCCAAGATATTATTTGGCAAGGATTGCATACTACATTGTAATTATTAATGCTGGTTTTCTTCTCTGTACCTTTGGATATACATTATTAACTGACAGTGATTGGAAATATTTCTGAATCCTTAATACCCAAGGTATGTATCTTTTATTAACAGCAATTTTTGTCAAAATGTATTGAACAGTGTTCCCTGCTATTATCTGATGTTTACAAGGTATAGTACTGTTGGAATAGGAGAAACCAATTTAATTGCAACAATAAACTTGGTATTTAATATTTTTAAACTATCAACAGTCTGAAGGATATTACAATCTTTCTTGCAATCATGTATAATTTCTAGCTTCCCGGTTGAGCACAGCTAACCTGGATGAGGCTTCCAAGATAATGTTGACTGCATCATAATTTTGGTTTTATTTACATTTTCCTAATACTCATCTTTTCTAATTAAAAAATGGATTTGTTTATAGATTCCAGAAATTTTTTAAATTATATATTCAGAAGAGAGATGAATTCAAACCTTTTATACACTTTTTTTGCCAAAAATGTCAAAGAGTTCTCCCTCAAGAGTAATGAATTCTTAGACCACAGTCATTGGAAAGGAAAGGGAAAGTAGTTAAGGGAAAATTGTCATCAACCCTGCCACCATGCTGTACACTACACTTGCATTTAGACTATCTCAACGCAGCCCAGCATATCCTGTTTCTAATACCACCATTGTCCTGGTCATTAATATGTGAAAGGCATGGAGAGACACAAAGCCTACCACAGGTTTTTGATGTCTTGATTAAAGGAGGACTCTCAATACAAATAATTGGAACTGTCACTTTGTTCTCCAGAAGTTTTTTCTCTCCCTCACACTGCAGAATGAAAAGGTTCTGACAGGCTGGGAACAAATTGCTTTTCTTTTGTAAACTAATAGAAGAGAAATTTTTAAAGGAAAAACGGGAATAAAGAAGCAACAAGAGAACTAGACTGCAGTTGTGTTTAAGAAGGAGTAAATATGGAAAATTGAAATTTGGATATTAATTATCTTACTCCTTGTGGTCATGCCGCTGCCTCATAAAGATTTTGTGGAACCACAGTATGCGTAACCTAATTTCAAGACTAAGCTCTAGGATGGCCTTTATCCCATGTCATGTCTTAATCTATCCTCTTACACATAAAAGTCGACTCTTAAGCACCCTGATTTGAGAATCCTGGATTTAAGTATTTGACATTAGCGAGGTTTATTTCCAGACTACCTAGAGGGCTTGTCATGTGTGCATAACCCAGAGGTCATTTGCCTAGAAAGCCTCAAATCCTCCAGCCATGAGGAGTCACATTCTTTTCAAAACTTAAAATGAAATAAAATGGAACAGGACTCCACATTGGAAATTTGTGTAACCCTGGATCCTTCTTGTGATATCCTCTTTCTACTCTAGGTAGTCTTGCTGTTATTTCTCTCCCAGGGCACATCAGATCCTGACACTCTCCTTCCTCAGACTGCTTTTGACATTGTACTGTGTAGCTCAGGTTTTCCTCTCATTCTCTCAGGTTGTCCCAAGAAACCAAAAATTCCTCAACTCTAATCATAGTAATTCAATTATCTCTTTATCCTCATTCTGTCAATGGAGAGGTGGAAATGTCACATGTAATGCTCAAAAAGATCCTCCATAAATTTTCCTAGAGAAAAAGAGTTGTCTTCCCAAGAGGATTTCCTACCTAAGCTATTCCATTTAAACTTTATGCTCAATATTAGTCTACCTAGTTTTTCTTTTCTTTCTCATGACTCTTCATGTTTTTGTTTTGGTTTTTAGATGAAATAATGCAGACTTTTGTCCAGAGAATTTTCCCTTATTGCTATATTTTGAATAATATAAATTTTGTCTTATGTGGATCATTTTAATGAATTTTCTAAGAATTAGGACACTTTAAAAAAATCATTAGGTCCTTGCATAAGTTTTTTTAATCTTGATGGGTATTGTGATGTTTGGAACACGGTTTTGTTTTCCATTGTACACTAGCTAGTGACTTTGGTTCACGCATCCTTTCATATCAAAATACTTTGTCCAATTTTAAGCAATTAAAAACTAAAATGATATTTTGTTTCTTTGTATACATTTAAAGACCTGCTATGAGAAGTTAATATTAAAATATAATTTTTGATCTTTTAATTAGCCATGGGATGTGGAGGGTCTAAATCCAAAAATATACAAAAATTAAAGCCTGAGCTTTCAATGTGTTAATTATCACCTAATAGTGTTGCCTGTTAATACGTCCTTTTAAATATAGTTATGGTTGCTTTCCTGGGACCTACTTTCCTAAAACAGCATATTTCAACACTGGCTACTTCTTAGAATCACTTAGGAGAAAATTTTTAAAATACAAATACCTGAGCCCTACCCCCAGAGATTCTGAATTAATTGGTGTTAGGGCCCAGTTAGTTTTTTTTTAATAAATTAAGTGCTTAAAATGTGCAGGAGAGTTGAAAACAACAGTCCTAAAGTGAGGGCATGTTTCCATTTTACTTCCCATCATGAAAACTTCCAATTTTAAAAATTACCATGCATTATAACAATAAAGATATAATGAGCTTAAGAAACAAACTAGCTGAATGTATGCAAGAACTTTGTGTACAAAATTATAAAATATTTTTGAAGGAGGTTAAATAAGACTTAAACAAAGAAAGAGATAATATTTGTGGAGAAGAAGGCTCAACGTAATAAAGATTTCAGTTCCCTCCAAGTTAGTATGTTGATTTAATAAGAACTTCCCAAACAGGATTTTTTTAACAGTTCTGAAAGCTAACTCTCAAATGTATCCGGAAGATCAAAGCCTCAAGTCCAAGATACTCTTAATGGAGACCAGGTGAAGGGATGGAGATACAAAATGTCAGTGCATGATAAAGTGAAAGTAATTAAGACAGTTTCTATCAGAATGGCAATGGGAATATGGACTATCAATTCAATACAATTTAACATATTTTTAAACACCTATTGTATTCTGATTGTTTTTTAAGGTTTGGCGATACAGCAATAAAAATAAACAGAACTCTCTCCTTAGGTATGACGTCCACTTTGATAACACTGGTAATTATCTTTTTAAATTTCTCTAAATATGTAAGAATATGTGGAATTGTAGATACCCACTGCTAAATTTGCTGATAAACCTTTCCTAACCTTGAGGATATACCAAGCAGAGTTAGGGAGGAAGAAGAAAAATGTCCCGTTAGGCTTTGCTTTGAGATCTCCCTTTAAAAGAGATTTCTCTTATGGAAAGAGGAGGACCAGTCTTTGGGAATTGCTGGTTTCAGCTGCTACAGGCACAATGATTTCCTTCACTTGTCAAGAAGCTGCAGGCAAGACCCAGCATGGCAACGAATATAATTAGGAGAGACACTGCATGGACTCTAGAGAATTCCACATCCCACTAGGTATTCTGCTGTCATGTTTATGCTAGAACATTAAAACAAGTATAGGGCATGAACCCACAGCAAAGAAGGCAGTATGCATTTGGGACATCTATGTTGTCTCTGACAGATATGCTTCAGGAGAGAAAAGGATCAGAATCAAGGATATATGAAATGATGTGGTTGAATTGTTAGAGTCAAAGTACTTTACTCTATGCACTTGTTTCCGGTCATGTACTAGTAAACTACACCAGAGTGCAGTGCTGTAATATTTTCTTTTATAAAAATAAAAACTTTTGAATAAATGTGAAATCAGTATTTAGGTGTAGAACCATTCCGTGAGTGCAGCAGGTTGGTATTTTGCCAGCGACATTTTACCAAGTCATCACTGCTGTTATGTGGCTCATTAAAAAAAAAAAAAAATTAGCTTTTCAGGCCTCTGTACTCAGTGAAGCCTTATTTTTACAAATCACTGATGAATCTGCTCCCCTTAAATTCCCTGACTGGTGCCTAAGCTTCCTTACTTTCTTCAACTCTGCCCCATCCACTTTCTACTATAGGTTAAGGCTCTATTCATGTCTATTGGATTTATAATATTGTGCCTGTGTAAGCATGTGTATGTATGAAACAGAGAGAATACATTTCACCACACCACGTTAGTATCACTGCCTGTGGAAGTAAAAATCAGCAGAGAGAAAAATGTCTTCATAATAATTGTATGGGAAAGTTTGAAGAATCATTTTAGTGTCTACAAAAAGTTAAATAAACACTACCACCCTCCTTTAGAAATACCCAGTTTTCTTAACTGTAGATCAGATAGGAAGTCCTTGAAATTTTCCTTCTAAATCTCTACCTATCTATGTCTGTATTCATGTTTTTATCTGCATCTATACCTATATAAAAGTTTTATAAATAAGGACAGACCTCAGAGTTTAGGAGAACTATTAGAAATTAAATGTCTAAGGTATAAACACAGGAATGAGTAGCTGAGATGGACTAGTAACCAAAGTCATTAGAGAAGAGGAGGTCAAGGAACTGAGGGAGGCCAGGTTATTGGAAATATCTTCCAAATAAATGTGGAAAAGATTTGGACAGAGGATACAAGCATCTGTGAAGATAAGAGGTTCAGGTTCTAAATAAGAGGGCATTCTTTGGACCTCATGCCATTTAAAACTTTGATGAATGGATAAATAGGAATTTTCATAGCAATGTATGCCTGCTAGTAACAGCTAAGCTTGATGAATCACAATATAGTGAGCCAAGAACCCAAATCACCAAGGAATGAATTATCAAAGGTTTGTAGAAGACTCCAATGAGGTGGGTGGTCAGTGTGGGACTTAAGGAGGGATAGAGAAACGATGGAGATCAAGGACAATGAGGCGCAAGGTAGGCATTTATCTTAAGACTCTGTGAGACAAGAGACATGAAAGACAAAATGACCTCCATGTGAAAGGACTCTCATGAGGTATTATTTTCAGTAGGAAACCAAGTTGCAGTTCAAAGAGGATATTTTGAGAAATAATCAGAAAGAATGTTGAAGAAACACAAGATCATGTTGATTATAGGCTCTGAGTACTGAGAGGCACCATAGAAGTATTAGGAATTTCAGGAGGGGTATAGAATGAGATCAGGTAAGGCAGTATTAGAACTCTATGGAGATGAGAGTCTGAAGAGGAATGGCATGGGAATTTGGGGCTTCTTTTGGGGCTATGATAAGATTTATCAAAGGAGACTGTGGTGGTAAGACTCAGTTTGGAAGAAGGCTTATTACTGACAGTGTTCCAAGAGGAAGGATATGAAAAAAATGAACAAGCTTTCTCAAAGATCAAATTATCAAATCAGACTCATATGAATACAATATTACTTGGAAATATGATTTTGTAATTAATGCAAGGATACATTCAATCAAGACACACGAGCAAAGCAAAGAGAGGTTTGGAACATCTTGGACAGCTCCCCAAACCTTCTCATATCAGACCTACACTCTGGCCCAGAGTAATAAATTTGGTCTCTAGTGAGGTATATGAGTTACCTGATGGAGCAAGGAGTGTTTAACTTATAAGACATAAACATTTTATACGTTACACAGCTTATGTGATATTTTCCATGGAGCTATGCCTTGTGTATCATGGATTCTAGATTTATCATAAGGAATCCCAGAACAGGAGCAGCTTACTAAAAGCATTCCATAGATAGAGCAGTCTGTACAACAGGAGGTCCAGTTAACATCAAATTTAAAAGGTGACTAGACTGAGTCACTTGAACTTTTTCTTCCCCAGAGAGCTTATCCTCAGTAATGGGAAAGAAATTAATCATAAGCTGCTGCTTTAATGCCTTCCTCTATGACAATTATTATTTTCTTGCCACTTTTCATTTTAACTTTCAAACCTGTTATTATTTTTCCATGAAGAGAAATCATGAACAAATATCTGAGAGTTTGTCTAATTATCTCAGTATAATTCCCAAGTAAGATCAACATGAAAGCATCATTTGGCAGCTTCTCATTTAGAAATACAATGAATATGTTGTCTCTGTTTAGACTTATTAAGAATCACTTGCACTGGAATATTTGGGGGAAATAAAACTAATTTCTTCTCCATTAATAGCTTCATTTTAAGCTTTTCAGAGTCCATTTAAAATAGCTTTTAAAGACATATGCTTACTAACATGCTTATAGAAGGACCTATAAAATTTCGGGGAATGACAATGTTGTATTTTGTTGAATATGTAGAATTGATGGAAGGAAGTTTCATTTACTAAACTAGGATGGACAATATTTTGAATATTTTACAAATTTGTTAAATGTGGTTGAAATATTGGAAACACATCTCCAATTTTTCACCATGCTTTTATATTCTGGTTTAGTTTATGTTTACACAATTGGTTCCTGGATTCTCTTTGGCTGCATGTGTATATATGTCTGTGTGCATGCATGCAGGCATGCTAGATTATAAGGCCTATTAAAACTTATATTTACCTTACCTTAGGCATTTTCTTACCACAGGAATAGCTCAATAGCACAAAGATGGCCACCTATTTCAATGATGTATCTATTAGAGTAAGATAAATACAAACTTTTAAATAGAGTCTTACTTAAAAGCATAAAAGATACATGTCTTTACCCTCAGACATTAATTTCCTCATCCTACCAACACACACACACACACTTATCAAAATATTTTCGTAAAAATAATAAACTTTCAGATATCACATGGCCAAAGGTGTACTTTAAAAATCACATTTTCTACTTTAAAGTTTATCACATACAAAGAATGTCTGGATAACATGGAGATATGACATCAAAAATTACAGAATATGAAAGAATGATTGAAGAGATGGGGAAGTGTTCCACAGAATACAAGTAGGGAAGACGAGTTTTCATTTTGGTTTTGACACTGGACAGTTCTGGTTTGTGTCAAAGTGCCTTCATCCCCCTTGAGGGGTTTTTAGTTGTTGTTCTGTTTGGTTTTGTATTTTAATCTGCAATCTGAGATACTTGAACATGTTTGCTGTGATTCCCTCAAGCACTAATATTCTGTCTTTGATAACCTGGGAAATACTGTAGCTGGCACAAAGGTGCGAGCAGGGTTGATCTTAGGAATATTCTGGGTACGTCGCCTGTGTCCTGGGAGGCCTCCTGGCAAGTGCCTGACATGGCCTTTTGAGAGTCCATTTATTTGTATTCTTTGGATTAAGACTTTGAGTGCTTTTAAAATATAAATATCTCTGAAAACATCATTAGCTTGTATGAATATCTCAGCTTTCTTCTTCAGAAAGATTTTATAGGAGGGTAGAGAGATCCTAGAGCTTCTGGACACTTAAGGATCATATGGGAAGGAAGCAGAGATGAGTGCTGACCAGAAAGGCAGGAAAAAACTTGCTCCCATAGGATACATGTCAGTCTTTATGGAGATTTCAAGGGGTGCCGATCCATAGCCAGACTTGACAACCGTCTCTGGCTGCTGTCCTTAATCCACAAAGACCCACAATTTAAGGCGTGAACTTCTCTAATGAGGAAGCAGAGGCTTGCTAAGCAAGCCTTCTGTCAGGGTCATAATTGTAGGAGCCACTGGCTCATTCAAGGAAAACAACTTGCTGAAATTTACTAACCTATACTAGGCTATCTGTATACAGCAATTTCATCTAAAAAAATAAGATGGTATTTAGAACTCTTGTCATCCATTAGGTGATCATGCAATTCCTTTTGTTCAAGTAAAATTTCATATGTGTCATCTGTTCCAAGCCCACATAATTGTTGATTCTCTCATTGTACTTTAAAATGAAGACTCCAGTCACAAGGTGATACATTAGTGATTCCATCCTGTACGCTGAAGAACTTCCTCAATGCAGAAAATTTCTGCTATCTTATGCGGAGCACATTGCACTAGCAGAAATTTAACTTGCTCAGCCCTGCTAATGGTAGAATGCTAATGAGAGGAAAATGTTAAACATCTCATTCTCTTTGAATTCTGGCTAAAGAGTTGATCTATACTACAGAGAGCTAATCAAGTGAAAATAAAACAATAAAACCTATATAAATTTTGGCAATATCCTATTGAGTTTTTTATTTACTTAGAATTCATAAAAATGTAATTTAGAAGGAGAAAGTATATTTTTAAAATTGCTTTTCTGGAAAGTTTTGGGAATTCATTTTCAGCCAGCTGAATTGTCTGGGCAAATCTCTCTCTCTAAGATAAGAGACCATAGAGAGGCCAGAAATGCTGCTAAAGTATATATTTTAGTTTAATGACATTGCACAGAATCTTGAACTTCAAAAGTGTCTTTGATATCATCTTGTTTGATCTCTCCATTTAGGAATTTATTTTATGACATCCTGCTGGAATATCTTATGTGACAAGGAAGTTACCAACTTGTAAGCAACCCATTTTGTTTTTAGACATAATTTAGCAATTAGAACCATGTTTTTTTATATCAAAATTAAAATTGATTTCTGATCTCTTTTTTATTATTGGTCCCACTTCTGCCAAATGCAACTAGACAGGGTAAGTTTTATTCTAATACCTGATTCCACTGATCTTTTTTTTTCTCTTCCTGGATAAATATCTCCGTTTCTTTAACTGGTGAACAGGCTTTCAAGACTCTCATATTTTCCACCTGGCATCTTCTGGACACACAATGTTGGCCAGCCACCCTTTAAAAATATAGCCTCCAGAACATATGCCTAAGTTATCAGTGTTGTATTATGGTTTTCCCAAATAAGTTTAAAAGACGTTTATTAGATAATTATGAGCTTATCTTAGAACTTTCACCAGGCTCTGTCTCTATTCCCCATTTTAAAATATCTTACACTTTTCCTTTATTTGCATTCCCCCCACCTCTCCATGAACCTCTAGGGATGAAAGGCCTCTGGGCTGGTCTATCTGATTTCTGTGAGCTAATGTTACTATACCTCAGCTGCATTTAGTGCTCCAGACCCTACATGTCTGCGGGAACTACAGGTACTGAACTCAGAGAAAACTAACCATAGCTAAACTGGATATTGTCTTTCATCTGTTACACCTTGTTTTAGCTGTGCCACTAAGCTCATTTTAAGATTGTCATCTGCTTAATTGCACTTTACTGCAAAAAGGTGATTAGTCTGAGAATCAAGAACCCAAAGTTCTGTTTTGATAGTAGTATGGTCTTTCTTCCACCACTTCTGCTCTTACTCATTTCCAATGACATTGTTCCCTTTCTCATTCTCCTGGCCACTCAAGTCTAGGGGTATAATGGCTTCTCACTGTTGCTTGTCTGGTACATTGTTGGTTCTCTTAACACTTCCCACACCTCTGTAAATAGTCCCTTCAGCTACCCCTTTCAATATAAGTTGTTTCCTGACAGTCTCCTGACTGATAACCTCCCTAAGCCACAGTTTTATCATGTGGGGATAATGATAGTATTTACTTTATAGCATTGCCCTGAGAATTGGTGAAATAATATCAACATTTAGCATAGAGCCTGGTAATTGTGTAATAAATGTGAGGTATGTTTTTTTTTTTTAAATTGGCATCTGAGCTAACATGTGTTGTCAATCTTTTTTTTTTTCTGCTTTTTCTCCCAAAATTCCCCCAGTATATAGTTGTATATTCTAGTTGTGGGTCCTTCTGGTTGTGGCACATGGGACTACACCTCAGCATGGCCTGATGCACGGTGCCATGTTCGCGCCCAGGATCAGAACCAGCAAAACCCTTGGCCACCGCAGTGGAGCCCACGAACTTAACCACTAAGCTGTGGGGCCAGCCCCGAAATGTGAGGTATTTTTATTGTTATTATTGTTGTTGTTATTAAAATAGTTTACAGAGGATGTAATATTTTAGCTATGAAAAATTTTGTTGGATAATCTGCACAGTCCTTTGAGTGCAATAATTTATTAGATATAGCTCACTTGTGATTTTTGCCCAACAAACAAACTCATGCTCAATATCAAAGCCAAATAGAGTGCTAGTGATGACTCTTAGTTATATCAATATCTTGCAATAATACTGGAAAAAAATTAAGAATTTTTGAAAAAAATGGTAATTTTTGTTCTTTTCAGAAAAATCAGTATGAATCTTTAGTCAGATGTGTAGTCATGTTCCATGGAAAAGTGGGTGTGTATTGTTGGTTATAGTAATAGTTCTACTAAGTGATGTATACATTTATGGTCTGTTGAAAATCCCAATCAATGCTTTGTTCATGTTTCTGAATGGATAGCTTAGTTAGACTCCTAGTGTTATCACAGATCTGATGATGCTTTTTGGTGTGTCCCAGGTAGTATTATTGACCCACAGCAAGACTGAGATCCAGGAACTTTTTTGCAAAGTTCTTGGTCTTCACGGTTTTTCCTCAATTTATATAAAAGTATGCTCCCTCCAATACTTTCTGCAAAATATTTGTTTTATGCTTTTCTTGTTAACCTGGAATGCTTTCCTACATTTTATCCTTTTCGTCTTTGTTGTCTGCTGCTATCAGCCTTTCACTGCTGGTTGCATTCTCTCTCTCCATTAGTGGGGCGATGTATTCTATTCCCTTTGGCAGAAGGAACCATTTTGGGTCTGTATCCTAACTGAATGCAGATGGTGCCTTGCCCAGCACTAAACACTTCTGATGTAGCATCATTAAATACATCCTAAGCAAGAGTCATTTAGGGGCATTCCTATTTAGCCATCATGCCCACTATTTTGTGTGCTATAATAGAATCTACTGACTGGATGTTCACTGTATTGCCACAAGTATGTATGACCATCATAATCTCAAGAAAACACGAGCCTTAAGAACACAAAAGACCTAAGAAAAGTGAAATCTTTATTATCTTTGAAATACCACTGCTGTGTTAACTCTCACTTAGTACTCATGGCTATGTAGAAAAACTGTTGTAAATATTGTAGTTTCCTGAAGCATCTTAGAGTAGGCCTTCTGAATATAAAATAGCTGTTAAATTTCACTCTCAGATTATTCCTCAAAATTAACTGATACAAGATAATATGAACTGCCAGGAGAATTGCTAGATTTCATTCTCCTAGTTTCCATTCTAGTGGATTAAGCGGCATGATGTCAGTAAGAGTTCTTGAGAATCTGTATTTCCTATCCTCAAAGCTACGTGTGTACATTTACTGCATACCCCTAATGAAAACATAATTTTGTGTGGTGTGAGAGGTTTTTTTATGACTTACTCATTTGAAGCACAGATATCTTTTTTTCTGAGGAAGATTTGCCCTGAGGTATAATCCGCTGCCAGTCCTCCTCCATTTGCTGAGGAAGATTGGCCCTGAGCTAACATCTACACCCACCTTCCTCTATTTTATATGTGGGATGTCTGCCACAGCATGGCTTGATAAGCAGTGCATATGTCCACACCCGGGATCTGAACCGGCGAACCCCGGGCCGCTGAAGTGAAGCAGGTGAACTTAACCTCTATGCCAGCGGGCTGAGCCCAAAGCACAGATATCTTGGCTATAAGACAGGTACAGTTGACTCAGACAAAACATCTTATTCGGAAGAGGTTGCATTATTGCTATTGTTTTCAAATTCAGAATTTTATGAAGAAAAAATTATAAGTTACAAAATAGATGATGTATTGGAATGAGAGTTTTTTCCATGTAACCATATAGTCAGCTTGATCACAACGATGTACAGTGCTGTTAGGATACAAGTAATTGTCGTTACAAAGTAACCTTCCTTTTCTCTTAGCCCTTTCTGCTGTAATTGTACAAAGTAATCTTCCCATCCCACCCCATGCTGGCCACAGCCATAAGGACTTGGATAGACCTTTGATCTCAAGGGAAATCAACACATAGAATAGACTGAATTAATATGATTCTTTTGCCCCAAGGTCCATAAATTAGACCACTGACAAATTCAGTCAGTTTTCTATGAACAGCTGACCCAAAAGGTTAGCCATACAGACCTAATGCTTGACAATGGTTTACAGTGACCATGAGAGTCACAGGGTGCTGTATGTGAGACAAGGCAGATCTGAACAGAAAAGAGAATGGACAAAAATCAGAGAAGCTGAGAAAGAATTCTTTCAGATTCAGTGAGAGAGGAACAAAATGCCAGGCCCAATCCTGATTTTATGAAGCTTATCTCAAGACTTTCTATATTTTGTAAATTTTTTCTTTTTCTTTGCTTGATCAAGAGTTAGTAAGAATTTGTCCCTTGAATTTCAAATTCTTTAAAAAAAGACAAATTAAATTGCTACTTGGAGTGGCTGGTATTATTTTCAAGTACCTGTTTACTATGAAAGAATTAAAATGTATTTGCTCTAGACAAGTGTCAGAAGTCTCAGTTCCTCACCTTCTTCCTGTCAAGTTGTCTTGATTCTCTTCTAGGTGACCTCTACACAGTTCTTGCATCATTCTTGTCTCTCTTGAGAAGTAATGTTCTTTTGCCAGGGTCCTTATCTAGTTCTCCATAGGAACTTGCTTGAAATTCATTTAGAGATTACCATCTTAATTATTTGTGTTTCCAAATTCATTTATTTCTTCCAGTGTTCTGCAAAATGTCTGTCATTGATTATTCATAGGAAATATTGATTGGTGTGATATATACAGAGACAAATCTCACAATATAGCAAGTGTTTACTGTAAAAATAGTCTCCTTCCCACCTCTATCCTTACAATCACTCATACCCTACTCCAGAGGCAATCACTGCTCTCAGACTCTTGTCTATACCCAAATTAACAATATTTCCAGTTTTATAGTTTTTTTAATTTTAATATTTCAAGTAAATATTGCACTTATGTGGTTCAAAAATGTAAATTTACAAAAAATATCTTTGTTCCCACCCTTGTCCTCAGTCACATAATTTCTCACTGGGGGAAATTAATCTTACCATTTTTTACGTACCCTTTTAGAAATATTTTATGCATATCCAAGCAAATAGTCATTTAGCCCACCCTACTGCTAAGATAAAATACTACCGTATTATGCACATTGTTCTCTACTTTGGTTTTTCTACTTAATGTATCTTAGAAGTTATTGCATGATGGGACATAACGAGCCTCCCCATTCATTGTTATGGTTTGTGCTTCCATATGTGGAATGACTGGCATTAGATTTCTTTCACTCTTTGGGAATTATTAACAGCGCTTCATATGTCCAATTTAGACCTATATTATGTCCACTTGTAATATTGAAAGATAAAATAAATTGCACCCTACAGAAGGTGTACCAATTTACTGTCCAACTATGAGTTTATGAGTCTCTGTTTCCTCCAGTTCCTAATAGCACGTTACCTTTCTTTCTATATATCAATCTATCATATTGTATATTATTATATTGTATATATTACTGGATATGTTATTATTAAGTTATATAATTATTAGACATATACTTCAATATCATATTGTTTTATCTTTGCTAACCTAAGGGGGAAAATATTATATCTCATCGAAGATTTTGTTTTTTAATGAGGCTTATATTGTATACTATAATAAAAGTGTTCAACTTTGTGAATTTTTACGTGTAGATACCTGTGTAACCACTACCCAAATCAGGACTTACAGCATAATCACTATCCCAGAATCTCTCTCTTGCTCATTTTTAAATAAATATCCAACCTCTCCAGAGATAAACACCATTATGACTTCTATAACAACAGAGTAGTTTTGCTTATTCTTGAAAATAATTGTAAATTATTAAATATAAATAAATTATTGAATATAAATAAAATCATATAATATGAACATTTTTGTTTCTGGCCTTTTAATGAGTACAGTGCTTCTGTAAATGTTGGTAATTCATTCTTTTATGTTGTATGTAGAATTCTTTTGGTTGACTATATCACATATGTCTTTTCAATTTTCTTTTTGAAGTTTCAGGATTTCTGTTTAAGTGATGTTGAATTCTTTTTTATTTTTTTAAAAGACCATTTTCACTTTTTTTGTTTTGGTTTTTTGCTGAGGAAGATTCACCCTGAGCTACTTGTCTGTGCCAGTCTTCCTCTATTTTGTTTGTGGGTTGCTGCCACAGCATGGCCACTGACAGGTGGTATATGTCCATGCCCGGGAATCAAATCTAGGCTGCTGAAGTGGAATGCACCAAACTGACCACTAGACCATGGAGCTGGCCCCCCATTTGCAGTTTTTAAAATACTTTCCATGAGTAGTCTTTGCTCTTTTTTGTATTAGAAGTTGATATATATATATATATAAAATATACATATAAAATCATGTATACAAATGGACATTGTGAATGTCACAACTTTTTTCCTGCTTGCCTTTTGTCTTTTAATTTTCTGTGTGGCATCCAAATATCTCACCTTTCTTATGACTTTCATTAAATTTTAACATTTTTAGAAAGTTCTTCCATATTCCAAGATTATAAAAAAATGAGGTTTTCTTCAATAACTTTATTTTTTTAACTTTCTATATTTAAATATCTAATCAACTTAAACTGTATCCTAGTGAAAGATATAAAGTATGAGTGCAACCCCATCTCCCTGGCAATTCTCCTCTTTTGGACTTTGCCTTTCATATCTTTCCTTTGAAGAAGGTTGTGTGGGTGGTTTTCTCTGTGTTGGTTACTCATCACATGAAAGCAAACTTGAGCCTGAACATGAGATTCAGGCAGGAAAAATTTGTCTCTTTTTCTAAAATGGATTTAAAAACTGTATAAGTAGACCACAAAGTAGTACAAGATAATCCCTTCTGAATATTTTTTCACAAACTTGATCAAAACTAAGCTAGAAATAAACAAGCTTTCAGTAAGATACCCTTTTCCCTGCAAAATATTATGTCTTACCTCCCAAGTCACCTCCCTTACTGACAGCAGCGATTTACAGGAGCAAAATCTCCCCTGGCTGTGAATAGCAGTGCTCGTATCGCGTACTATAACACTGGGCTCCTCATTTTCATTCCAAACAAACATATTCTCAGTTATTTCGAAATAAAACCAACCAAACAATTAAAAGCATCTTAGCAGTAGGGAAAAGTCTTCTGTAATCAATAAATTCCCCCACAGAAACCATGGAAGCAGAGGAAAAGAGAAAAGGTGTAGATCTAAAATTGCAGCAGCATCACTCTGCTGTGGTTTATCTAGTATAAAATGGAATAAAAATGACACATTATTTTAACATTTAACTGGCATAATACTCAATTCACTCACATTTTATGTTATGAAGGAAGAGTATTAGACAACCAGTTGTGTCTGTAATAGTATCTATTTAATGCCCACCTTTTTTTTTTTTTTCATTTTTTGGAATTACACTAAGAAATACATTCTCTAGTCTAATTTTAGGTTCACCCATGTGTTTTATTTAAAATATCTACAGTTTAACTCTAGAAGGATGTTAGGAATATGTCCTTATATAATTTTTCCCAAGCAGCTGGGTAGTTCCTCAAAACCATTTGTTGAATGTTGTGATTACTTTTTCCACTGGTATGAAATATTACCACTCTTCCATGCTGAATAGCCTTGCAATTTTGAGCTCTACCCCAATATGCCTAGTTTTATAGTACCAAATTCCTTTACATGGTGACATATCATTTCATATATTTTAATAACAGGTAGGGCTATAATATCCTTTCAACTGCCAATTCATCATCAGATTTTTTTAGAGTACCTTTTGCATTTGTGTGTGTGTTATTCTAGAACTACTTTATAATCATTTTGTTGAGGTAAAAATACATATCAGCTCATCGATTGGTGGTGGAAATGAATTTATTGATTGCTTTATAAATAATTGACATGATAATATTGGTCTTTCATCTAAGAAAAACATGCCTTTCCATTTCCTGAAGTTGCCTTTAATGCACTTCAGTAGAGTTTTGAATTCTTTTTATAACATGGGCTTTGAAATTTTTTGTTCAGTTTATTCTGAGACATATTTTTAACAATGTAGCTAGCATATTTATTCATAATATATTTTATATTAGTGAGATTTTTAGGAAATAAATCTATAGATTTAAATATATTAATCTTATAATCAGTTAAACAATTCTCATTTCATTTCTAATGGATATTTTATTTGATGTTCTTGGATTTGATATTTATAAAATCATATCGCTCACAAATAAAAATGGTTTCAGATCTTCCTTTCCAATATTTATGCCTTATTTAATTCTGGTTGCTATTATTTTATTGAGGATTTTTGCATCTATATTCATGAGTCATATTGTAAAAGTGTAGTCTGATACATGGAAGCCCTAAACAAATTTACCATGAAAGCATTATATGATACACAACATAGGCTTTCACTGACCAATTTAGAAGTATACCAAATGTGTAAGACAGTCCTCCAAAACCGAATGGCACTGGATGTCTTGACAGCAACATATGGGGGCACTTGTGCCATTATAAAAACCAAATCTTGCATCTATATTCCTGACTGCCATCAAAATATCTCTGGCTTCCTATCTGATATGAACCACCAAATTAAATCCATATCTGACCCTAAAGATTTGGGTGGATTCCTCTCTTTTCGAGGTCCCTCAAAATATTTTGAGGCTCCTTGCACCTGCCAGATAAGTGAGCTTCCTTACTTGCCAGTTAAGATTACTGGAATCTCTGTAAACAAGGTACCAGGCCAATATTTCCAAGTGGCTTTATTCCAGAAAGTCGACCTTATTACTCAAAGGCTGTGTTGTCATATGTGAGTCTGTACGTTTCTCTCAAATATGACATTCCAGTCAAAGCCTCAGTAATATAGCCAATGTTTCCAAATATGTCCTGTTATAAGGAGAACAGATTCTTTTTTTTTTTTTTAAAGATTGGCACCTGAGCTAACAACTGTGGCCAATCTTTTTTTTTTCTGCTTTATCTCCCCAGATCCCCCCGGTACATAGTTGTATATCTTAGTTGCAGGTCCTTCTAGTTGTGGAGATGGGACGCTGCCTCAACGTGGCCTGACGAGTGGTGCCATGTCCGTGCCCGGGATCCGCACCAGCAAAACCCTGGACTACTGCAGCGGAGCGCATGAACTTAACCACTTGGCCACAGGGCTGGCCCAAGGAGAACAGCTTCTTATTGAATTTATACAAATAATTATATTGCCATGAAATAGCCTTATTGAATTTATACAAATAATTATATTGCCATGAAATAGCCCCACGCATTCACCCACTAAGTTTCCAAATTCTGGAGGGATGAGGTAGGGAGAAAAATATAAATGTTTCAGTTTTGCTCACAAATGTATCATTTCACCAAATTGCTATGTCATAGTTAGCATTAGAGAAGAGAAGAAGTCTTCCTTAAATCTGAGAAAACAAAACATCAAAAAATCAACACAATTTCAAACAAAAATCATAAAAATCATAAAAATTTATAATCATCCTCATCAGTTCATAATCATCTTCATCAGTTCATAGAGTCCTGTGTAATCAATTTTTTACCTTAATCTTCTGTTAGCAGATTTATGTGGTTATCAGTTTCTCCATTAGAATTCTGTAATTTCTTACCCAGTTCAGTGTTATGATCTGAAAGTTTATCAGAAATCTGCATTCCAGAGTAAATGTCAGAGTCCTTTCCATGAATCTCTCTGAAGATGAGACATATTTGCAAAAGCATCAGAGTAAAACAACAATTGTCTGTAAACAACAAGATCCCAAAATGGCAACAAAGAGATTTGGTTAATTTTGTGACATACGATATTTTAAAATGATAACCAGAATTGTGGCTGACAAGCTGGACAGATCGGAATTTTAGGAATGTTATATAATTTTAAAACATTTATGTCAATAACATTTACCCACATAATACTACCTAAGAAAGTTATCATCACTTATCTGACAATGCTTCCCATGTAATTTAACATACCAAATAAGCCTACTTAGTTTAGTATTTTATTCCTTATAGGAAGAGAGAAAAAATTTCTTTGAGAAGTCTCAGGGACACTCTGAAAATCCTCAGAGAAATCTTCTTCCTTCTTCCAGGTCAAAAGAAAGCCTTCATTCAGGATTTGAATATTTTGGTGGGGGACAGCTTGTCAAAATTATCAAAAGGTTTGAAAACACTTGGTCAGATAGGAAACAATGCTCACTGTGAAACAATGCTCAGGTATCTATTCAAAGTGACAACATCAGCAGTCAAAAGCAGTTAAAACGGTCAAAAAATCTTGAGAGAGAGACCTCAGTCTTTCTGAACATAGGAAATTATTTTAGCAAAACATAGATTTTCTGTCTTTTAGGTAGTCTTGGAGCACACCAAAAGTTCAAGAAAATTATCCTTTTGAGAGAGAAAACCAAATTTTAACCTTTGCACCAGCTTTTTTTTTGACATAAAAATTCATTTAGTTAATTGGATTCACTTTGATCTTAGTCAACTTGACCAGCAAAAAACTCTCTCAGATCTCCTCTTTCACAAAACTTCTATAACTTTCCTTTTACATTCAGAATTTGTCCCATGCCCTTCTTTTTTCCTCCTAGTACTTTAGGAAAAATTTATCTTTCTTAATAAAACAAACAAAAATACTTCCATTCTTTATACCTTCTTTACCAAACCTTACATTTTACTTTCCTTGAATACAAAGATGTTTGCCTTATTTTCAGTAACTTTAATTACATATATTAATTAGAATTTTTAACACTTACAGACAATAGTAAAAACTAAAGAAGTAAGCAATTATGAACTGTCTTTTACCTCAGCATTCTAAACACTTTTGATAATTTCTAGGAAACACACTCCTTCAAGTAATAAAACACAAGGTATGTTTACTAATAGACCCAAACACTTTTAGACTCTCTGCAATAAGAAGCCAAAAGTGGATAAACTCACATTTAATAATTAATGTCTAATATCTTATCTATTTGGAAATGATCTAGATACTCAGTGAATATTATAATTTAAATTAACCTAGCAAAACTTCAAAGTTTCAAGTTTCCAAAGAAATTTTGGAAGTTATTTTAGATACAAATGTCATAACACATAATTATTTTTAAAAGTTTACCTAACACTCTTATCTTTTCCACATCTGTTTATTTTACCTGTTTCCAGTAATTATTTAGATTGCCTATAAAGACTTTGAGATATCAGACAAAATCAGCTATCATTTTAAGTTATTATGCTGATAAATTTGTAACAAGGATAAGATGAGGCTTTTTTTAACTAGTAAACCCAGGCTGCACATTTGCATCATATCCAGTGCTGATAATTTTGAGGACATGTCTGTTTTAATCAAACCAACAAACTTAAACAAGCTTTCATTTACCAAAGATTATTTCATATCATGTTAACTTTAAAGACATGTAAGTGCTTACTTTAAGTCAATTAAACAGAGCTCTTGATTTTGGCCATAACATCCAGGGGTAAAATATGACACATACGGACACACATAAATGCACAGGTAGACACAGACGGAGATGTTAAATTTTTGTTATGAATCAGGTGCACTACAAAATACACTAGTTTCTGAAAAACATTTGCATTTCAAAAAATGGGAACTGAAAATTTCTCTCTCAGGTCCTAGAGAAAATGGGAGCTGAAAATTTACATCATGAAGGCACCAGAAAAACCAGTCAAATCTTTTTCAAGATGATGTTTCTGAGGCATATTTTCCTTATCTGTTTCTAATGTCTCAATCTTTTGTCTCAATATCTAGGAGCATTTTGGGAAGAAAAGGGTAGGCCCTGGGGTTGGCAAAAAGACAGGTGACTCTTAAACTGCCCTCTACAACCATACTTCTGGCCTTGCGGAGATTTGCAAGACAAAGACGGTTGCTTCCAATTCCTCAAAGAACTGGATTACAGCCTGAATGATGAAAAATGAGGCTGACTCACCCCTGCAGCTACAGCCTTCCAATTGCTTCTTTATGTCAGGGAAATTTTTAACTTAAGAGGTAAATCAAAGATTTGTATGTTCTAAAGTTTTTCAGGACAATGTATCTACACCTTTAAAAGTCTTACAATTAGGCAGGGTAAACATTCCCCAGTGAGACAATGTCTATCTGCAGGATACAATCTATAATACAATCAAGCAAAAGCAGATACAATCACTTTACATAAAGCCCATAAATATATCAATTTTCCAAAAAATTTTATCTGAATTCCATCAACTTTTATACCTCTAATTATAGTTTTCATTAGGACTTCATCAATAGGTCTTATTCTTATAATATTGGATAGGGAAGTATTACCAGCCAGACATTTTAAAACATACTCAGGCAAAGTTAGTATAACCTCTCTATACAAAATTAGCTCAAGCATTCCAACCTTTATAATTTCATCAACACTTATATTTTTATATCACTTTTATATTTCCTAAATTCAATCGTAAACTGAGTCAAGGTCTTAAGGCTAGTCATTATCTTATTTGCTTTTTTTGTCTTTCCTTTTTAATTTGGCCTCTTCATAGGTACCAATAAAAATTACAATGAGAGCTCTCACAAATTTTTCCCCCAATTTATAAGTTTTTCCAATTTAAATGATCCACCATCTGGCCACATTGATGAGTAGGATCAACAGTGACTCATACCAATAAGCTTAACCATGGGCACAAGAGGCATCCCCAAAAGATATACAGAAAGTTCAGTCCCAAAAACAGTCTAAGAAAGCAAAGGCCTTCATTGCATAGCAAGCAAGGAAGGTTGAGATCACAAAGGCCCTTTATGAAAGCAATTGGGACCCCTTCTGACAAACTCCCATGAGAGCTGACACAGCTGTATAAAGACATCATGTCCCAGTCTACTTGACTGGTCACCAAGATATGTGCCGGTACATGCATCCTCTGGATGGCAGAGAGCAGAAAGGTCACAAAGACAAGCTCTCAAGACATAGAACAAGACAAAAGGCCTAGACAACAGGCTTATAGAGATGCTTGTGTCTTATGACAAATGACAAAGAAAGACAGAGACAAGGAAAAATGTTACCTTTGGGAGGAAAAGGACCTACAACCAATGAGTACCCAACCATATCCTAGAGTCGCTGAGTCCAAGAAGCTAGCCTCATCAAAATTTTCTCCTGCTAATCTAAATTTAGAAAAGCAAACAACTCACCACTCTTGCTTGCATTGGGCCCTACAGGCAGAGATCTGGGAGACTGACATGGTAAGAACTCTTACCTCCTGCCGGCTCTTGTCAGGGGTCCAGGATCTCTCAGCTGCAGTAGGCCAGGAGTGAGCAGTGTCCAGCCAGTGAAATTTTATCCCATCCTCATTGCCAAACTGTAGGGGAGGAAGACATTTCCTCTACCCACCCCAGGTCCTTCTGGCCGGACAATGAATTAAATTCATGAGACAGAATAACAGGAGAAAATCAAACAAAGCTTTGTAATGTGTATACATGGGAGAGACTCAGGCAAACTGAGCAACTAGCCAAAATGGCAGAAGCTCTCACCTTAAATACCATCCTCAGCTAAAGGCAAAGGAGGATGTTGGGGGTTGGGGGAGTCAGTTATGGGAGAGTACCATAAAAGCACAGTAAACATGAATAAGGTTATTATGCAGATTTAAGTCCTTGCCTTCCACATTGAAAAGAGTTTCTAGAGATAAGGTCATCCCCCCTTCTTCCTGGTACAGAGAGAGAGACACCTTTACAGATGGAGATTTCCTTTACAAATGTAAATTTCTCTTGACAAATGGTAACTTCTACTTTTCAGAGTTTCTCTCATGTTTGCAGTTTTTAAAAGTAACCAGTCCAAAATAATCTTCATACCAAAGAGACATATCTTGGGGTGGCAAATTCCAGTCCCCCACAGTAACAATGGCCAATAATTTTCCAAAACAATTGAAAGGCATAAAGGTACACAATCAAGAAGTCTTATGAAACACACATAAAACAAATTCAGAGAAAGACAAACCTAGGCATACCATAGGGAAGTTTTTGAAAACAGAAGACAAGGAGAAAATCTTAAAAGCATTCAGAAGAAAATACAGACACACAAACACACAAACACACATATATGCATGAAAATAACCACAAAGGAAAAGATGGATAAATTGGATTACATGAAAGCAACAGTATCTATATGGTAACATCAGCAAAATGGCAGAATAGGGGACTCCTCACTTGTATCCCCCCTCAGCAACAATAATTCGGCAGCTATTCATGGACAAAAGTGCCTTTGTGGGAGCTTTGGAATCCAGCTGTAAACCCTGAAGCAGCTCTTTTACTATTTTCCAGCTGTTCTCAGCCAAGATCTAGGGCCTGTCCTGTCCACCCATGGTCCTAATCAGTAACTTGGAGGGAGCCTTTCCAAGCCCCACCAGGAACCCTACCCATCTGCACACTAGTAACAAGTACAAGGTAGGCAGATCCAACTGTAGACACTAAAGCAGACCCTTGTCTCAGTGCCAGCCCTACTGGCCCAGGTCATAAAGGCAGCCCCATCCATCCAGGGGCCAGACAGGATCCGTACACCCTCAACACCCTGGTAACAGGCCCATCAACAACAGACCCCACAAGAGACAAAGGTAAATATATGATATTAAACTTGCAAATATATATACAACCCACATTGGAGTACCTCAATATATAAAGCAAATATTAACAGAACTGAGAATATAATATAAAAATTATGAAAAATGAGAGACTAATCCTGAAAGACTACATGAGAGTCTAGAGGTAACTAGAAGAATCCAATTATATCCCTCTTGTATTATTGCACGTATATTACATAAAATAAATTTTCCAACTATTTGCCATAGTCCTAGATACTTTTTCCATGGCCCTTACCTTAATTCCAAGCCTTTCTTAATTCCTTTTCATAAAGGAAAAGTTAAATGTTGAAGGCCTTAAGGAGGGCATCAAGAAAATATTAATCAATTCTGAAGTCAAGGAACTGAAAAGCTATAGGCTCACAGATTGGTAGACCATATATCAATTAATTATATTTCTTTTAAAAATAATTTTATGCCCATCAAAAGATTGGAAGCAAGCTATATATCCAGATTATGAAACTCTGAGTACATTAAATGTTAAAAGTGCCACATGCTTTGGTGATCATTACTAGTATCATCTTTGAAATAAGTCTTTAGGGAAAAAAGAAGCATTATTATATACAAAAAGGTGATTTTTATGGCCATTAATATATACTAAATTTTTTCTCAAATTGCTTCTATTTTAATGGTCAAATTTAAATCCTCAATGATTTATGAAAAGTCCAACTGAGCTAATTTTTCAAGTTCTTTAAAATACATTAAGAACAATGGAATTAATGAAAATTATTATCGTCTAAGGTATTTAGAATAGTTTGCTCTCCTTTATGAACAAATACAGCCCATCATTTCTGTGGACAGTGAGCCACAAATATAGCAGCGACAGGCTCATTTACCCTGAGGCCCAACATGGTTCAGGTTCCACTCTCCAAGGGAAAATCAACACATTTGAATGTTAGCCTCAACCAAGCTGAACCAGAACAGTAAATCTGCTTTAGAAAATACAATGTTTTTCAAGTCAAATCTGTATGACATAGAATTATCCCTGTGCTCAGACTTAATTCTGCCATCAATCTACTCCATCAGTGATGGGTTGGGAGAGCTGACTGAAATCACATCTTGCCCATAGACCATATTTTAAACCATGATTTTAAAGGAGCTGTGCAAAGTTATCTTTAGAAATTTGCGGGTATGTTAATTAACACTCAAATGTGAAACTGTATTGAATAGTTATCTAACTCTCCATTGTTGACAGGAATATTGAATTTGTATGTACACAAATGAATAAGAAAATAGAGCAGTAATGGGAAATAGCCAGCTGCAGCAGTTACTCAATGTGTCCCTACTCTTGTTGTTTTGGTTTATTTTTATGGAAATGGAAATGTTAACCTATTGGGGATCACATCCCAATAGAAATGTAACCTCTAATAAAGCATATTAAATGTGTTGACCCTTTTATTCATTATTTCCTTTGTATCTTCTCAGATAGGGTTTATAAAGAGTTTATCTTTATGAGATGTTAAAGTTAGTACCCAAATAGTAATAGAAATCTGGTGTTCATGAGATTGCATAAAATCACTGCGTAAAAATATGATCAGAGTACCATAAAATATTCTGATCAGAAAGACTATAGTTGAAAAACTGTCAAATCGCAACAGGATCTTACAGGATCTTATGCAATTAAGTATAAAATTAGATGAAAATCTATTAATAAAAATTAATGTCCGCTCTGTAGTAAGATAAAAGATTGTCCTTAACAAGCTACTGCTTTTCCTAAATTAATTTTGCAAATTAAAACAAAACCAATAATTTGTGCTGCGAAATCCCTTTCTTACTACCCACTGAACCACTAGTTAGAGGATTTTCTATATCATGCAAAAATCCTTGCAGAGAATCCATTACTTGCTCAGTGGTAGCCTGAAGAGGGATGTAGGGATGATGTCGTGAGCTTTAAAAGCCTTCTCCAAGAATTGGGAGCATCCCAAGAAATACATATATAGAGTCTCATTTGAAGCAAAAAGAAACCTCAACCCACCCAAAGGTTTCTCAGACTTTGACCTTTGTGTTAGTATGAAGAAAAAAACGTTGAACAGCATTTGTACTCTGTAATTGGCCCAACCTTAATGGAAGGTATTCACTAATAGAGCAGAACACTAAGACAGGATCTTGGTAAAGGACACGTTATTTCATAAAGAGCTCTGCTCAAGGTAATTGACAAGAAAGAGGAGGGCTTACTTAAAGCTATCCCTTGGGATTATATAAAATGAAATTAATTTAATAATTTCTTTAAATTTTATTGATGTTCCTTCAGCTTTTGTATTTCACAGGGTTGAAATTATAAAAACATCCCTGAGATGTCTCAATTTTAACTCCACCTTAAACTCAACTTAATTTCTTTTTTAAAAGAAAAGGTTTCTTTCCATTTTAGGCTCTCTGAATAGAGCAATAGAAACCATTATACAAAAGGGTATTCTGACAACTTTTGTTATTTAACTAGAATATGGGCAGAAAGCCAAAGATCTTGTTCTTCCTGTGTGAAAGTGAAGATGATTACAATATTTGGCACTCTGTTTAGGATGAGGAGTGAAGAAGAAAGGAAATTGGATGATTGGGTCTGTTACCAGACCTGCTCTGCTCTAGGCCTTGGCACCAAATCAGCTTTGCAACTCAAACTTTTCCCCATAACCATTCATTAACATTAGACATTCATTGTCCTGCTACTTGTCAACAGTCCACTCTCTTCCCTTCACTTGTAGACTCAGGGTATTTCCAGGTAATTATTACATTTCTTGTAGCTATAAAATAAGAACATTTTGCTTTGTTACAGTCTACCTCACCAAATAATAGCTAACAAGGGTTTTGACTGTCTCGTTCCTCTCCTGGCAGAATCAAAGCTCAAAGAACCAAAGCATCAAGGTTCATTTTCAAAATTTGATTTTCACTGCTGAATATGAGCAATATTGCTAGCCCGTTTTGGAACCAGTGGGAAATACTCCTGTCTGTACCCCATGAGGGCCTGAAAGGGCCCTATATTTGATTCCAGCCTCTTTCAGCCACACTCCACAGGCAGTACTGCTGGCACATGAACCGGGTGGGAGATACTCATGTCTGCACCTCAGGAAATCTTGAAAGGGTCCTATACTCAGCTTCAGGAGCTCCATAATTTGTTAATGGATACATAATATGAAAAAATTTAGTGTGACGTCAATAGCATAAAATATTGGGGATGGAGAAGTAAAAATGTAGTTTTTGTATGAAAATCAAGATAAGCTGTTATTAGCTTAAAATAGACTGTGAGAACTATAAGATGTCTCAAGGAAGCCTCATGGTAATCATAAAGAAAAGACCTACAGTAGTTACACTAAAGATAAAGAGAAAGGACGTAAAACATACTCTTCAAATAATAAATCACAAAGCAGGAAGTAAGAGAGGAAGAAAGGAAGAAAGGAACAAAAATATCACAAAACATTAATGAAATGGCAATAGTAAGTCCTTACCTATAAATAATTAACATAAATGTAAATGGACTAAATTCTCCAGTGAAAAGACATAAAGTGGCTAAATGGATTAAAAACTAAGATCCCAAAATATGCTGCCTAGAAGATACTTTAGCCTTAAGGATACACATAGGCTAAAAGCAAAAGGATGGAAAAAAACATTCCATTTAAATGGTAACCAAAAGATAGCAGGGGTGGCTATATTTATGATAGATAAAATAGACTTTTGGTCAAAATCAGTCACAAGAAACTAAGACGGTCACTATATAGTGAAAAAGAGGTCAATTCTTCAAGAGAACATAGTATTTGTAAATATATACATATCCAACATGGGAGCAACTAAATATTTACAGTAAATACTTAACAGAGCTGAAGGGAAAGCTACACAGCAATAATTGTAATAACTTCAATATTCCATTTCACCATTGGATAGATCATCCAGACAGAAAATTCATAAGGAAACAGAAGACCTGAATAATACTATAGCCCAAATAGACCTAACAGACACATACAGAATATTCCATCCAACAGCACCAGAATACACATTCTTCTCACACAGACATGGAACATTCTCCAGGATAGATCGCATGTTGTGCCACAAAGCAAGCCTTAACAAATTTAAGAAGACTGGAATTATATATAGGATATTTTCACACAATGGTAAAAAACTAGAAATCAATTACAGGAGGAAAACTGAAAAATTCACAAATATGTGGAAATTAAACAACAACCTCATGAAGAATCAATGGGTCAAAGAAGAAATCAAAAAATATCTTGAGAGAAATGCAAATTAATAAAACAACATACCAAAACTTATGGAATGCAGCAAAAGCAGTTCTAAGAGAGAATTTTATAGCAATAAATGCCTATATTTAAAAAAAAGAAATATCTCAAATAATCAAACTAACTTTACACCTCCAGGAATTAGAAAAAGAGGCAAAAACTAAGCCCAAATTTAGTAGAGGAAAGGAAATAATAAAGACTGGAATAGAAATAAATGAAATAGAAACTAGAAAGAAAATAGAAATCAGTGAAACTAAGAGTTGGTTTTTTAAAAGATAAACAAAATTGACAAAGCTTTACCTAGACTAACCAAGAAAAAAAGAGACATGGCTCAAATAAACTAAATTGTGAATGAAAGAGGAAACATTACAACTGACACCATAAGAATGCAAAGGATCACAGACAGCTACCATGAACAATTATACACCAACAAATTGGATTACCTAGGAAACTGGATAAATTCCTAGAAACACACAACCTACTAAGAGTTAAATGTGAAGAAATAGAAAATCTGAACAGATCAATAACTAGTAAGGACATTGAATCAGTAATCAAAAACCTCCCAACAAAGAAGTGCCCCAGACCAGACGGTTTCATTGGTGAGTTCTACCAAACATTTAAAGAAGTATTAATACTAATCTTTCTCAAACTTTTCCCAAAAAAATGAAGAGGAAGAATCACTCCCAAACTCACAATATGAGGCCAACATTACCCTGATACCAAAGCCAATAAAGACATTACAGGAAAAGAATACTACAGGCCAATATTCCTGATGAATATAAATGCAAAAGTTCTCAACTAAATTCTACCTCATCAAAATCAATAACACATTAAAAGGACCCTATACCATGATCAATTGGGATTTATCCCTGGGATTCAAGGATGTTTCAATATATACAAATCAATAAATATGATACAGCACATTAATGGAATGAAGGATTAAAAATCATATTCTCTCAACAGACACAGAAAAAGCATTTGGCAAGATCAACACCCTTTCATGACAAAAGCTCTCTAAGGATAGAAAAATTATATTTCAAAATAATAAAGGCCAAATATGTCAAACCCACAGTTAACATCATACTAAATAGTGAAAAGCTGAAAGCTTTTCCACTAACATCAGGAACAAGACAGAGGTGCCCATTCTCATCACTCCTATTCAACATAGTATTAGAAGTTCTAGCCAGAGCAATCAGGAAAGAAAAAGAAATTATAGCCATCAAAATCAGAAAAGAAAAGTAAAACTGTCTCTGTTTGCAGATGAGATGATCCTACACAGAGAAAATACTAAATGCATCACCAAAAGACTTAGAACTAATGAATGAATTCAATGAAGCTGCAGGATACAAAATTAACGTTTAAAAATAAGTTGCATTTCTATATAAAAACAAATTATTATACATTATATTATATCCATGGATATAAAATCTATGTATTATATCAATGGAATATCTTCACAATGGAATATTATAAATGAGAAATAAAGACAATCCTATATATAATAGCATCAAAAACAACAAAATACTTAGGAATAAATTTAGCCAAGGAAGTGAAAGATCTCTACACTGAAAACAAGACACTGATGAAAGAAATATAAGAAGACACAAATAAATGGAAAAGTATTCCATGTTCATGGATTTAAAGCATTAATATTATAATGTCCATACCACACAAAGCCATCTGTAGATTCAACGCAATCTGTATCAAAATTCCAGTGGCATTTTTCACAGAAATACAGAAAATCCTAAATTTGTACGGAATCTATTTGTATGAATAGCCAAAACAATCCTGAGGAAGAAGAACAAAGTTGGAGGCCTCATCCTTACTGATTTAAAAGTGTACTACAAAGCTATAGTAATCAAAACAATATGGTACTGGAAAAAAAAAAAAAGACATGTAAGTCAATTGAATGGAATAGAGAGCCCAAAATAATCCCATGCATATATGGTCTGCTGATATTTGACAAGGGAACCAAGAATGTTCACTGGGTATTAGACAGTCTTTTCAATAAATGGTGTTGGGAAAACTGGATAGACATATGCAAAACAGTAAAATTGGACCTATATCTTATACCATTCACAAAAATTAATTTAAACTGGATTAAAGTTTAAATGTAAGACCTGAAGAAGACATAGGGAAAAAGCTCTTGACATCAGTGTTGGTAATGAGTTTTTGGATATGACAACAAAGCATCAGCAAGAAAATCAAAAATAACCAAGTGGGGCTGTAACAAACTAAAAAGATTTTGCACAGCAAAAGTGACAATCAACAGAATGAAGAAACAATCTACAGAATTGGAGAAAATGTTTGCAAACCATATATCAGATGTGAGGTTAATATATATATACGAAATTTATATAACCCAATAGCAAAAATATTCAAATAATCTTATGAAAAAAAGGGCAGAGGACCTGAATACACATTTTTCCAAAGAAGACACACTAATGGCCAACAAGTACCTGAAAAGTGCCTGAAAAGATGCTCAACATCACTAATGGTCAGGAAAATCAAAACCACAATCACCTTACACCTGTTAGAATGGCTATCATCAAAAAGGCAAGAGATAAATGCTGGTGAGGATGTGGAGAAAGGGGAACCCTTGTGCACTGCTGGTGGTATTGTAAATTAGTGCAGCCACTATGGAAAACAATATTAAGGCTCCTCAAAAAATTAAAATAGAACTACCACATGTTGCAGCAATTCCACTTCTGGATATATACTCAAAGAAAATGAAAACAGGATATTGAAAAGACATCTATACTCTCTTGTTCATTGCAGCATTATTTACAATAGCCAAGATATGGAAACAACCTAAGTGTGTGTCACTTATCCGTGAATGGATAAAGAAAATTTGGTATAGCTATATAATGGAATATTATTCAGCCATAAAAAAGAGGGAAATCCTGCCATTTGCAACAATATGGATGCACTTTTCAGGCATTATGCTAATTGGGATAAGTCAGACAGAGAAAGACAAATATTATATGATCTGACTTAAATGTCAAATCTAAAAAAAACCCCAGGTCATTGAAACAGAGTGTAGAATGGTGACTGACAGGGGCTGGGGTGTGGGGGAAATGAGAAGATATTGGTCAAGAGTACAAACTTATAATTGTAAGATGAATAATTTCTGGAGGCCTAATATTCAGCTATATAATATTCACTATAGTCATAGTGACTATAGTTAGCAATATGGTATTATATTCTTGAAAGTTGCTAAGAGAGTAGATCCTGAATGGTCTCGCCACCAAAAAAAAATTGTAAACATGTGAGCTGATGGATGTCTTAACTAACCTTACGCAGTAATCATTTTGCAAATCACTACACCTTAAATATACACAATATTATATGTTAATTACATCTCAATAAAGCTGAGGGGAAAAATATCATTTGTCATTAGAAAATTATCAATTAAAACAAAATAACTGCAAAAGTTAAATAAATAGCTGAAATTCTAACTGTTGGAAATAACGTGAAACAAGAACTATCATATATTACCTGTGGGAATTTAAATTGATACAACCAGTCTGATAAGCTGTTTGGTAGTGTCTACCAAAGATTAACACATGCATACATGTGATTTGACTTTCTGCTCCTAGGCATATAACCAATAGAAATGCATATATATTTGCACCAAAAGACAAGTACAGGGATATTCAGAAGAGAGTTATTCTCAATAGTTACAGACTGGAAGGAAACTAAATAATCATCCAGCAAAGAGTACGTAAGCATTTTGAGGTATATTCATAGAAGGGAGTTTTATCCAGCTATGTAAGGCAATGAACTATTTATACATGACAGGCCATGGGTGAATCTCACAAACCAAAACTTGAAGGAAGTAGTTCAAATGCAGAAGAGAACATACAATGTTATTCCATTTATATAACGTTTAAGATCAGGCAAAATCAAACTTTGGTAATTAACTTTTAATGGGAATTAGTGATCATAACAGGAAGGTCCAGAATGAGGCTTCCGTGGTGCTGGAAATATTCTATACCTTGATACGTTGACCTGCGTGGTAATTACACGGGTATGTTCAATTTGTAAAAAAATTTCTTAACCTGTACACCCATGACTTATGGAATTTATATGTATTATACTTCATTAAATAATTTATTAAAAATTTTGGCAAGTTCAGCTGTGTCAAATATTGCAACTAGTCAAGCAATATAGCAACAGTTCATAGTCATTTATGTTTACATTGAGGATGACTTTGGTGATGCTTTCATGAGACATTTGAAAGAAGTAATGAGAATGGATACATTTTGGAATGAAATGAGGACAGATGTTACTGAGGAATTAGGTACAGTGACCTAAGTGGGTGCTAATAAAGTTAATGATAAGTATATGATACAAGTATCCAGAGTGCAGTAGAAGTCTAGATTAAGGGCACTTAACTAAGGCTCAGGATATAGGGAAAACATCCTTGAGGAGATGTTTAAACTTAGGGTTGAAGGTTGAGTAAGAGTGAGTCAGGAGAGGAAGTAAGAAGGTAGCTCAGGAAAGGTGGGCATTTCAGGCAGAATGAGTAGAAGCAGCTTGGATTAACACATTGTTGAGTGTAAAGTGAAGAGAATTGGGAAATATGGCTGGAGAATTAGGCAAGACACTGGCAATGGAGAACCTTATATACCATGTTTAGATGGTTGGCCTTTTTCTATTGACTCTGGTAGCTATTAACAAGTGATAAGCAGAGGAGAGGCATAATCAGATCTGTCTTTTAAATCAACACTACGGAATTGAAAGGGAGGTTTGAGAGCCTCGTGATAAAAACGGAATATGGGGATAAATTAATTTCTTTTTTCCTTAATATTTATTACAATCTAATATAGAGAAGTCATAAGAGATAAAGGGATATAAACAACATCTAGCTCTTGAATACCTAGAAAGATGATTTTGCTTTGATTGAGGTTTTTTGGACATTTGCCAGTAGTTGGGATGTTTGCACTAACTCATCCACACTTTGTCCAGTTTCCTATTTGGCTGGTGACATATATTTGCAAATAGTTTTCAACCATCAACACATTAGATGCTCAATAATTATATTGTTGATTTGTTGTAGTTGCTACACAGAGTTGAGAGTAAAGCATAGAGCCGACTAATAGTTGTTGTGTGTTTTTTTTTTCCTCTGTGTGAAGTTAATTGGACTATGTAGACATTCAATTCTCAACTTGGCCTCAAAACACCCTTTTTATCATCTCAGCACGAAACTCATTATAGGCTTTTTAAATATACTTTCATGATTTTAATGAGATTATCATTATCATAATCATTATTATTATCCCTCATTAAGTTCCTGGACTACAAGGGCATACCATCTCAAGACAGGAAGCTTTTTAAATGGCCTTTGCTATTTTTTTTTTACTGCAATAATTACAGCAAATTCTGAATTCCAAGACTCTTTATATTGTCTGGGTTAAAATGCTCAGTTCCTTTGGTCAATAGTTGCTTTCATTTTTATAGAGATGTGTTAATGGCTTTAAGCAACCAAATAAGACTTCATAAACACACACACACAAACACACACACACACACACACAGCTAATGGCTGCTTTGAGAAATATGTATGATCTATGATGTTTAACATGTCTTAAAGAATAGATTTCCTTTAGCTTAAAATCTGTTTCTAGCCTGAACAGCTACCATATTGTACAAAGAAATATAACTTAGAGCAATGTTAACCACATCATACAGCAAAAAAACTCTAATGTCCTCACTGAACTCTCTGCACCAGGATCTCTCTTCTCCAGTCCAGACTGCATGTTGCCACCAATCAACGTAATTTCTCTGAGGCACAATTCTGGACATGTGACCTCCCATAGCTGAAAAAATTTCCATAGATCCCTTCGTTCCACCTGAAAAAGTCTGGCATCCAATGCCCTTTACTATCTTCCCTTAGGTCTCCACACCGTTAGTCTTGGCCAGGCACTATTCTAGGAGCTATGGATACAGTGGTGAAGTGGGGTGACTGGAAAGAGTGGATATGTCATGACATAAACAGGTAGAAAACATGAAGAAATATAAAATATTGTTCAGTGCTATGCAGACTATAAAATAGGCTAACATTATAAAATGACATGGAAGGTGCTTCTGTTGGGTAGTCAAAGAAAGATCTCTGAGAAAAGAAAATTTGAATAGTATCTGAAAGTTTTGAAGGAAAAATTCGTGAAATAATATAGGTAAATGACATTTTAAACAGAAGAAATAGTGAAGACCTTGTTATGGGATGACCTCTCTATAATTAAGGAATAGGAGAAGACTGGATTGCCCAAACCTATCCTTCCAGACATCAATTTTTCCTTCACTGAGAACCCAAACCCCAAATTGAAATATGTTCTCACCTTTCCCCGAGTGTGTTGTGTGTTTGTTCCCCTCAGAAGTTTACTGATAAGCATCTTTCCATGGAGAAGCTCTTCCTGTTTTCAGAATGCATTGTGACTCTGGCATCAACAAGAATTATTCAAAGTGCCTCTAGGGGACATTCGGACTTTATTCTGTGTCTGGATAGTGAGCTTGGATGGAAAACCAAAAACAACAGCAACAAAAAGGTGTAACAGAGAAGTAACATAGAGGTGGACTCTTCTGGGTTCTTCCAATGCTAAAGCTGTACCCAGTTCACTAGACGGAGTCCAGTAAGCAGAGCACACTGATGAGGGCCAGCCAAGCCCATGTTCAGGAAGCAGCAGGGGATGCGGCAGAGTTTATCAGTGGGCATGCCAAGAGAAAAAATCTCTCCTTGTCACCATGAATTTTCAGACTATGAGTGATAAGGATTACAGTTAAGAGAATGTGGTGTATCAAGATTCTTAATAGTCCTATGCTGTTCATGATATGCTGCTTCTTGTGTATTTCAGTACATATAACCTGCTTTTGTAACTTTATCTTGGAAATGTATAAAATAAGACAGTTGTAAATTTTGGGTTATAAATTTTCCCAGATGTGCTTGGGGGGTATTAATTGAAGATAGTTTACCCAAAGTGTCACCTATGGTTCCATCATAAGGACAGTCAAGGATTACAAGACTTGGAGAGTTTTCTTTTTTTTCCTCTTAAAACACTTCACATGCCATTCTCTAGTATAATGATTCATTTACTTATTTCTTCATTCATTGATTTCATAAACACTGAGGGCTCACTATGTGCCAAATTCTGTTATATTTTCTGGAGATAAGATGGTGAGCAAAACACATTGTGGATTGCTGTCTTTAGTTTTAGATGCCAAAGTCTTAACTTTAAGAATACAAATTCATAACTCATTATAATCCTCTATATTACTTGTTCACATATTCATTTAGCAAGAACCTAATAAATACTTTGCAAATGCCTGAATAATAAAATGTGAAGAACCAGAATGAATGCCTGGACCCAAATGCTTTGTAGAAATCTAAGGAAAGCTACCACCTTGGAGTCTACTATGGGAAAGGCTGGGCTGTACTTTGACAAACGTGATGGATTTTGGCAGCAGGAACAAAGATAGCTCTCCTAAACAATATTGCTCAGGAAGCCACTGCAGGAGAGAAAGCTAATCACACATCAGAAGCCTAGATTCTTAGATGCTTTATTGATACTCTTGTTGGATGTACATTTTGACTTCCATAGGGAATTTGCTTATGAAGAATGTTTTTGTGATCAAAGAAAGAGGCATTTGGACAATTTGTTTAATCTGCACAAAGATGCCTTCCAACAAAATTATGGAACTTTGTGCTTACTTTTAGATTTTTAGTCCTGGGGAATTAATGTAGTTCCATTGTCATTTTAAGTAGAACCCTCTCCCCAGAAAAAAAAAATTACATACCTTAAACTAAACAGAGAAGACTCATTCTGACTAAACAGTCTGTGGTATCAACATGTGTCAACACAACTGATAAATTCTACACGGCATGTATATTTTAATACTATTTTCTATTAACCACGTCAACTTGAAAATGCAGAGGATGCTTTGCTACAAAGAATATGCCACGATCTCGAATAGGCATTTCTTCATGAAAAAAATTCATGTGATTAGGGGGTGGGTTAAACAATGTTATTGAAAGTAAGAAAGGAGTGAAGGGAAGTGGAGGAGAGCTGTGACAAATCCTAATTACAGCAGCAACACCAGCAGCAGTTGCTGCAAGCTTGACCCTGGAAGAGGGAAGGATTCTCCTGGGCATCAGCAAGCCTGGGGCTGCCACAGGGCTGCAGCATCTTTTATATCAGGACGTGTCCCCTTCGTAGGGTCTTAGAATACCCATGATTATTTGGGCCTCCTGAATGCTTCTGAGGGGTAAGATTCCTGGAGCTGCCCCCATTGCAACTCTTGTTTCTCATTACATGTAAATGCAAAATATGAGCTTTTCTTTTATGGCCTTGTAAGCCATGCCATCCTATGGTAAGCAATTGTGGTTTTGCTGGTAGGATTTTTCTTTTAAGTTGTCGGTATTTCCAACTAGAATCAGACAGTTTGAATATTGATCTCACTTACTGCCTCATTTGCTGAGAGTACCTTCTACACCTATATCTCATTATGTAACCTAATGCAAACTACAACTGGAGAGGTTTGCGTTTATTTCAGAAATTACTACAAAATTATCCAATTCTTTCATAATTTACACTTAGTTATCTACTTTGCTGAAATATCTGATGGAAGATTCCTGTTCTTTACCACTGATAAACTTGTTACAGATAAGATAGTAATAATGATGTATTATATTTGGATAATATTTTATGATCTACAAATCTTTTCTCCTGGTATTATTTCAGACCATATGCATAACAACCCAGAGAAAAAAAGATATTCTTTCTCCATTTTGCAGATAAGAAGCTAAGGTACACGAATGTTAGATGTTCACAGTAATACAACTAGAAATTGAAAGGAAGCAGTTAGAATGCGTTTGGCAGTCCCTTTTTAATTTTGTTTTAATAAAATACAGATGGTCCCCAACTTATGACGGTTCGACTTACAATTTTTGACTTTACAAGGGTGCAAAAGTGATATGCATTCAGCAGAAACTGTACTTCAAATTTTGAATTTTGATCCTTCCCTGGGAGGGCAATATGCAGTATGATACTCTCCTGTGATACTGGGCAGCAGTGAGCCACAGATCCCAGTCAGCCATGTGATCATGAGGGTAAACAACCAGTACACTTACAACCATTCTGTATCCAGACAATCATTCTGTTTTTCACTTTCACTACAGTATTCAATAAATCATATGAGATAGTCAATACTTTATTATAAAATAATCTTTGTGTTAGATGATTTTAGCCAAGTGCAGGCTAATATGAGTGTTCTGAGCACAGTTGAGGTAGGCTAGGCTAAGCTGTCATGTTTAGTAGTTTAGGCATTGTAAATGCATTTTCTACTTATGATATTTTCAACTTATGATGGGTTTATGGGGATATAACCCAATCATAAGTCAAGGAAGATCTGTTCTGATGCAGTACCCACCATGTCCCAGGACTTGCTAGTTGCTCTAAATAAGAGGATGTGGTCTCTGCCCTGGAGGAACCTACATTTAGGAAATGAGACCAACATGTCAACTGTGAAATTGGTTCCTAGCTTGGCATGACAGAGAGACAGTCAAGAGACAAAGGAACAGCAAGAGTGACGGAGTAAAGATTTATGAGAGTAATGGGCAGTTAAACTTTCACACCATTGTATCTACAAATTTGCTATTGTGAGTGTTGCCTCCATGGCTATATGTTGTTAAATTCCCAAAGTCTGTGCATTCTCTCTTTCCTAAAGACTTGAACAGGAGAATTGTTTTTCATGTTCGGAAATAAAACTTGAGGAAGTCAATATGACACAAATTTCAATTCCCAAGAGACTTGATATAACCCAGCTTTAATTTCAGAGCTGTTTTTTATGATAAAATTAGACTATCTAGAAAATAAATTCTGCATCAACTGAGTTCAAATGGAGGAAGTTCACAGCAACCTCCTGATTGATGTTAAAGAAATGCCAATGGTTCAGGTGGTAGAAATAAAACTCAAGATGGAAATGCAACATTAGGCTTTCTAACAAGAGCCTAGGGAGACAGCTGCGTTTTACTTTAAGCAATAATTACTGAAGAGCAGTTCTCCAGCTAGACTGTTCTTTCCACTACCACGCTCCATGGGGCAGGGGCCAAAGGTGCAATGGCCTCCCGTAGTACACTGCCTCATCCGTCTCATCACCAGAATTCAATTTCCTCTCAACTCCACACATTCTAGCTCCTCACTGGGCTTTGGACTGAGAAGGAATTTCAGTGCCCGGGCCCTAAGCAGGGATGCAGCACCCCATCAAACACTAGGGAGAGGCATTGCAAGCCGAAGTTTGAGCTAGGACAGTACAGTCTTCTGGAGCTCAGATACCTGCCTATGGGTATCTTTCACTGGGAGAGCTTTCTTTGAAAGTCAGACCCTACTGCTTCTAACTTAGAAAGTTGTAGCATTTCACCTCAAGAGTGAGGTATTTAAAACAAATTGGTGTAAAGCACATATTAGAAATGTCATAATTTTTATTCCATTGTTCTTCAACTTCATAATGTAGCATGAACGTGGAAGTCAGGAGGTAAAGACCTCCAGAGTATCAAGGCTATTTCCCTAGGGCATTGAGCTCTACAATGGGGCCCTGTCATTGTTAGTTTTGAGATCTTAAGGTGTAATGTTTTTCTTATCATATTAAATGTTCAGAGTAAAAACCCTTGGATAGCTATCCATGTTGATAATAAGGCATGTACCCATGTCATTATGAAGAAGGATATAGCAGGAACTTCTGGCTAAACATAGTATCAGACCAGCTTTGTCAATAGATTCTGAAATTTTGCGTGTATTGAAATCTATATAATTAAACAGGAGAAACCTGACTAAGCAATACAGAGCTAAAAGGCCAATGAGGCCTCTGAGATACACTTAACCATATGGGAAGAAGCATCTAGACTTGTCTTTAATACTCTATACCATCTAAGTATTGGGGCAGAGACAGTTTGGTCTCTGCATTGCAAGTACCCACTCATTACTCTAGGCATATTGTTGGGAAAACAATTCTGTGTTTGTGTGTGTTTGTTTGTGTATGTGCATGTGTGTTGTATGTGCCTGACAATGTGGGTGACAAAAAGCTGTGATAGCTGGTGATTAAGTAGGTTTCGCTGTAGGATTTCAGTGACTGAGCTTGACACTTGGCCCACTCACAGAGTCCCGAGAGAGTCAACAGAGATGTAACACAGAGGCAGCAAGATGGCACTGGGACTGCAGTGATGTTATACTACATGTGGGGAATTGTTGTAATGGTTTAATAAGTAACTCTAAGATCCCAATTTGGCTATGGTAGTCCAGGAGGTAACCAAGACTAGCAGACCTGGAGGTCACAGTTGTGGCAACTGGCTTTGAGGAGCATCCCTGAAACCCCAATATCATACCAGATTACCTTCAGTACAAAGGAGGAATGAAATACTGATCTTTGCAAAGAACCTTGGGCATACATGGGGAAAATTTACAATGAGACTTCAGAAGGAAATGAGTGTACTTCCAGCAAACCTGGGAGGTTTTGTCATTTGACCATGCTGTGTTAGAGATTGAGATCTGAGGCTATGGCAATAACTCCATGTTATGGACTGAATGTTTGTTCCCCTACTCCCCAAAATTCCTATACTGAAGCCCTAACCCTCAATGCAACAAGATTTGGAGATGGGGCCTTTTGGAGGTAATTAGGGTTAGATAAGTTCATGAGGGTGGGGCCCCCATGATGGGATTATTTCCCTTATAAGGAGAGACACAAGAGGGCTTGTTCTCTCTTTATCTCCTCACATGCTCACAAAAAGGAGCTTATATGAGCACCCAGTGAGATGGTGGCCACCCACAAACTCAAAAGAAGAGGCCTAAGAATGAAACTTACCTTGCTGGCACTTTGATGGTGAACTTCCCAGCCTCTAGAACTGTGAGAAATAAATTTCTCTAGGTTGAGACACCCAATTTATGGTATTTTGTTATGGCATCCTCAGCTTACTAAGACACTAGAGAAAGAAAAATGTGATCCTTTATCTTATTTGGGCAAACAAAATTAATAAAACTAACTGCAAAGCAGAGTTTCTCTGTTTCTCTAGCCAAAGCCTGACTACAAATTCTTTTTCTCATAAGTTATTTACAATTTACTACAAAATTCTACTACTTCTGAATGTTTTGAAATGTTAATGAGAAAAGTTTGGTCTATGTACATTTGAAAGCTTGGTAAATTGATTATTGTCACTGATTTAAAGTTTAACACTCTTTTTCTGTAAAGTCAGTTTTGTAATTGACTTTTTTATCAGCATCGTTCATCATTTTTCATCACTGTTAAATTAGTAAACACTGATGAAAGCAAAAACAAAACTAAAGGGAAAGAGTATTGTTTATAGATTTGGAAAGACTTCAGGATATTTGAATGTTCATTTGATTTTTACAATCGGATCCCAAGCAGCATCAATGAACAAAGCACGATATTAATGCAGACTGTTGCCAACACCCTGATCTTCCTCCGAGTCCATAAAGTTTAATAATAAGTCCTCTACCACAATTTATCAGTCTTGGCAAAGATTAATAACAACTGGAGATTGTGCTTGCTCTGGGACTTGTTATTTACATTCTATATTGCTAGTGTTTGCCTAATACTTAACCCTAAGCACAGTTGTCTTTGGAGTTTATTGTGATTCTCACAATCAAAGACATAAGGGATGTTCTGGAAATCATTTGAGATAAAAGAAAAGGCAGAGAGGGAGGCGGGTAGTGAGTCAACCAGTGCCTAGCAGAGGAGGTGGTGGAATTCCAGCATTGCAGAGAGGAAGAGTGCAGAAGAAGAGAGAGATTCAAGCAGCATGGGGTTTGGTGGCCATGAAGTATCCTCTCCTGTATCTCACAGCAGGGAGATAGTTGTCCAATGGACCCAGGTGATGTGCTCCAAAATCCACTGGCAGTTTAGGAGCCTTGCTTCCCAACAGGTGCTCACTGCCAGAGACTGAATGTGACAGGGAGACCAAGCCAGGCCAATTCCTGGGAGATATGAGGTGCCTAGGACTGATGACTTTGGCTCCAGGGCTCTTTGTTGGCTTTCCTATAACTTTCTTGGAACTGCACTATAGTCTGAGACTTTTCCTACTCAACCATCCTGGCTTCTTTCTCTCTTTCATAAGAATTAGACCTGCATCTTGGTCTGATAGTTCTCCCAACTTCTTCTGACTCTCTCCTGATTTTTTCTCACAGGCATTTTCTCCAATATATTTTTTGCACGGCTAATCCCAATTTGGTATCTGCCTCTCAGGAGACCCTAACTCACATCAGTGGCAAGGTGGAGATCAATAAAATAATTTTCAATAAGATTTTGTGATCCATGTGGATATCAATAATTTAGATAGAAAGATGTCCCATTTAGGAATTCTCCCCAAGATAATCAAGATTGACTCTCTGGGACATGTCATGATGCTGTTTTATGTATTAATATCAATGTGATGTCTGGTTTACAGAAGTAGGTGTGTTTAGGGCCTGGTCAATCAAGGCAGTTGAGGAAAGCAGAAGTTCCATTCTTACCTCAGCCCAAGGTCTATAGCTAAGAGTCAGGGAATAAATGAGCAGCTGAGCCCATCTACGGGAGTACTGAGGCTCATGGTCTTTTTCCTTTATGCTAAACTCAAACTGAGGATTTTACCCCATTCTCATTACCTTGGTAAAATATTCTGCTTTTAAATAGAAGGTTGGCAATCATACCAATAGCCAATACTAACTAAACCCTTAGATGTGCCAGACAATTTCACTGAATGCTTTAAACTACAACCTCACAAGGTAGAAATGATCATTATTACTCTCTGATAGATGAGGACACTGAGGTGCAAAGAGGTTAAGTAGTTTCCCAAGTTTCCACAGCTAGTAAAAGACGGAATTGGAATCTGAACTCAGGCAGAATAAGTCGAAAGTTCTTGCTTAACACTCTATAGCATGCCTCTCTGAAGTTATAGTTTTTTGCTTTTTGGGTTTTTTTGGTGAGGAAGACTGGCCCTGAGCTAACACCTGTTGCCAATCCTCCCCTTTTTGCTTGAGGAAGATTGTCCCTGAGCTAACATCTGTGCCAATCTTCCTCTATTTTGTATGTGGGACACAGCCACAGCATGGTTTGATGAGCGTTGTATAGGTCCATGCCCAGGATCCAAACCTGCAAAACCCAGGTCACCTAAGTGGAGCATACAAACTTAACCACTATGCAGCCAGGTCGGGCCCAATGAAGTTACGCCTTATAAGATACAAATTTTGACAGCAAAACAAATTAGAATTTCTAACCATCATGTACCAATTTGTTTTAGTCACATGTGTATAGAGCATCCAAGACAATTCATTGTTCTCTGGAGCTTCCTGTAGCACCTGCAGTCCCATTGCAGAGACAATTTCTTGAGGACTAATACCCACCTGGCACAGGCCGATCAGCCTTGAAATAAGCCATGGCTTGACCTGAATGTATCCATTTTAACTTGTTTATATGTTATTAGCATATTATGCTAATTTGCATGGTTCTGACTAGGTTTTTTTTTTTCTGACATGTGACCTAAGTCATTTTTTGCTTTGTTTTGTTATTTTAGTAATTTTCAAATGAACCAGAATGAACAGGAAACAAAGCTATATGTTTTATAAAAGTGCTGGATTGAAAACAAGACACAACATCAAAATGTTTTCTGAACTGATCTGAATATGTTTAATTCAAATTCCTTAAAACCAAAAAAAACTCACTTTTTCTCCCATTGGTCCTTAACTTTCCTTCCATCTTTATTTCTGGTTGAAAACAAGTCTGTTATGAAAGAAGATATACTTTACAGTATATCTCTGTGTGTGTATACATGTTTGTGTAGATACAGAAACCAAAGTGAGAAAGCAAAATAACTGCATAGAGAATGGAAGACATATTTGGGATTATCTATGACAGACCAAGACACCTAAAATATATACTTTCTCTTTGAGGAAAAATATCAATATGAAACTTCATTGCCATAAAATCCTACCATTTGATTTTTTATGTATCTATCCTTCTATTAATTTTTGTTTTATTGATAATTCTAAGCCACCACTTAAAGTATATTCTGAAAAAGTGGTGGCAATGTCTCTATTTCATCATCTAAGAATACACCACCATCCTGGAAACCACTGATGGGAAATAATTGTCTCTCCTCCCACCCTTTCTCGTCATCACCTTTACACCACATCTGTAGGCTTGGTTCCTGGGCATAAGAGATCTGAAATGATTATTCTGAGTAACATTCTGCCTAGAATATGCTAACCCTCAGAATAGGTCACATTCTACAAGGGCTCCAGTAGTTATGACGTCCTAACTTCTCTTTTTGGTGAATCTTTCCTTCTTCAATGCAGGAGAGAGGAATTTTTTGTTGAAAGGGAATTCAGCCTGACCATATCTGCTCATTTGCAGGGACTTTATAAAGTAAAAATGTATATCCATAAGCAGTGTTTTTCAATTATAAATATGTAATTTCATACAGCAATTGGACATCACCAGGCACCCACAGGTAAGAACTTGAATGAAGCCTGTGGTTGTCTACTGTATAAGCTTTTGGAGTAAATCCACCAGATTAGTAATTATGCAGTGGAATAGTCTATTCCTCAATGAAATGGAAGATGTGGTATGGGAAATTCAGTAATGGCTGCAACATTTAAGAAACTCTACTCTGCAACAAAGCAATGATAGGTCTTTTTAAAGAATTCTTTAGGTCTAAGAGAAGAGATCTCATCAAGACGGCGGTGTGAGCAGACATTGAATTCATCTCCTCCCACGAGCACAACCAAGTTACAACAATTTTTGGAAAAATTACCCCAGATTGAGAACTGAAAACTGGATAAAAAGAACCCCCACAACAAGAGACAGTCCTGACGAATGAAGAAGAGGTAGTAATTCCTGCTAGATAGGAAAAAAGCCACCTTTGGGAGCAGCGGAGCTTCTCAGCTGGCCAGGCAGGAGCCAGCTAAGGTACACAGCCCTCCCTGGAGGAGTGAGGTCTGGAGTGGGGGCGATACTGCTATAAGCATCCTTCAGATGCAGCCCAACTGAGACAGGGGTCTTACTGTCTGGCTTTGCTGGCTATTAACCCAGTGAGGATACCCCAAGAAAAGCTATCTGCTGAAAGCCGAAAAGACCCGGGTCTTAAAGGGTCCACGCACAAATTCACTCATTGCAGCAACCTAAAATCACCAGAGAGAAGGCTGACTGTCCTTTGGTGAAACGAGACTCACCCAGTGGGCTCTGGGGGCATCTTGGTGAGAGGAGGGACCTCTGCAGAGACTGAGACATTGGTGGGGGCCATTGTTCTGAGCTGGTCCAGGAGTGCTGACAGGACCCCTGTGGGTGCCTTTGAGGTTCATCCCTTGGCCTGCTAGCCCAAGGGTCTGCAACACACACTAAAGCACAGATTTAATCCAGTTCAGCCAGGGCAGGCAACCCACCCTAGGGACCGGCCCCACCTAACAGCAAGCCCTCAGGCTACTTTTCAGCCTGCATTGACTGGGTGCCTTGATCCTCTGCAGGCAGGCAATGGTGTCTGCCTCTGTGGGGCAAGGCCTGTGCGAAGACCAGGTGAACTGTAGGGGGCATTGGTGGAGAAGTGTGGGCCCCTGCAGTGTGGCATCGGGGTATGCTCCAGGGAGTTGAGAAGCCTGCACTAACCAGGACTGTGTTGATGGTGTATGTGGTCCTGTTGGGGGTGAGGCTTAAAAGCAGCAGAAGACCTGTGCTTCACAAAGAACCATAAAAAGGATCAGCCCCACCTTCCAAAGCCTGAAACAATTGAGTGCCCCTGTACCTAGGGCCAGCCCCACTCAGCTGCACTCCTAAGACAACTGACAACAGCCATGTAGACCTGAGGCTATCACAACTGTACACCCCTGAGCCTAGCAACCAGCTACATTGGGTACCCACCCAATTAAGAGGAAAACTGCAATAGGAGTGTGCTGATAGACTTTGTAGCAAACAGTGCTGAGGCTCCCCAAACCCGATTTACAAACAACTGGCCAGAGAAGGAAAGATTAGACTCCCTGGATACCTGCAGTGGGAGCAACGCTGCCACAGCAGAAGGACACAGGTAGCTCACTAAGGGGTCACTCCTGGTTTTTATGGACTGGTGATGAGAGGGAAGCACACTGCTGGGCCTCATAAGGCATCTCATACATAAGGCCACCTCTCCAACTCACCTAATATATAGAAATAAGCTCAGAGAAAGAGGCATGATGAGGAGGCAAAGAAATACTTTCCAAGCAAGGGAACAGTACAAAACCCCAGAAAAAGGACTAAATGAAACAGAAACTAGTGACCTACTCAACAAAGAGTTGAAACAAAATATCATGAGGATGCTCAGAGATATGGGGAGAAGAATGGATGAACCCAGTGAGCACATCAGCAAAGAACTGGAAGATACAAAAAAAAAAAATCAGAAATGAGTAATACAGTACTGGAAATGAAAAATTCACTAGAGGGACTCAATAGCAGAGTAGAGGAAGCAGAAGAATGGATCAGTGAGCTAGACGAAAGACTAGAAGAAATCACTCAAGCAGAACAGAAAAAAGAAAAAAGAATTAAACATAATGAGAACAGTCTAAGGAAACTCTAGGGCAATATAAAGTGTGCTAACATTTGGATTATAGGGGTCCCAGAAGGAGAAGAGAGAGACAAAGGGGCAGAAAATTTATTTGTAGAAATAATAGATGAAAATTTTCCTAAACTGAGGAAGCAAACAGACATTCGAGTTCAGGAAGCACAGAGAACTCCAAACAAGATAAGCCCAAAGAGGCCTACACCAAGACATATTATAATTAAAATGTCCAAAATTAAAGACAAAGAGAGAATCCTAAAAGCAGCAAGAGAAAGGCCACAAGTGACATGTAAATGGAAACCCATCAGGCTATCAGCGGACTTCTCAGCCGAGACCCTACCGGCAAGAAGAGAATGGCACGATGTATTTAAAGTGCTAAAAGGAAAAAACCTACAGCCAAGAATACTCTATCCATCAAGGTTATCATTCAGAATGGAAGGAGTGTTAAAGTTCCTCCCAGACAAGCAAAAATAAAAGGAGTTTATCACCAAGAAACCAGTTCTGCAACAAATGCTGAAGGGACTTATTTAAGTGGGAAAGCAATGACCACAAATAGAGATTAAAAAAATCATCAAAAAAACAAAACAACAACAACAAAAAATCAGGCAATAAAATCATTTGTAAGGTAAAAATATAGTAAAGGCAGCAGATCAACTACCTGTGAAGATAAAATGAAGGTTAAAAGACAAATGCACTAAAATCACTTATTTCAATGATAAGAGGGTAATGGATAGACACACAGTAAACAAGAGACTACATATGATTTGAAAAATATATAATGTGGGAGGTGGCGAGTGAAAAAGTAGAGCTTTTAGAAAGAGGTCAAGCTAAAGAGTCTATCAACTCAATATAGACTTTTAAATGCATAGTATATTAAATAGGATCCTCATGGTAATCACACATCAGAAACCTATAACAAGCAAGAAAAACAGTAAGACAAAAGAAACCAAACATATTACTAAAGATAACCATCAAAACACAAGGGAAGAGAGCAAGAGAAAAAGAAACGAACAGAGAAGAACTACTAAAACACCCAGAAAAAAAAAGTGGCATAATTGCAATGAATACCTATTTATCAATAACTACTTTAAATGTCAATGGACTAAATGCTCCAATCAAAAGGCATAGGGTGGCCAATAGGATAAAGAAAACAAGACCCATGTATATGCTGCATACAAGAGACACACTTCAGACCCACAGACACTCACATACTGAAAATGAAAGGATGGAAAAAGATATTCCATGCAAATGGCAAAGAAAGGAAAGCAGGGATAACAATACTTATATCAGACAAAATAGACTGTAAAACAAAAGCTGTAACAAGAGACAAGGATGGGCACTACATAAGGATAAAGGGAACAATTCAACAAGAAAATATAACACTTGTAAATATCTATGCACCCAACATAGGAGCACCTAAATATATAAAGCAATTATTAACAGACATAAAAGGGGAAATAGACAGTAACACAATAATAGTAGGAGACTTTAACACTCCACTTACACCAGTAGATAGATCATCCAAACAGAAGACCCATAAGGAATCACTGGCCTTAAAGGACACATCCGACCAGATGGACTTAGGAGATATGTAGAGAACATTCCATCCGAAAACCACAGAATACACATTCTTTTTAAATGCCCATGGAACATTCTCCAGGACTGATCACATATTAGGCCACAAAACAAGTCTCAATAAATTTAAGAAGATCAAAATAATACCAAGCATCTTTTCTGACCACAAAGGTATGAAGCTAGAAATCAACTACAGGAAGAAAACCATAAAAACCACAGAAATGTGGAGATTAAACAAAATGCTACTGAACAATGATTGGGTCAATAAAGAAATCGAAGAAGAAATCAAAAAATTCCTGGAGACAAATGAAAATGAAAATACAACATGCCAAAATCTGTGGGATACAGCAAAAGCAGTTCTAACAGGGAAGTTTATAGCAATTCAGGCCTACCTCAACAAAGAAAAATCTCAAATAGACAATCTAAAAGTGCATCTAAAGGTACTGGAAAAAGAACAACAAACAAAGCCCAAAATCAGCAGAAGGAAGGAAATAATAAAAATCAGAGCAGAAATAAATGAAATAGAGACTAAAAAAATATAGAAAAAATTAATGAAACCAAGAGGTGGTTCTTTGAAAGATAAACAAAATTGACAAACCCTTAGCTAGACTCACCAAGAAAAAAAGAGAGAAGGCTCAAATAAATGAAATCAGAAATGAAAGAGGAGAGACTACAATGGACACCTCAGAAATACAGAAGATAATAAGAGAATACTATGAAAAGCTATACACCAACAAATTGGATATTTCAGCAGAAATGGATAAATTTTTAGAAACATACAACCTTCCAAAACTGGAGTAAGAAGAAGTAGAAAATTTGAATACACCAATCACCAGTAAGGAGATCGAAACAGCAATCAAAAACCTCCCAAAAAATAAAAGCCCAGGTCCATATGTTTTCCCTGGTGAATTCCACCAAACATTCAAAGAAGACAATACCTATCCTTCTCAAACTCTTCCAAAAAGTTAAAGTGGAGGGGAGGCTTCCTAACTCATTCTACGAAGCCAACATTATCCTGATACCAAAACCAGACAAGGACAACACAAAAAAGGAAAATTACAGGCCAATATCACTGATGAATATCGATGCAAAAATCTTCAACAAGGGGCTGGCCCCGGGGCCAAGTGGTTAAGTTCGCGCGCTCCGCTGCAGGCGGCCCAGTGCTTCGTTAGTTCGAATCCTGGGCGCGGACATGGCACTGCTCATCAGACCACGCTGAGGCAGCGTCCCACATGCCACAACTAGAAGAACCCACAACGAAGAATACACAACTATATACCGGGGGGCTTTGGGGAGAAAAAAGGAAAAAATAAAATCTTTAAAAAAAAAAAAATTTAAAAAAAAAAATCTTCAACAAAATACTAGCAAATCAAATACAATACATTAAAAAGATCATACATCAGGATCAAGTGGGTTTCATTCCAGGGATGCAGGGATGGGTCAACATCTGCAAATCTATCAACATGATACACCACATTAACAAAATGAAGAATAAACATCACATTATCATCTCGATAGATGCAGAGAAAGCATTTGACAAGATACAGCATCCATTTATGATAAAAACTCTAAATAAAATGGGTATAGAAGGAAAATACCTCAACATATAAAGGCCATATATGAAAAACCCAGAGCAAATATCATTCTCAACAGAGAAAAACTGAAAGCTATCCCTCTAAGAACAGGAACCAGACAAGGATGCCCACTGTCACCACTCTTATTTAACATAGTATTGGAAGTCTTAGCCAGACTAATCAGGCAAGAAAAAGAAATAAAATGGATCCACATTGGAAAAGAAGAAGTGAAACTATAACTCTTTGCAGATGACATGATTTTATATCTAGAAAACCCTAAAGAATCCACTAAAAAACTTTTAGAAACAATAATACAGTCAAGACGCGGGATACAAAATCAACATACAAAAATAAGTTGCATTTCTATACACTAACAACGACGTAGCAGAAAGAGAAATTAAGTATACAATCCCATTTACAATTGCAACAAAAAGTATAAAATACCTAGGAATAAACTTAACCAAAGAGGTGAAAGATCTGTACATTGAAACTATAAAACATTGTTGAAAGAAATCTAAGAAGACACAATGAAATGGAAAGCTATTCCGTGCTCTTGGATTGGAAGAATTAACATAGTTAAAATGTCCATACTTCCTAAAGCAATCTATAGATTCAACGCAATCCCTATCAAAGTTCCAACAACATTTTCTACAGAAATAGAACAAAGAATACTAAAATTTATATGAAACAACAAAAGACCCCGAATAGCCAAAGGATTCCTGAGAAAAAAGAACAAAGCTGGAGGTATCACACTCCCTGATTTCAAAATATACTACAAAGTCATAGTAACCATAACAGCATGGTACTGACACAAAAACAGACACACAGATCAATGGAACAGAATTGAGAGCCCAGAAGTAAACCCACACATTTATGGACAGCTAATATTCGACAAGGGAGCCAAGAGCACACGATGGAGAAAGGAGAGTCCTTTCAATAAATGGTGTCGGGAAAACTGGACAGCCACATTCAAAAGAATGAAAGTAGACCATACCCTTACATCATGCACAAAAATCAACTCAAAATGGATTAAAGACTTGAATGTAAGATCAGAAACAATGAAACTTCTAGAAGAAAACATAGGCAGTATGTTCTTTGACATTGGTCTGAGCAGCATATTTCCAAGTCCCAGGTCAGATCGGGCAAGGGAAACAAAAGAAAAAATGAACAAATGAGACTGCATCAAACTAAAAAGCTTATGCACAGCAAAGGAAATCATCAACAAAATGAAAAGACAACCTAACATTTGGGAGAAGATATTTGCAAACCATATACCAGATAAGGGGTTAATATCCAAAATATGCAAGGAATTAATACAGCTTAACAACAAAAAAACCAACAACCAAATTAGAAAATGGGCAAAAGATCTGAACAGAGATTTCTCCAAAGAAGATATACTGATGGCCAACAGGCATATGAAAAGGTGCTCAACATCATTAGCTATCAGGGAAATGCAAATCAAAACTACAATGAGGTATCACCTCACTCCGGTCAGAATGGCTATAATTAACAAGACAGGAAACAACAAATGTTGGAGAGGGTGTGGAGAGAAGGGAATCCTTGTTCACTGCTGGTGGCAGTGCAAACTGGTGCAACCAGTATGGAAAGCAGTATGGAGTATCCTCAGAAAATTAAGAATAGATCTACCATATGATCCAGCTCTCCCACTGCTGGGTATTTATCCAAAGAACTTGAAAACACAAAGGCATAGAGATACTTGCACCCCTATGTTCATTGCAGCATTGTACACAATAGCCAAGACTTGGAAGCAACCTAGGTGCCCATCAAGGGACGCATGGATAAAGAAGATGTATTTATACACGATGGACTACTACTCAGCCATAAGAAATGACGAAATCCGGCCATTTATGACAACATGGATGGACCTTGAGGGTATTATGCTGAGTGAAACAAGTCAGAGGAAGAAAGTCAAATATCGTATGACCTCACTCATAAGTAGAAGACAAAAACAACAACAAACAAACACATAGCATTGGGGATTGGATTGGTGGTTACCATAGGGGAACGGGGGAGGAGGGAGGGCAAAAGGAGGGATTAGGATCACATGTGAGGGGATGCACTATAATTAGTTTTCGGGTGTTGAACATGATGTAATCTACACAGAATTTGAAATATGTTATGATGTAAATCCAAAAGTAAACAAATAAATTAAAAAAAAGAATTCTTTAAAATAATATTTTGGAACTGAAAGAGAGCAAATGTCAGGAGAAAGGGTGCTGGGAGTCACAGGCTACTTAACTGTACTGCTGTATAACAGAGGCCCGATCACATCACACTATCAGAACAGCAGTTTTCCATCCCAAAATCCTGGGGTTCTGCAGTTGTACATTTTCATTTCCATGAGACTAGCAAATACCATCCCTCCACTCTTTTTTTCTTGCCACTGGATGGGTTTCGGATAGAAAGCAGAAAAGACAATGGTAGATGGAATCTTAAACATTTTGGTTTTCCTTCACTCAGGAGAAGAAATGAATATTTAAATTTGCCAGAATCAGAACTATGATTTCACTCCTCTTTAAGAAGGAAAGTAAGGCACACAGCACATATAATGGAATATTTATAACTAAATCCCAGCTCACTCTACACAGAGCTGTGAGCATAGATGTGATGGAGCTTTTGCATTTGCCTCATTGACTGTGTGGCCTGCCCACTTACGTTTCTCCCCGCTCCCACCAGGGAAAATGCCCTTTCAATGGACTAGAGACAGGAGGAAAATGTCTGATAAACTCATTCTTTCCAAGGTATAAATGACTGATACCATTTATTCCAGATGAGCTAATTTGCATTTGGGCAGGGAATTAAGTCATAAATGCCTATGATGAATTTCTACACTGAATACCAAAGCTTGAAACTTCTATAGTGGAATTTTAGGCAAAAGAGGCCAGCCAGCGAAAAAGAAAGACTTTTTTTTTTTAACTGTGGTAGGCAAGAAAGATATTTCATTGAAGGGGGCGACTTTAATGAAATAATCAGTGGGCACTTAATTGTTATTGACTACTTTCTGCAAGGACTTAATGGGTGTGCATAAAAAGTATATGAAAAATTAACAATGAAATACTAAACTGCTGGTAGAACATTTTTGCCTCTTCTTCCACAGCTGTCCTGTATTTCCCAGGCTTTATTGCAGCTAGTCCATGTGACTGAGACTTAGTCAAGGGAATGCAAGCTGACATTACTTTTAGGCTTACACCGTATAAACCTTTTATATTTTCTCCCCATTTTTCCCCCCACTTCTGTCCAGCTGAATTGGAGATGACACTCAAGGAAGCTTTGGGAGCCATCCCTTGAAGACCGAAGAGCTTCTATCAGATTAGTTTCTTGAATATCACAAGGTGGCAGCCCCACGGATATATTTATTCACCCAGTCCTTCTATTAAAAATAAACTTTAATGAAGTTTATTGAAAAATAAACTTGTACCAAGTTTGCATCATTATCGTTTCTGGGGTCTATTTGTTATGACAGATAGCCAAACATTCCAGACAGTACTGAATCGACTCAGTTAGCTCAGTTACAAGGAAATCTAGAGGTGAACTTTCCATTCTTCTTCTTTTACCAAAAAAAAAAGATCAGTCCAAAATTTTAAGTGGCTATACCTTTAATAGTTCCTTCTGGAAAAGGAGATTCCAGCCTTAGGTTTGAGTAAATGGGATAAGCTATATTACATTGTAATAGAGATTATAGATTTTTTAAATGTTCCTTTTACCTTTATTAACAATTTGAAGAATGATCTTATAGAAACATCTTATAGAATGATTCTAAGCTTTAAAAAAATGTGCTAAGCAAGCAATGACTATTATTTATTATTATTGCTACTATATTTATCAGTCATGAAGAATCTGAACCTTTTAACAATAATTATAACAGCTAACACTTACATAGCATTTATTGCTTACCAATTACTATTCTAAGCATTTTATATACAATGAATCATTTGATTCTCATAATAACTCTATAAGATATTGCAATGACTTGACACCAGATACCCACAGTTGTGACAGACATCACAGAGTAAGAACACAGTCCTCCACAACAATGCCCTCACTTCAGACACCAGCTGCAAGTTTTGGGGTTTTCAGGCCATCGTCACTTCTGACAAACTGACTACAAATTCAGAGACTCCTACTACCCCCTCATGTTCAATAATTCACTAGAATGACTTACAGAACTCAGGAAAGCACTATATTTATCATTACAGTTTTATTATAGCGAAAAGGATACAAATCAGAACCATTAAAAAGAAGAGGCATATAGACAATGGGAGGGTTCCAAAAGTAAAGTTCCAGTTGTCCTCTTATGTATTCAGGACACAGAATGTCACCAACCAGGGAAGCTCCTCTTAGCTTGAGTGTCCATAGTTTATATTGGGGCTTCATTACAGGATTGATTGAATTATTGGCCATGTGACTCAACCTCCTGTTTACTTCTCCTTTCTGGAGATAAGGTTGATATCATGTGACTCAAAGCCCCAACCCTCTAGTCACATGGTTGGTCTTTATGGCATGGTTAGCCTCTATTCTGAGTCATTAGTTTAAATTACCTCGGGACAGGCCCTGAGTCACCCCACCTCATTAGAATAAACTATCCAGGCACACCTATTACTCAGGAAATTCCAAGAATTTGGAGCTACTTCCCAGGAACCCAGGTCAAAGGCCAGCCAAATTCTTTATTCCAACAGTTCAGAGACTACCTCCCAGGCAAATTCCTTATTACACAGATGTGTGCTATCATTATCAACATTTTTTAAATGAAGAAACTGAGGCTCAGAGTGGCTGAGGAACTTAGACCACAGAGCTAGCAAGTCAAAGAGCCAAATTTTGCAGTTGGACAGTTTGGTCCTAAAGTCCATTCTTTACATTATTATTGCTAATACTTTTAACTCTGGCCATCAATTCAAATCTGGATGGCACAGTATTATGCGAAGAGCCAAATTTTTGTATTCAATATGAGGTTACCTTGGGAAAGTCATTTGTGTTTCTGGGACACACTTTTAAAATCACTGTTTATAAAATGAAAAGCACAGTACTAGATTCACTAAAAAAATTTTACTTAGTGTCTACGAGGTTGTAGCTACTGTTCTGGACACTAAATGAGCTCTAAAGTTTCTCTTAACAGCAAGAATTTATGGGAATGGTATTTTACCATTTTTATCATTTACTTGTCTCCAAAATGGCAAGGCGACAGTTATTTTTAGTATAATTTTCCCCTCTTAAAGGAAATATGGCGAATGTACTGACAACAGACAAGATCCTAGAAGAAGATATTTGATTCCTAGTCAGGCAATTAGATATTTGGATGAAGTATAAAATATAGGCCTGCAAGTCAATGAGTAAAAACATGAAGCATAACGATTAAGGCATGGCATTATTTGTTGTACATTAAAGAGCAACAACAAGCTCTCACAAACATTCTCATTTTATGTAAATTCTCAAATCTATAATATAACTATATAGTTATATACTTACAAAAATAAGAACCATAGCTAGGAGAATTTAAAAAATTTATATGGAGGGGGTGACATCACCAAGATGCCAACATAGGTCATTCCTGACTTTGCTCCTACTCATAAGAACTATTCGTGGACAAGACACCACTGAGACAATCCTGGAACACGAAGGTCTGGCTGAAGCACCCCTCTGCACCAGAGACCAAAACAGACCGCATTAGAAGGGTAAGAGGAGCAGCTGCACAGTGACCACGTTGCCCCTCCTTCAGGCCAACGCAGCACCATGCTAAGAGGTCTCGCCTGAGCCTATGGTTCCTCCAGTTGGCAAAGATAGCCTAGGGTGGACATCTAGTTCCCCCAGCATTGTGGGTCACTTCTTGGAAGCCTCCACTCTGGTCTTGCCCCATGGGGATTGCAGGGGAATCTGTGGGACCTGACTACTGTAAGTCTGATTGTGACAGAGAAGTGGGGAGCAGCTTGCAACAACCAGCACTCCGATCTTGGCAGACTGATTTCCTACCTGCAGCACCCAAGTAGTAGTCCCAACCATTGGCTTTGCTCATCTGCAGAGCCAAGGTGGCAGCACAGTCTGACTAGGGAATGTGGCAGGGTGCAGGTCTGCCTGATTTGGGTCCTCAAACAAAGCTTTTACAGCCTTTGAGCCTGGTCTGCCCCCTACCCAGGCAATGTTGCTGAGTCATCACCCAGCCTCTTGCTGAATGTAGCTGAATGTAGCTCCTGGTCCCTCCCAACTAGAAAGCCTAGTCAGGAATACCTTGAAGCTGCATATCTCAGCAAACCTTGAGCAGAGGGTAAGGCAGGCAGAACTGATGTCCACAGAGCAAAGCCAGTGGCACTATTTGGCCAGGGAACTTGGGGTGGGGTTGAGCTTGAAATAAGACGACAAACAAAAAGCCTTGCAGGGCTTGGAGGCTTCCTTTGCTTTGCCCAGGTTGGAGAGCTAATTTATAGCCCCACTCACTGCTGAGTGTAGCTCCTGGTCCCTCTCAACCAGAAAACCTAATTGGGAATACCTGGAAGGGTGCTTGGAGCTGGCCTTCCCATCCCAACTCCACCAAAAAACTGTTAGATCTAATCGACAAATTTGGTAAAGTTGTGGAATACAAAATTAATATACAAAAATCAGTAGTGTTTCTTTACACTAACAATGAGTGATCTGGAAAAGATAAAGAAAATGATCCCATTTACAATACTATCAAAAACAATAAGAAAATTAGGAATACATTTAACCAAGGAGGTGAAAGATCTCTATACTGAAAACTGCAAGACACTGATAAAATAAATTGAGGAAGACAGAAATAAATAGAAAAGTATCCCATGTTCATGGATTCGAAGAGTTAATATTGTTAAAATATCCAAACTACACAAAACTATCTATAGATTCAGTGCAATCCCTATCAAGATTCCAAATCCACTTTTTACAGAAGTAGAAAAATAATTCTAAAATTTATGTGGGTCAACAAAAGACCCCAAATAGCCAAAGCAATCCTGAGAAAGAAGAACAAAGTGGGAGGTATCACATTTAATGATTTTAAGCCATGTTATAAAACTACTGTAATCAAACAGTATGGTACTGGCATAAAAACAGAAATGTAGGCCAATGGCACAGAATCAAGAGCCCAAAATAAAACCATGCATATATGGTCAACTAATATTTGATAAAGGTGCCAAGAATTCTCAGTGGAGAAAATACAGTCTCTTCAATAAATGGTGCTGAGAAAATTGGATATTCTTATGTAAAAGAATGAAACTATAACCCCATCTTACCCCACTCACAAAAATTAACTCATAATGGATTATTGAAAATTTAAATGTAAGATTGGAAACCATGAAACTCCTAGAAGAAAACACAGGGAAAAAAGCTCCCTTGACACGAGCTTTAGAAATGACTTTTTGAATATGACACCTACAGCACAAGCAACAAAATAAAAAATAAACAAGTTGGATTATATCAAATTAAAAAACTTTTAAACAGCAAAATAAATGATTGACAAAATGAAAAGACAAGCTACAGAATGGGAAAATATATTTTCAAACCATATATTTGATAAAAGGTTGATATCCAAAAATATATAAAAAACTCAAATAACTCAATAGCAAAGAACCAAATAATCCAATTAAGGAATGGCCAAAGGACCCTGATTAGACATGGGCAATGGGTACATGACAAGGTGTTCAACATCACTAATAACTAGGCAAATACAAATCAAAACCACAATGAGGTTCCCCCTATGCCTGTTAGCCTGGCTATTATCACAAAGAGATAGCAAATGCTGGCAAGGATGTGGAGAAAGGGAACCCTTGTGCTCTGTTAGTGGGAAGGTAAATTGGTGCAACCACTATGGAAAGCAGTATGGTGTTTCCTTAAAAAATTAAAATAGAACTACCATATGATCCAGCAATTCTACTTCTGGAAATACATCTGAAGGAAGCAAAAACACTATGTCAAAGAGCTATCTGCACCCCTGTGTTCACAGCAGCATTATTTACAATTACGAAGACGTGGGAGCAACCTAAATGTCCATTGATGAATGAATAAGGAAAATGTGATATATAATATATATATACACAAAGGAGTCTTATTCAGTCATAAAAAGAAGGAAATCTTGCCATTTGCGACAACATGGATGGACCTTGAGGGCATTATGCTGAGTAAAATAATTCAGACAGAGAAAGACAAATACTGTATGATCTTACATGTAGAATCTAAAAAGAAAGAAAAATCAAACTCATAGAAAAAGGGATCAGATTTGTGGTTATTGGAGGAAGGGGGTGGGAAGAGGAGGAATTTGATGAAGGTAGGCAAAAGGTACAAACTTCCAGTTATAAGATCAATAAGTACAAGGGATATAATGTACAACGTGAGGACTAGTTAACACTGTTATATGATATATATGAAAGTTATTAAAAGAGTAAATCCTAAGAGTTCTCTTTTCCTTTTTTTTGTATCTATATGAGACAACGGATGTTAATTAAATTTATGGTAGCAATTATTTCACAATATATGTAAGTCAAATCATTATGCTGTACACCTTAAATCTATATAGTACTGTATGTAAATTATATCTCAATAAAACTGGAAAAGCAAACAAAAATAAAATTAAAATTATAAGGAAAAAACACATCCACATCTTTTTATCTTAAGTTACCATATGATTATGGCATAATAATTGTATAGATGAAATAATAACAGCAATAATAATAATAATTGACAGAAGAAAGAAGAGTTGAATGGATTATAGCATATTACTGTGAAATTTTTAATGTATTTCTGACCTTGACAAAACTTGCTGGAATGCAGCTTGTTAATGTATAAAACAGCATTAATGTGTCTGTGCTTTAATCCCCATTTCCAAGAACCAAACTTATGTCAGTAATAAGAAAGGAAAAATTATATCTATGAAAATTTGCATTGAAGCATTATTAACATTAGCAAAACATTGGGGAAGGGTCTCAATAACAATAAAATAGAGAACAGTTGTATAAATTATGGCATATTTACTCTGTACAACTTTCCATGTAATTTAAAATGCTAATTAAAAACAATGTAGCATGAAAGAAAGAGTTATAATAGTAAGTCAAAACAAAGTAGAGTGCAAAACCACAAGTACACCACTGCTCCAGATCTCGACAACCCTTGCATAGCCAAGGAATGTTTTCATCATTCTCGTGGGTCTAGATGAGACAAATTAATTGTGGTCATTGTCTTTTAACCTGCTGGTCACCTATGGTTGCTATGTTCTTTCCTGCTATATATCTGCACATTTTGACTGAGGAAACAAGAATAACACTAGCAACTTTTGGATTAGCTAACTTGTCTATGAACATTTTGAAATGCCCTTCTCTCTGAAATCTTCACAGACAGGTCCCTCAATTGGCACCTGAACTCATTGTGTCTTAATAAACACTACCTCTGGCACAGTATATCATCAAGTCCCAAGTAGACAAAGTAATTGTGTGTCTCTAAACAGAATTTATGAGAATTTTTCTCCATGTCACAACCATTTACTAAATTCTAATGCAAATATCACCCACACAACCTCAGCAGGCAGAATAAAATCCCCTCTGGTGAGTGTTCAGGATGCATTTACTTCTTCAATCTGACACAATGATTGTAAAAACTCAACTCTGACGGGACTGGCATGTGAGAAAAATTGATGAGGGCAGAATTTCTAAGAAACAGAAGGAGACTCTAGAGGCATGCCCATGATGGGCAGTATAATGCTTCAAGGACATGCCAGAAATCAGCCTGAATCACTAAAACATCTCTATAAGTAGTGACAGAAGCAACCCTGTGCTGCCATCAAGGTGGGACAGCTCAGTTTGAAATAAAGACACCAAGGCTGGTGCTGCAATTCAAAGTATGATCTTCCAAGGAGAAACACTGGATATGAACCCAAAAGACACATTTTCTGTGTAACACTGCTGCCAGAAAGTCTCATTTATCAGCCAGACTTTATTGATAATAAATAAGTTTCTTTGTCATTGGCAAAGACAACCAATCAGAAATCAGGAAGAGACCTTTCCCAGGTAGTTGAGGTTTACACGGGTGCTTTTACTATTTTCATTCTACTCCTAGATTTAGGATAAAAAAGAATCTGGCTGTTATTCAAGTTGATGAGAAAAAATACAACAGTTGACGTAACAGACAAAAAAAAGCCTACTAACGGGCTGCCAGCTATCAGATACATAAAAAAATGGCTGCACATCAAAGACATGAAACAGTCACACCTTAACAAATACAGCAACTAGTTATATTGAGTGGCAACGAATACTGGAGTGCCTATCCTCTTAATGAAATGAAATTTCACTGGTGAGTTTGCCCAAAGCTGAAAGCTTGCCTCATACAAGATCGCTTTCCTAAAACAGAGATCTCAAAAGACAAGTTCATCTGTCATTCTCTGAAATCAGATTTTTCCCTTTCTGGACATGCACTACTTGCTGATGACAGCAGTGGGACACTAACCATAGCACATTCATGTCTATGTATGTATGTTATTAGTCCATATGTCACTGTTATCTCTCCTATGCATATCCATCACATTTTAAATTATCCAATAGTAACAAAGTTTGAACTAGCGTAATCACAATATTCCAGTCTCAAAGTCAAGATATACTTAACATGGGTGACATTAGGGTAAATTTTATAAAGATTCTCTGTATGCCGTTCAAAAGAGTTGGGTTTTCCTTCACCTACCACCCTTCTTTGAAGGAAGCAACCAAGCAGACAAGCATCATTAACTAACCAGACAGTAATTTCTATCTTAAACCATCTCACGTAATAGAACAAACATGGTTTTGGGAACAATACAGAGACCTGGGTACAAATACAGGCTTTTCTGTAATGCACAGGCTGCCATGAACTTCTCCAGCACTTACTGTTACTTCTTCTAACACTTTATTTGCTTTCTTGCTCCTCCACTGAAATGTAAGCTCTACAAGAGCAGAGCTTTTGACTGTTTGTGTACTGCTACATCTGTCTTGCATGTAGTAGCTGATTAATATATATTGGTTGAATGACTGAGGAAATAACTCTCCAGAGAATTTCCAGCTTGTCCTACCACTTGTAGAAAGCAGTGGAAGCATTATGTATACAGGAGTAGGAACACGCACCCAAACGATATTGGTTATATTTCCTCTGGGCAACAGGATCAAACACAATTCTTGAATTTATAGAGGTTATATGATAAATACTTTTACAAATCAATGAAAAATTTAAAGTACATATTAACACTTTATATATGTCTGTAAATTCTACATCTTCAAGGAAATATATCATGACCTATGGATAACTTAAAAATTAAAATAACAATTAAGCAACACCTCAAGATCAACAAATATTTTATCAATTAATCAAGCGGATTTTTTTCACATCTACTCTTTGCTTGAAAATATAAGCTTTAGTTTCCAAATTATAATCCATTTACTAACTTGCATCAAATTTTGCATGCTAGCACTCAGTAAAATAACATTGCCTCAAATCAACCAATAAACTGAGAATCTTATCCCACTCATGCATTCATTATATTACTCAACAAGTGTTTATAGTGCTTACTATGTTTCCAATATGATTCTAAGAAATTAAAAAGTGCATTGAATGAGAGGAAAAATTCCTGTTCCTGCAAAATTCTTCCTCTCAAAAAGTTTATTTCTAGGAAGATGGAATTTAAAAATATATAAACACAAATATAAAAATAAATGTATAATAGAATAGTAGACTATTAATCATTGTAAGAAACAGTTCAAAGTTAATGGTATGAATAGTGAAGTAGAGATTCTTTCAGACTGGGTAGTTAAGAGAGGCCTCTCTGAGAGGGAAACGTTTGTGAAAATACCTGAGTGAAAAGCGAGAAGGCATCATGAGGGTACCTGAGGACAGAGCATTCTGTCAGAGAAAACAGCAAATGCAAAGGCTCTGTATGGGAAATACTAGGTTTGCTTGAGGAAGTGCAAGATCAGAGTGATCAAGAGACAAGGAAAGACAATGAAGTTGAGGAGATTGTCAGAAATCAGATGACATTGGATCTTAAAGGCTATTGTTAAGAACACTGGATTTTATTCTAAAAATAACATGAAAGTATTTAAGAGATTTTTGTTTTTATGATAGCACTGTCTCCTCTCTGTGGATTACGCTCTAGGAACACGAGATTCAGGGAGACGAGGTAGGAGGTTATTGCTATATTACAGTTGAGACAAATGATGGAATGTACTAAGATGATAGCAATGGAGATGATGAAAAGAGGTCAGTTTAGGAGTTTAGGTGTATATTGTGAAGGTAGAACTGGTGGGACATGCTGACAAGTTGTTGATAAGGATGTGGGATGTGAGAGAGAAAGAGATCCAAAAAGATGCTCATGAGTTTAGCATGAGAAACTAGGGGACTGATGGAGCTCTTTACTGAGATGTGGAGCACTAAAGAAGGACTGGATTTGTGGAAACAAACCAAGAGTTCTTCTTTGGACATTTAGTTCTTGATGATTAGTAGACATTCAATGGAGGTTTTGAGTAAATTGTTGAATAAATAAGTGCAGAGGTTAAAGGAAAGTTATACCTGAAGGTATAAAGTTGAGAATCAACAGTTTATAAAAGATTCTTAAGGCCTGATACTGAATTAGATTATATAGTGTTTATAATAGAGACAAGACAATGTCTAAGTACTAAGCACTGGGTTACTTCAACATTTAAAGGTTGGGAGCATAAGAAAGATCTGGATAAAAAAAGCTGCAAAGAAGAAACCAGTCAGACTTAAGGAAAATCAAAGCTCATAGTGTCCCAGAATCAAATAAAGAAATTGTTTCAAATATGAAGAGTAACAAATGCTGTTGAGAACAGATTGAGTACTTTGGGGTCTAAAAGCGACCTTTATCAAGAATGCCCCAGCTGACTAGAAAATGAGGTATGCGTTCATCTCATGTCCTGAGTATTTTAAATACAATATATTTGAATTCATTTCCTGAAATTCAATAATGCCAAACTTTCTAATATTACTTCATTTCATCTACTTGGCACACTGAGGCTTCAATTCTATAACCATTGGCTTTGAATTGGAATAATGAAAGTCAGTAGGCTTTATAGAATTTGTACAATCCCAAAAATTATTTAAGATTATAATTCATGTTGAGTTAAAGGAAATTTGAGCTGGATAATTTAAATTCACTGTCCTAAATTTAGAGTTTGGTAGTCAATGTTAGCGCATACAGATAAGAGTAAATGTCCAGATGAAAAAATGATCCAAAATGACTACACTCATCACTTACTTTTTTCACACATCATTTAACTTTGCCTTTATTTTAGTCATTGTTGAATAGTCCCCTAAAAACTATTTAAGAAATGAGTGATTTAAAGAGGGAAAAATTAAATCTCAGTTGTTTCCTAATGAACTATTTCTGCAATAATTTTCTTTACTATCCTAAAGTCTTGGAAACATCGAAGAAATCTCTTTTCTCACAAACTATAAATAACTAATGACAAAGGACAAGTGTCTATTAAAATGTCTTGATCATGAATGAAACAATCCCATTAAGAGACATCGGGGTTTAACTTCTCCTCTGAAGATGTCATGCTATAATGGGGCCAAATAATCAAAATAGCATGTCTTTGAACTATCTCTCTGATAAAATGGATGTAAAGAAAATGTTTAATTTGTGTGTTGTTCACCTAAAGTTTCTTTAAGTAGCATAGTATTCTCCTGAGTGTGCCAGTCTGCTGAGTAGGCTTCATTCTTTTATTGCTGAGCAGCTTCACAAAGTTCTGCTAAGTTTCATCTGTATGGTTCAAAGCATAAACAAATGACATTTGGGAATTGACTCAAATTCTACCAGATGTAATAAGAGAACACAACCTCACAAGTATGCAACATCCATTTATGTCAGGATCCAAAATTTCCATGGGAGCTGTCCCCGTGGCCAAGTGGTAAAGTTTGCACGTCACACTTTGGCAGCCCAGTTTGCCAGTTTGGATCCTGGGTGCAGACCTACAACACCAATCAGTAAGCTATGCTGTGGTGGCATCCCATATAGAAGAGCTAGACTGTCTTGCAACTAGGATATACAACTATGTCCTGGGGCTTTGGGGAGAACAAGAAAAAAAAGAGCAAGCTTCGTAACAGATGTTAGCTCAGGGCCAATCTTGGAAAAAAATAATTTCCAGGATGAGCCAAAGATGATACAGGAGTTAAACAAAGCTCAGATCTGGCAGAAGACTCACACATTATGGAGGCGCAGGCATTGAGGATACAGACCATACGTCGCGATTTGCTTCCATGTCTCAGTGTAGGTAGTAATATCTCCTTTCATTTTCGAGAGAAACTTAGTTTCCTTCTCAGACAGAACCCAGGAATATAGCTAGTGCGAAGGGCATGAGCCGAACAGTGTCTGACCCATAGTACGTAATCAATAAATGGTAACAATTTAACTAATTAATTAAGAAATGAGAGTTTCTGTAATAACTGCACCAACAGTCAATGTATGTGTGCACGTGTGCGTGTGCACGTTTGTATGTGTGTATGTGTTGTGTGAAAGGTACTTCTTGATTACTTATCAGGGTTCTATTAAAGAGTCCAACATAGAAATAGAGACTCTAGGGGAGAAGTCTAGAGAGGCAGATGATTGGCATTGGAAACATTTCTCCACTGAAAGCTTGGAGTCGACCGCTGAGTTAGAGTACCCAGCAGTGTCCTGTTCCATTAATGCACACATGGTGAAAGGGAATCCGATTAAAATGCAGAAGCGAGGAGCTTTTGGACTTGGTTAAAACTTATTGGAAGGTAAAGAGAAGAACAAGGATAGATGTGAGTCAAGAACAACAGAGCATCTATCGGTCATGTTTAGGAACATGTGGTCTGAGATTTTCCAGATTATATCATACTAAAATCCAGCAGATGAGGGTTTGTACTGTTGTCTTGGGGAGTGCAGAGATAAAGAAAATAAAGGGAGGAGTGACAGGTAAGTGGAATCTCAAGTCATAGTCCCACACCATTAGTCATGCTTGATTAAAGAGATTTCCTGGGGCCGGCCTGGTGGCATAGCAATTAAGATCGACCATTCTGCTTCGGCAGCCCGGGGTTCGCTGGCTGGTGCGGATCCCGGGTGCGGACAAAGCACTGCTTGGCAAGCCATGCTGTGGCAGGCACCCCACATATAAAGTGGAGGAAGATGGGCACGGATGTTAGCTCAGGGCCAGTCTTCCTCAGCAAAAAGAGGAGGATTGGAAGCAGACGTTGTTAGCTCAGGACTAATGTTCCTCAAAAAAAAAAAAAAAAAAAAAAAAGAGAGAGAGATTTCCTAGTAAATTGAGTCCTTCGGAGAATAGCAGCTTGTTGGGGTTATTAGTTGTTACGTATTTTCAGAGTTTACATTAAAATTATTATAAATGTGCAGAATGCCACCATGTCTATATTATATTATAAATTAAAGAATACCTTCTGGAAACTGTTGGTGGAGCATTGTTAGATCATTACAAAGTGTTAGATCACAGTTTTTTAAGCAAACGAATAGAAACAGAAGGACTTCACATAGTATACATTTAAGTTTCAACAAAGAATACATCTGTAGAATTTTAAACTGATATTTATTTTCAGTTTGAGGAAACAACTTTATTTTACAACATTAAAATTTTAAGAAATAGGCTAAGAAATTCCAGCCTTTAAATATATAATATAAATATATACAGTAATAAATAAAATGTTAAGTGCATGTTAAATTCAGCAGTGTAAAATGCAGAATATGTCCATACCATTTTGCTTTTGATTTTGCTCTTATATTTTGGTATGCTTTTTGTTAGAAATATCTGACTAACACTCTTATGCCATTAAGCTTTTTATTGAAAAAAAATATTATTGCATTGAACTACAGTCCTAGTAATTTATTGAATAACCTAAAATAGCTGCTTTGCATGTACAATAGTGCAATTTACTTAGCCACAGTATGATTAAAAAAAAAACATTTTGTACAGAGAAAACAAAAGAAAATTATTGGATTATGTATCATATTGCCAGACTATCATCCAGTTTAATTGCAAAGTAAATACTTTAAATAGAATTGAGTAAGGTGGGAATTTGTTTTAAACAGCTCTATAACCAATTTACATTGTCAACTATTTTATAATTTCTCACAAATAGAAGGAACTGACAATTTAGCATCATGGAAAAGAAATCTATTCTTGAAGTTGATTGTTTTAATATGTGAATATATTTTGAAAAACACTATTTTGAACAAAGATCAAGGTCTACAACTAAAGACTAAAAAGTATATCCATTAACAATACACACTTACAACATAAAAAGAATACATACACGCTTATTTTGTATATTTCCAGTTAGCCTGATTTATGTTTCCACCAAGATGCCCTTGCTCTTGCTCTTCCTATTTAAGAAAGGTGGTGGGGTGCCAAAGCAGGCAGTGACTTTGAGAAGGGAATTAAGAAAGTGGATTGAGAGCTCTGCCTCCGATACAAAGCTTCATAAAATGGACAAAAAAAATTTTTAAAAGATCCTTTGGCTTATCTCTCTAATATTGGCTTATTCTAAACCTAACCGACTTAGCCACTGCTTCCATTTTAATATAGCTTAATCCAAAGCAATACGACAATCATCTTTAAATGTCTACCTAGTAGAAGAAGTGGATAATATTTTTGCTGGAATGAAATGATAACCTTTGAAAATCCTCTAGACCCAGGTTTATTGGCAGGAAAACTCGTATTTTAGTAGGAAACTCCCTTCTTGTTGCAGTAGTTTCAGTCTGAGACACAAAGGGGAGGAAACTGTTTCCCTGACTGCCGCGTGGAAGTGGTCACCCACTTGCTTCTTCAATAATGTTTCTATTTTCCAATGAGAACACATTTCCCTTTAGGAGTTCACTACTTAAAGAATCAAAATTAAACCTTTCCATGAGTTCCGCCAGGCCAGAGACAAGCGCTAGGTCAATTTTGCTCCTAAGTACGTTAGCTGTACATGCTAATGTGTGAGATTTGGGTTCTTTCAATTGTGCTTTTAGAAAACTGGATCTGATATGTACATAGTTTTCTTCAGAACGTTTAACTCTCTTTCTGAAAACTTGTGGGGAAATTTTTAGAGAAAATTGAGATGTGTGCCACTAGTTTGAGGTGGTCAGCAATGTTATTTCACTAATAAGGAGGCAGTGAACTCTCCACACAGCCTGAGGAGGGCATCTGGGCGTCGCATTCGTATATATCTAGAACACTGGGAGACCAAGTGGTACTGTGAAGGGGAAGGTAATCTCCATATCTCCAATTATAGCTCCAAATACTTGAGATGTGTGGTGTTTTCGATCAGCCTGAAAGTATTATGGTAAGATTCAGAAACTGTGTTGCTGCCATCATTGGGAACTTAGTAAGTAAGCAACAACTTCATGCACTGAGGAGGTAGCCAGATCCGGAAAAATTATCTTGAGTGATTTTGCTGATTAAATATTCCATTTAATGGGAAAGCTTTCTAGGATTAGTTTCTTTGAATATATCCCTATTCAGAGATAACAGGGAGACTCCATTAAGTCCTGGCAGAAACTGAAGAAAAAGAGTCACCGTCAAATCCATTTTCTGTAAGTGAACTAAAAATTTCAAGAGATCATTCTGTGAAATGTCTGCCTAAGAAAAACACCTTGGGAACTGGGAACTTTCCAAATTATTCCCCGTATTCTATTCTAGTCATTTACTATATTTGATAACATAGCATATATAAAGGTAAACTCATACAGAATAATGAAATACACTCTTTAAATCCTATTGTATTTTTTCTTGCTGAATTTGGCAGGGAATAATTAAGAAGATGAACTTTCCCAAATTTCTAGTTATTACAAAGCATTTGTTGTGTTTAACCATATCCTGAATCCAGGGAAGCAATCTGATAGGGAACTGGTTCTTAATCCCTAAGAAAAATACATAGACAGATATGTGTGCGTGTGTACATATGTGGGTAAAGATTTTACAGACTTTCTTAAAACATTTTCAGTTTTTAATTGAGTATTTATAGTTTGGCAGATACAGAAACGTGCCTCAATGAGCCAAGTGTGAAAGAGTAACCCCATAAAGAAAATTACTCCATATATACCAGACAAGGGGCATAAAAGAAGTTTAATGCTGAAAATCAACCGTTAAATAATTGTGCAAGTGGAAGGAAACAATGCTGAAAATAAATCCATCACAGTGGCAATTTTTTAAAAAAAGGATCTATTTTAGAATTCAATGTATAT